>NW_028238420.1:23934748-24244748 GCF_041429995.1 Eschscholzia californica | reverse complement strand
GCAAAGTTATTGTTTTGCCTATTTTCACAAGGAAACATCAATTTTTTAACCAAGCATACTGGGCCTTTACTCCTTCGTTACTCGTCGGAATCCAGCAAACTTATACTCGTTGGAAAGGTCTTTTCGCAAGGATTTTTTTGATATATTATAATAGTGATTCCGATAAATATTTATTTTTCTATGAATTTTTAAGTGAATAAACACCTGAAAATTCATAAAAAATAGAAAAAAAATATTTTCTTCCGTTTCTTTTCTCCAATAATTCATAAATAATACCCCAATAGTATTAATGAAGAGAGAGTCGAAATAGCCCGGGTGGATTTCGAAATGTCCCACGACCCCATAGAATGCACGGGCCAGCCGAGCCAAAGCAGGGGACGCGCACGGGACAGCGTTGGTCAGGCTCGGGACGGCATGGGACAGCATGGGACGGCCTTGGTAAAGCTCGGGACGGCATGGGACGCGCATGGGACGGCCTTGCTAAGGCTCGGGACGGCATGGGACAGCACGGGACAGCACGGGACGGCCTAGGTGAGGCTCGGGACGGCACGGGACGCGCATGGGACGGCCTTGGTGAGGCACGGGACAGCACGGGACGCCCTTGGTAAGGCTCGGGACGGCTTGGGACAGCACGGGACGCCCTTGGTAAGGCTCGGGACGGCTTGGGACAGCACGGGACGCGCATGGGACGGCCTTGGTGAGGCTCGGACGGCACGGGACGGCCTTGGTAAGGCTCGGGTAATCCCAGGTTTCTCCCCCATTCGAGTGCATTTCCTTTATTTGCTTCAGTGTTTTATTCTTTTATCACCAAAACCAATTTCAAAAACAAAATCGTGCTAGTTCTACGTTTTAGAATAAGTTTAACTAGTCCCTGCGGATCGACTCCGGTCTTACCGGGTTTTACTACTTGGCACCCGTATACTTGCGGGTGGTGACCTTTTAAGGAAACTTTCTAGGCCTATTACCAATCAAAATATAACTTTTTTTTACTTACAAAAACTTGAAATTGAACATTAGGCCCAATTTATATCCAAACTCCGTATGTAATACATGAAAAGCAACTATATATTGGACTAGGTATCTACCATTATTTCTTCTCCATCATCTGCCCCTTCCTCAAAGATCCTCCACTTCCTTATTTGCCAAAGTTGACAAAAAAAAGATGAGTTTTTTTTTTGTTGAAAAGCATAAACTGAACAAAGAGACAACAACAAAAACCAGTTCAGAAGGAAAGAGGGGACAACAATCCAAATACGATTACGATTATATGTACGAGCGTATTTAGCTAGCTTGCCTGCTTGGAGGTTGCTGGTGCGTGGAGTGTGCGTATAAATGATGTCTTTGAAGAGGTTACGATATGTCGAATAGATTCGATGTGGCTTAATGATTGCCATTGGACTATCGCGGTGTGGTTCTTCTGCGATGATTAATGATGTTTTTGTTGTCTTTCAATATATAGGTATTCTATTTTCTGTTATAGGGCCCATGAGATACCCCGTATAGTAGCTTTGCATTCGCATTCTTCCACATTTCTACTTCTCGTCATCTCTGCTAGAGTTGCAAGGAAAGTTGATTGTGAGTCGTAGAAAATACATCCAATTCCGACCACGTCTGTGAGGTGCTTGAAGAAACGTCTGTGTTGAGTTTGATAAAGGGGGGTGAAGGTGGAGACCATGTCGATCTAGTAGCTGTAGTGTGTCTATATTTGATAAGAAACTTGTTTTCTAGGAAGGCCAAGATTCGTTACATTACCTGCGTAGAGGATTGTACCTGTTTGTTGAAACGTAATTCACATCTGGTTTTCGAGATGTACCATAATGTAGTGGCATATAAGGTTATTCGTTTCATATCATTTTCTGTTTGAGTCTCATTCCAAGATAGTATCCATTCTTTAATAGAGATGATAGCATGAGAGCCGTGAAGAAGAGCATGGTTTATTGTTTCCAAACTATAACAATATGTACAATTGAAATTATTCCCAATACACTATTCGTGTAACATTTTCATAAAGATAGTTTAATTCGAGGAGTAGTAGAGATATGCCATATGAACATCAGTTGATGTCCGTGACCTGAATAGTATTACGAGTCTCTGTAATAAGTTGGTACATAGAGCTAATAGTGTATTTACTAGTTTTTGGTTAGAGGCCATCTAATTGTTTTTTGTCCATTTTCCTGTGAATTTATTGATGAAAGACCCACATTTTGGGCCCAAATACAAAACAAAACCCAACAAGGATTATTATCCCACCCAAAACCCAATAATCAACTAATAACTCATATCAAACCCAAATACACATCCCCATGCTCCATCCCTTCCCAACTTGTATCTCTAAGACCTAATGGTTTCTTTTAATCCCTCTTTTGCCCTCCTATATATATATATATCCAACTGCTCCCTCCCTTTACAAACCAAAATTTTCTCTCTCCAAAATATCTCTCTTCCTTCCATAATCTAGGTTTACTTTCTCTCTCTACTTAAACCGAAAGCCAACACCAAACCCTCTTTTCTCTCTTCTCTCTCGAACCTCACCGGCCATCTCTTCAATCTATTCCACCTTCATTCATCATCTTCTTCTCTGTAGACTGTATACTTTGCTCCTTCATTCATCATCTTCTTCTCTGTAGACTATAGAAGCCGACATAAACTTCATCTATTCCACCTTCATTCATCATCTTCAATCTATTCCACCTTCATTCATTCATCATCTTCTTCTCTAAAAAAACCGAGACCGAGAGAGATTACCCTTTTCACGTTTATTATTTGTTCAGTCATCACCTTCATTCATCATCTTCTTCTCTGTAGAAACTTCAGTCATCATGTTCTTCTTCTATAAAACCAGGTAACTGTTTATTATTTGTTCATCCTTCTTTTGTGATGATTAGTTTCTGGTTTGTACGTAATGTTTTTGATTTGTCCGTACAGTTTAGGGTTTTTTCTCTCAACTTCTGTTTTTATACTTTCATTGTTGAGATTCTGAGAACATTTTGTTAAATGTTAACCTAACTTTATAATGTGTTAAAATATTTGTTGCAATGCTATAGAATAATCACTGTGACCAACATTTTATGAAATGATCAGACATTGCTTCGTGGACCATATGATTTTACCACATATTTCTGGTTTGTACGTACATTTTTTGATTTGTCTGTACAGTTTATTTGTTATTTTCTCTCAAGTTTTCCTGTTTTTGTAACAAAACTTTACAGTTTGTGTTAACATTGTTTAGATTTGGAGAACATTGTGTTAAATGTTAACAATACTTTATTATGTGTTAATACATTTTGTTAAATGTCAACATTCTCCCAGTTAATTTGCAATTTCACATAAACTCAAACACTTTTTACAATGGTAAAACATTCTTTCAGTTTTTAGGACATTGAAAGCAATGTGAGAACATTCATCCAAATGATACGACATTGCCCATTTGATATTAACATTTGTCAACCTGTTAAGACATTTTACGATATTTTCATAACATTTTATTCAATTTTGCAGTATGGAAACTGATAGGTCACTTTCTACATCTCAAAACAATGATAAGAAGTTAGTATGTGAATCATGGGGCGACATATTTACTAAGATTGGGCAAATATTTCCCGGTGGTGTCAAAGCTTTTCGACACGCTCTTGGTCGGTATACCATTGCGACAAAGAATAACTACAAATATATCAAGAATGAACCAGGTCGTGTGACTGCCGTTTGCTCTAAACCCAATGTAATTGGAGAGTCCATGCGGTTGCACCATTGGGATGTAAATCTGTGTTTCAGTTAAAAGAGTACGAACCGAAACACGATTGTTCCGATGTTGTTCTCAAACCTGCGGATCCCAAGTTGTCTAATAAACTTGTTGGCAGCCTAATTGATCAAGACATCAGAAAACACCCAGATTGGAGTACAGCTGAAGTTAAAGAAAAGTTCCAAGACGATTACGGTGTTGAGTTGAGTTATTACTTTTCTTAAGGTGGTAAGAAGGTTGCGATGGACAAAGTATTTGGGCAGGAGGGTGATTCCTATGCAAAGTTAAAGTGGTACTTAGATTTTTTGGCGACTACGCCAATTCTGTGTAGACATTTCTGCACATGCTTATGCAATATTGCTTTATGCATCAAGAGAACTAATTTTGTATTTCTTTCTTTTTTTTTAGGTCTTTTCCCCATTGCTTACGCAGTTGTGGACATTGAGAATGATCATAATTGGGATTGGTTTTTGCAAAATTTGAAATTAGTGGTGGATCCGATAAAACGTTACACCTTTATTTCGGATAGACATGCTGGAATTCTAAAAGGCGTGAAGAATGTTTTTCCCACAGCTCATCACTCATTCTGTGCTTGGCACTTACGATGTAATCTGAACTTGAGAATACGTAACGGGGGGCGCCAGTCACGTTATTTTCAGAGTCTTATGTTTACGGCGGCACAGGCATTACCCGAGAGTGAGTATCACGCAACCATTGCACAAATGGTTGAGATGGGTGGAACCAATGTCGAGAGGTTTTTCCAATCCCTTAATCCGGAATCATGGGCCGATTCTTTTTTCCCAGGGGATAGGTATTTTGTTTACTCAATTATTTTTCACTTGAAATGTTAAAACACCATTAACCCTGTTATCGGCACACTTTAAGTGTACACAGCATTCCACGCAACGTTCCAACATCTAGGAAACTGTTGTACCACCATATGCTCTGTTGTCTACATTCCACTTAATTTTGTTTACATTCATGTAAATGTTTCCATGCATAATGGTCATCTAAATTTTCCGTTCACATTTTAATCATATCTTCTGTTATCCACATTCTTTCTAGTGTTTTGCCATTCTGTTACATGTTACAAGATCTCATGGAATGTTATAACACAGTACGTTCTATTAAAAGCATTCCATCAAATGTTGTGACATTCATTTTAATGTTTTTATTACAGGTATGACGCCATCACTTCTCAACTGTCTGAGAGCTTCAACAACATGATAAAGAAATCCCGCGTCCTCCCTATTACAGCATTGTTGGATGCCATAAGACGGAAGATTATGAACAAGATGAGAAAGCATAGAGACGCCGCTATTGGATGGAATACATTTCTTTGCCCATCCATTAACTTGGAACAGCAAGCGAAATACAAAGTTGCGGAGACGTGGAGATACGTTGAGGCAGCCCCACTTATTTATGAAGTATATTCGACTCCACGCCATTCCGTAAATCTTGGTACTCTCACATGCTCTTGTCGGCGTTGGCAAGTAGATTCGCTTCCGTGTCAACATGCAATGCTATGCATCAACAAGACTCGTGGTGATAGTACATGTTTTTATGATCCCGTCTGGATGGTGGAGGCTTACAGAAACACATACCAACATTTCCAAATTTTGACGAACCCTATACTTTTGATCCATTAACCAAGACTCTTCCTCCACTACTTAAAAGGGCACCCGGCAGACCACGTACAACACGGTTGCAGAGTTCCGGAGATGTTACGAGGAGAAAAAGAATCTGTCGTAGGTGCAACCAACCCGCTTATCACAACAGTGCGACATGTCGAGCCCAACTGTAGTTCACATTTTACTAAATGCTTTAACATTCAACGATATGTCTCAACATATAAGAGACTGTCTCTACATTATGTTGAATGTATTAGTAAAATCTTTTTGTCTTAGTAAATATTCTTAAATGTCTTAGTAAATATTTTTTTGTCTAGTGAATATATTTACCGTTCAAAACATTCTACTAAATGTTCAGTGAATGAATCCTTACATGGCTAGTTCTTATTTACTATGTGTCAACATTATGCAGTATTTTGAGGACATTCTTATTAATGAATGAACATCATTGCATATTTCACAAACATTTCTTACTATGTGCCAACATTCGACAGAATGTTCTAACATTATTTTGTATGTTCTTTCCTGAAAAAAACTCTTTGTCGTCTATGCATGTCACATATGTTCAAGAAGAAAAATAATTGTTCAAATTTACTCCATATTGTTTCCACATAAATATCCCATTCCAAATCATTGTAAGTACTTAACATCACAAAATAATTTACAAGCCATATTTGTTTGTAATCTAATCTAGAATGAAGTCGTTTCGGGTTTAGTGATATGAACATAACCCGTTACCTGAAAAACAACTTCATTTTTTATTAAAAGACCCTTTACAAAAAAAACATTTGTGGGGGCAACCACACTTTCAAGCACGGGCCATCCTCCAATACATCGTATTCTCCTTCAGTATTTTGTGGGTGAGCTTAGCCTTCTTCCTTTGTGCCAGGGAAACCCAATCTGGTTTTTGTGTATGTTCCTTGTGTTCGATTGTCAGGCAGTCTTCCACAAGCTCTTTAATTTTCAAAATAACAAAGAGACCACAATCTGGGCTGTTCACGCCACAAAGGAAATGTTAAAGCAAAATAAATAATGTTTTCACAGTCACAGACCATACTGAAACATAATGTGAAATGAGACCACATTACTAATAATGACGTGACTTTTTGTCAAAAGACTGAAAACATGAGAGGGTACTGATATAACATTTTGTGTAATGTTGGAACAATTTCAAACTAGTTAAAGCATTCATCATAATGTTGGAACAAATAAAGAGTCAAAACACTTACTTTTCTCTCTGTGTAAGGAATGTTGGCTCCCCAAGAACATCTGCGTACTTTTGTTGGGTTCCAAACATTGTGAATCCTACCTCTTCCATGACCTCCTCCACGTATGCTGCATACTCTTTGGTATTTTCTGAAGGATATATTGCCTCGGTCTGAAGGAATGGTATCCTTCCGAAGGAGTGTCCTTCGACCAAGGTTGCAATGCGTACAATTTGGCGAATAGGATCTTAATGACCTTACTCGGAAGATCATTAGTCCGGTCCAGTTAGGGGTCGTAATGCTTAGCTAGAAGCCAACTACGATCGTCGGATCAAGGAGTTGATTCGCGGCTAACATAGACCGGATCCTACAAGGGTCACACATCAGAGTAAGGATTTGAACGGAGAGAATTGACTAGAAGGAGAATGGCAAATAAGTGGATTGGATCCATTATTGATAAGTCCAGATTGATTCGGAGAAGTCCGAAGAGATACAAACATGTCCGGGCCCAAAAGGAGGCCCGGAAAGGCTTTAGGTGGGCCGGCCATGTGATGGCCGACCTAGGCAAAAGGGCCGGCCATGTGATGGCCGGTTATGCCCTAAGTGGACCGGCCAAGGAAGCCCATAAAGGGTTATGTTGGCCGGCCACTCCAAGTAACCCTAAAGAGGGTATTTTGGGCGTTGCCTTATAATTAGGTTTTAGGAATCCTAGTTGGAGTCTAATACCTCTTCTAGGCATTTCTATATATACCTAATTATACAACCTAAAGAAAGAGAGAAAGTAGAGCTTTTCTGAGGGCTTTTTGAGACAAAGATTTCTCAAGAAGGTCTGAAGTATTAACTGAAAGAGTTTCAGAATATACATCTCAGAGAGAGAGAGAGAGAGAGAGAGAGAGAGAAAAGGAGTTTTCTCAAGTATCTAGTCAAGAAGAAGGAGTTCTTCATCTCAACCTTCAAGATGGTCCTAGCTGACTGAAAGGAGGGAGTTCAAGTCATTACTCGGTGTCTCAAGTAGAGGAGCTACACTTGGAGCTCTTATCTTCCGAATACTGGTCGGGATTTAGTTCGTGGGAAAGCGATTAAGAGGTAATCATCTTTCCAATCTAGTTCATTGGTATATTCATGTATAGATCCTAGAAACTAGTGTTAAACATAGAGATGTTTGAGATTCCGCTACCAACACTAGACAATTAGGTGTATGAGATACCCTACCAAACCCCTACAGTGGCATCACGAGCCGTTTGCACGAACTATCTTTGACTAGACGAATTAGATTCAAACTTGAACAACTAGATACTAGTGTTTATGATGTTTGAATAGAGATTCAAGCATAGTTTGATGAGATCAAATTAGGGTTTTGAATGTGATTCTTGACCTAGAAACACTAAAAACATAGTTTTATGAAAGGAGTTTTCGTAAACAAGCTTTAGGTTTTAAGAATTTTGATAAAAATCATCAAAACCATGAAGATTGGTTGGTGAATTTGTCAAAAACAGTACCTAACAGCAGCTGGAACAAAGAAAAACCGAAAAGAATTCAGTTAGAACGGTAGAGTTTCCAGAAAGTTTGGAAACCTAGCTGGCCGGACCGGACAGGACGCGTCCGGGCCAGACCGGCACGTCTCGGACAGCTAGTCCGAGCCAGAGAGGGACGCGGACTGGAAATCCCAGTCCGTGAAGGACCGGGAATCCTAGTCCGAGCTGGACTGGGAGTCCGAGACTCTCGGGTCTCGGACATCCCAGAGCGTCTTGGATGCGTCTGGGATATCCCAGTCCAACATGGACTAGGAGTCCGAGACTCTCGGGTCTCGGACATCCCAGCGCGTGGAAGATGCGTCTGGGATATCCCAGTCCGAGACGGAATAGGAGTCCGAGACAAGAGCGTCTCGGACATCCCTGACGCGGCTAGGACGCGTTCCGGGGAACCTATTAAGTCTCGGTCTAGGACCGAGAAACTGGACAGTGGTCTGGACGCATTCAGAATGCGTCTGGAGCAACCAGACGCATCTAAGATGCGACTGGAAGCTTCCAGACGCGACTGGGATGCGACCGGAGCATCCAGAAGCGTCTAGGACGCATCTGGACGCGTCCAGAAGGCATCCCAGGTAGGATGGCCCTGCCGTCTATACACAGAAGCGTCTGGGACGCGACTGTGGAGCATGAGCGCATCTCAGACCGAACATCCGAGATGGCATATGTGTTGTCCCAGCCAAAGACACGTACGGGACGCGTCTGGATGTTCCAACACCTCTCGGACTGAGCATCCGAGAAGGGTGAAAGATGACCCGATGGTCTGGACGCGTCAAGGACGCGACCAGAACGCATCCTAGACATCTCACCCGGGATGTCTATGGTCTGTCCTAAGACAGAAGCGTCTAGCTAGGCTAGGACGCGTCTGCCCGAGAGACTGAGCACGACAGGAAGGTGCTATCTCATGGTCCGGACCTTGACCAGGTCATATCAAGGGTTGACCTGAGACCAGTCAAAGGACTTTGACCAGGGTTGACTTGGGTCTTTTTTAGTGTGACTCAAGGGCTTCTAGGCCTTGACCTGAAAGGGAGTTTTTCAGTATTTTTCTCCCGGTTCCGAGCATAGTTTTATTTTTCCGACATTGACCCGGGTTAGAGAAGAGCCCGAATGGAGTTTTTCCATATATTGATTTAGGAAACAATTAAGGAAGAAAGATAATGTGCTTCTAGTTTGAATATTGTGAATATGAAACTTTAGAGCCCATTGGACATAGAGATGTCACATATTCCCACGAATAGCTATACGAGACATAGCAAAACCTAGAAACGAATCTAGGATACATACTTTGTTTATTATGATTGTCATATTATTGTATGTATGGATGTATGTGATTGCGTAGAATAGTATACCTTTAGATAAGATTATCGTTTCTTGTTCTAAGCACAAGAAGTTGTGCCCGAATAATACTTAGAGTATAGGGTCTAAGAATCTATTGACGAACCGAATGATGAGATCATGGTTCAAGTGGGAGTAGTCAATAGAGGTTCTTGGATATGAATCCAAACGAACCATAGGCGAACAAGAAAGAAACTTAAAAGATGAGATCTTTTAAGGGGTAGTACTAAGATTTAACAAATCATTACGCAAACCCACATAAACTTTTACGTAATAAATCATGAATGGTTATGCAAGAGTTCACATTAACGCAACTGGATAAGTTACGTAATAAGTCCCAAAAAGAATTTTGAGTAAAGCCTACCTAGATTAAGACACCTGTTGAGCCCTTGTTCATCGATGGTGGGTCATGCCAAAGCAGGGTGCCATCTTTTACCTCGGGACAATACGGGTAAATCTATGAAGAGGTCTACATGTCTAAATGGTTATTCTCAACGAGTCAGCAAAAGGGTTTTGGATTTCGGGGCTAAAGGACGATTTAATGTTTAAATCGTTAACCAAGAGTCATAGGAGTATGATCAGTAAGGTGTTACTCACCCAGGACGACAAATTAAGGGCAGTGCCAAAGTACGCTTAATTTTGAAGGAATGGGATCTTGGAATTATATTATTCTAAGGGGACAACAAATATAGAATAATATAGGCAAATTGAGAAAAATTGTCAGGATAACAAGTTTAATCACTTTCGCATTTCTTACATGTAGTTTAATTATGACAACAAAAGACTCCAGCAGCATACGCTGGCTTCTGGAAAAAGAAAAGTTGAATGGTGACAACTTTATGGTATGGGAACGGAATCTAGGACTTGTCCTAAGATCCGAACATAAGGCAAACGTGTTAGACACACCTATTCCTGTTCTCAATGAAGATTCGACTGAACAAGAGAGGGAGCAAGAAAGAAATATTCGGAAAAGGTCCGAACCCATAACATGCCTCATGTTGGCAACCATGGAACCTAATCTTCAGGATAAGTTCATAGAAATGGATGCCTACACCATGATTCGACAACTTAGGAATTTGTTCCAAAAGAAGTCAAGAATGGAGAGGTATGAGACTTCAAGAACGATATTGGATATGCGTCTTGAAAAGGGAAAGCCTGTAGGGCCACATGTTTTCAAAATGATTAGTCTTTTTGAAAAACTAAATCGACTGGGAGTCGACAATGGCCGAGATTTCGCCACTGATATTATTTTGCATTCGCTTCATAATGGATTTAACCAATTTAGAATGCACTATAATATGAATGGATGGGACAAATCTCTGGAAGAACTACACGCTATGCTCCAAACAGCCGAAGAGAACATCGCAATAGTTGAACCCAAGAAAGAAGTTCTAATGGTTCATAAAGAAAGGGGAATGAAGAAGGACGGGAAGCAGAAATTCAAAAGGAAGAAAACGGGTAAAGGGAAAGGCAAAGAAGTTGCCATGAACAAAGGTGCCCATTCTGATTCCAAGTGTTTCTATTGCGATGACACGGGCCATTGGAAAAGAAACTGTCCTAAATTCCTGGAAGACAGAAAGAACGGAACTGGGAGTTCCGGTCAAGGTAAAAATTATTAAAAGTTATTCAATTAAATACTAATTCCTCAAGGTATGTGATACCTAAAAGACTTTTATCATTATGAATGACAGGAACAAGGGGGAGCTGAGTATTTATTGAAGAGGAGATGAACCTGTCAAAAGCTAAGAAGGCAAGAGTTGTTGGAAAAGCTCAAGAAGGATCATAGACTCCATAGGCAATACTTTAAGGCAGTTTTAGTATTTTTTTTTCTTTTCAGAACATTGACTCTGTAATGAGATTATGGGGGTGAATAAAATATTTGATATTTTATAATGTTCTTAAAAGAGCATATTTAAACTGTTAAGGAATTATACCGAATGATCCGACTTAGTCATTCTAATCTTGTCAAATAAGCTTGAAAGAACATGAATGAAACTAAAGTTGTTTGGTCACGTATCTCTCAACAAGATCAATCATGGTTTGGACAAAGAAGTTTGACAAGAATTCTCGTGAGAGAACAGAGTTCAGTTAATCGTAGAAACTCATGTTAGACATAAAAGTCTACGATTAATGTGATTAGAATGGACTTAAGACTAGATTTTGGAAAGGTTTTGGAAACAAATCCTAAATCGAGAAGTGGGTCTAGGTGACTAAAGAATATGATGAGATCATAAGTTCAATAGTCATCGATCTTCCAAAATTATAAAAGTCTAATACGAATCTGCCAACCCACTAAAAACCTAGAAAAGCTATAGTGAATAATTGAGTCCATATGGATATGGATATTCTTTTTAGAAAGAGTTCTAAAAACTAGTCAATTATTCTAATGTCTAAAGCGTGTTAGACATAAGTTCTTCGAAAAGAAGAACGGGATTTTCTCACAAATCATCGAAACACAATGAGATTGTTGCTCTCGATGGTGTCTTCATTAAAAGGAGGGTCCTTCAAAGAAGACAAGTGGGAGGAAAAATCGAATAGAATTCGATAAAGAGCAACAAAAGGGAGTAAGGAGTTACTTGCCTTAAAACGAAAGGGAGTAAGGAGTTACTCGCCTTACGAGACGAGGGATGTCGCCTTGAAAATAAGGGACCAATCGCCTAGAAACTTCTTAAGGAGTTAAGAATGTTGCTCAAAAACCCCAATGAGTCTTGAGAAGATTCAAACGGACTATAGCAGAAACCACTCTGAAATTGGACCAGAAATTCAAAGAGATAATAGGGAGAATGGTTAAGTCTTGTTAGACAAGAAGGTAAGTGGGAGTGAAACAAGCTAGTTTCATGCCTTGTATGTAGGAGACATACTCGAGAGGACAGAAGGCGAGGGTAAATTAACTATGGGCATCAACGTCTATGGCGATAGACCAAAAGATGATAAAGACTCGTTCAAAAGGAGTTTTGAAGAGGTCTGAATAAGAAGATCTCTTGGAGAGAAATTCTACCCAACTCCCGTGATGAACATGGGAGAGACACTTATGTTTGAAAACATAAGAACGAACATGAGATGATTGTTGTTTACCCGAACATCTGAGAAGTACTTGGAGTACAAAAGATGTCGTCACCCATACAAGTCAGAAGGTTGAAGAAAGTCATAAAAGTAATCTTCTGAAAATAAAGATAGGAATCTTTTAGGAAGGGCAAACAGGTGGAAAAGAGTTTTTCATGCTGGGCGTCGTTACTAACTCTACTAGATAAGAAAGTAAAATTAGAACTTCGGAAGTACTAATTTCAGTGGGAGAAACTGATATTATCATAAAAGCTTACGAAGGGTTCGAAAGCAAGATAATAACAAAGCGAAGTGAAGAGGAAACTAAACTGACACCTTAGAACGATCATGGAGATGCTCGAATCTAAGGAATTAGGATCAAGGAAGAAGTATCCTAAGAAGACTTGTAAAATTGAGAACGTGAAGGAGTTCACGCGGGTGCTCAAATTTTACAGACTCTTGTTATCTAAAATAAACTAGGTTTATTTCGTCATCTAAATTGTGGTTTAGAATTTAGACGACAGTCCAAAAGGATGGAGTGTTCCAAGTAGGTTTGTTAGATACGTGATCTAATGAAAGGAACCCTACTAAGTGAACATTGAAGCACACCATCTTACTATCCCTGGTCCAGGTCATTAATTGGACAATAATGACTTAAGAAGACTATCATGAGTGATTGACAAGATAACGCTGTTTCTTGGGCTATGGGAATAGGAGTATTCAAAGGTCAACTTCATGGGTGTATAGTTGGACTGGAAACCCGCCGAATGAGAGTACTTCATGAGTTGAAGTTGTAAGTTGTCATAACTCTCATTTAAGCAAATTGGAAAGATTCCTCAAAATATGAGTACTCACTTAGTTTATGGAAGGAATGTCGAACTTTGGTACCGTTAAACGCCATCCGTAAAAAGTGGTTATAAAGACGAAATACTGGGGGAGACAGGATAGACATGAAATTGAGTGGGAGTACAAGAATGGAATATGTTTTCCTGAGTAAAATCAGGATAAAGTATCTCCGGGCTACTTGATGAGAAACAACTTAAAAATGCATGGTCGTGCTCAAACGGATTAAGAGTTAATCGTTTGGATTGGAAGTTGTTCTCGGGATCAAGAGAGTCTGATGAATATGACATATCAGATGGGATACGAAAAAACATGGGAATCGAGCATTGTACTTGTTCTAAGTACAAGTGGGAGACTGAAGGATATATTGCCTCGGTCTGAAGGAATGGTATCCTTCCGAAAGAGTGTCCTTCGACCAAGGTTGCAATGCGCACAATTTGGCGAATAGGATCTTAATGACCTTACCCGGAAGATCATTTGTCTGGTCCAATTAGGGGTCGTAATGCTTAGCTAGAAGCCAACTACGATCGTCGGATCAAGGAGTTGATTCGCGGCTAACATAGACCGGATCCTACTAGGGTTACACATCAGAGTAATGATTTGAACGGAGAGAATTGACTAGAAGGAGAATGGCAAATAAGTGGATTGGATCCATTATTGGTAAGTCCAGATTGATTCGGAGAAGTCCGAAGAGATACAAACATGTCCGGGCCCAAAAGGGAGGCCCGGAAAGGATTTAGGTGGGCCGGCCATGTGATGGCCGACCTAGGCAAAAGGCCGGCCATGTGATGGCCGGTTAGGCCCTAAGTGGGCCGGCCAAGGAAGCCCATAAAGGGCTATGTTGGCCGGCCACTCCAAGTAACCCTAAAGAGGGTATTTTGGGTGTTGCCTTATAATTAGGTTTTAGGAATCCTAGTTGGAGTCTAATACCTCTTCTAGGGATTTTTATATATACCTAATTATACAACCTAAAGAAAGAGAGAAAGTAGAGCTTTTCTGAGGGCTTTTTGAGACAAAGATTTCTCAAGAAGGTCTGAAGTATTAACTGAAAGAGTTTCAGAATATACATCTCAGAGAGAGAGAGAGAAAAAAGGAGTTTTCTCAAGTATCTAGTCAAGAAGAAGGAGTTCTTCATCTCAACCTTCAAGAAGGTCCTAGCTGACTGAAAGGAGGGAGTTCAAGTCATTACTCGGTGTCTCAAGTAGAGGAGCTACACTTGGAGCTCTTATCTTCCGAATACTGGTCGGGATTTAGTTCGTGGGAAAGCGATTAAGAGGTAATCATCTTTCCAATCTAGTTCATTGGTACGTTCATGTATAGATCATGGAAACTAGTGTTAAACATAGAGATGTTTGAGATTCCGCTACCAACACTAGACAATTAGGTGTATGAGATACCCTACCAAACCCCTACAATGGCATCACGAGCCGTTTGCATGAACTATCTTTGACTAGACGAATTAGATTCAAACTTGAACAACTAGATACTAATGTTTATGATGTTTGAATAGAGATTCAAGCATAGTTTGATGAGATCAAATTAGGGTTTTGAATGTGATTCTTGACCTAGAGACACTAAAAACATAGTTTTATGAAAAGAGTTTTCATAAACAAGCTTTAGGTTTTAAGAATTTTGATAAAAATCATCAAAACCATGAAGATTGGTTGATGAATTTGTCAAAAACAGTACCTAACAGCAGCTGGAACAAAGAAAAACCGAAAAGAATTCAGTTGGAACGGTAGAGTTTCCAAAAAGTTTTCCAAAGAAGGAGTTCTTCATCTCAACCTTCAAGAAGGTCCTAGCTGACTGAAAGGAAGGAGTTCAAGTCATTACTCGGTGTCTCAAGTAAAGGGGCTACACTTGGAGCTCTTATCTTCCGAATACTGGTCGGGATTTAGTTCGTGGGAAAGCGATTAAGAGGTAATCATCTTTCCAATCTAGTTCATTGGTATGTTCATGTATAGATCCTGAAAACTAGTGTTAAACATAGAGATGTTTGAGATTCCGCTACCAACACTAGACAATTAGGTGTATGAGATACCCTACCAAACCCCTACATTTTCCAAACACTCCTTGGCCATCTTAGTATCAAAGGACATTGAATCGTAATGGGTCCAACGATGCAGAAATACATTATAGATCAATAGTGTCCAGTGCCCCCCCTTGAGCTGTCTCCCGTTGTTGGTTGACAGATGGGTGCACACACATATAGTATTTCTGGTTTCTCCACATTATTACTCAATGTTCGATTGAGCATTTGTTCGATGGAGGCTTGGTTTACCTCAGCCTTTATCATTGTCTGTTTCATAAACACAAAGTTATCAAAATGTTCACTCATATCAAAGATGATAGGAAAACATCCTAATAACTTAACTTACGTATATTTCCGATGGAAGGCATAGTACACATTTTTTTTTCAATTTCTGGTGATTTGTGAGGAATGAGCTTGCCCAGTTAATGATTTGTGAATCGCACTCCAGATTCATCATTAACATATCCAGTTGTTTCCCACAAATGTCGTTTATTCCGTCGCTGAACCACACTTTTGTACTGCAAATTTTGGAAAAAACATTGTCACCGCTACTAATGTTAGGACATTTCAAGGAATGCTGGGACATTACAGTAACCTACTCGTACCTTTTGTTTCTTTCCCTGGAGAATTCTTCCAACAAACCCTGTTCATGTTCCTTTACATATTTCTAGACAGGGCTTTTTTTCCAGTTTCCAAGCTTCTGCAATTTTGAAGTCTGCTCTTCTGACCTTTGTGCTCCCAACTCTACGATCTCTTCTACATTAATTGTTTTCTTTTGGAGTTGCTTTGCTTTTTCGATCATAGTTCGGGTTCTTGGCTGAGTTTTTACCCTTTTAACCAAAGAGTTTGGTTTGTTTTTATCTTTCTGTTCACCAACTACAGCCATTTCAACATTTGGCTTATCTACAAAATCGTCTTCGGAAGAACTTTCATTCTCGACGATCTCATAATTTTCATATACTTTTGCCACATCGCAAACTTCTGAAAAGAGAGCTGTAGGCCAAGTCAGCTCAAAGTCAAGTTCTTCCATCTCTTTTTGACCTACATTCAAAACACTCGGAAATTGCTTTTACCCTGTTCCCATCACCACACGTTTAACTAGTCAACATTCGATACAAAAGCAAAACTTAACATAAATAATTCTCCAATTCTTGATCAATATATATAAACGTTATCACGAATGTTCTAACATTTTACGTATTTATGTGGAGAAGAACACTTACTTGTTTGTTTCTTATTTATTACTTAGCCGACCACTCTACTGTCGTTCGTGGTAAAAGACATTCTTCAATTGTCGTGGTAAAAGACATCGTGGGAGTACGATAGAACTCTTTTACTTACCGTTTATCAAAAAACTTGTAACAATGGCGGAACAATTTATGTTCATACCAATCATCTGACAAGTAAGTAAGAATTTCAGAGAAGATAGAAAGATTCCACACAAGTTAATACGTTCTTTAAAAAAACTAGAAATAAAACCAACTTAAATCTAAAAAAACAATATTGATTTCTTTATCAATGTAGATTGCAACTAAAACATTATGTTAAATGTTGGAGCATTTTGGTATTTGCTTCAACAGTTTTAACTTCTTTTCAAGCAAAGACAAGAATGTGAACAGAAATAATAAATTTCGTGAGCATTTACTCACTTGACCCAGCTATTTGGCTCTCTGTCTGCTCCTGGTTTTGCACATCCCCTGAAGATTGACCCTTTACAAACTCAGAAATTACCTTCTTACCCTTGTTGTCCATTTCCGCTTCTCCAGTTTGGGCTTCAGCATTATTTTCTTGTTCGTTGCGGGCTTCTACATTTTCTTGTTCGGGAGTTTTTTGTGCTACTTCCTGCTCTACCATTCCTTCATTTCTTACCTCATCTCCACCCTCTAATTTCTTCCACCATCTCCACCATCATCCACCTGCTGCCTCACCTCCTCTCCACTCTCTACCTCTTGGCGACCCTCCACCTCCCGTCCACCCTCTACATCTGTTGCACCAATCACCTCCTGTCCACCTTCTACTTCCTGCCCACCCTCCACATCCTGTCCACCAATCACCTCCTCTCGACCAATCACCTCCTCTCGACCCCCCACCTCCCCTCCGACACCAAAATCAAATTTTAAACCATCATTCTTCTCTTCTCTCTCTTTCTTCATCCTCTCCAATTCCTCTCTTAATACTTCTCTCTCTCTCTCTTAACCAACTGATTCTCTTCTCTCAACCTCTCAACTTCCTCCTTCAATTTTTCATTTTCATCTAAAAGATGAAATTGTTCATCATCATTCATCTCCACCACCACCCTCTCATTGTACTTTAACAACTCTTCCTCTTCAACAGTCTCTGCCTCCAACTCCAGCTTTACCTACAAGGATGGACACAGATGGTTATTATCTCAACACTCCCCAAAATTTGCATACATCCAAATATATGTTCAAACATTCAAAAAAATGCTCCAACATTTCAAACATTGTTACAGAGACATCTGCAATGTTGAAACAGGAATGAGCATGATGTAAAATTATTGTAAATGTTAAAACATATTACATGTTCCTCTTCAATGCTAGCCAATTCTGCTTCCAGTCCTGTACTGAAGAATGGCTCGATCATCCATCGTGCTATTCTTGGACTTACCCCTACTTCCTCTACCAGGTCCTCATGGATCCTGGTATGCATGCAATACCAGTACTACAAAGAAATTAAATACAATTGGTCAGAACTGTTTTTTTGTATCATCAAAAGGAATGACAAAACATATTATAAAATTCCCACACATCCTGCTAAATGTTTAAACATTGTGTGTGTCCCCAAATAATGATGAAACATATAACAGAATGTCAGAACAAACTAATTTGTCTTGTATCATTATAAGAAATTATGAAACATTTGAGTTCATGATAAGGATTACTTACGGGAAGCAGAGTGAGGCAGCCTGAAGCTTTGCTCGGGTCTTCCCAGTGCTTGTTAATTCTCTCCATCATGAAGGAGTGAATAGCTCTGGGCCATGAAACTCTTTTTATCATTCTCTCTGTTTGGAGATTGTGATAAAAACTTCCGACAACCGAGGAGCCGGGAGCTAAAGCAAACAGGAATGTGGCTGCCATGTACATAATCCAGAGTTTCAAGAACTCAATGGCAGGAGCCTTTGTCCTTGCAGCCACACTCAAAGCCCTTTCGATGCTGGGGTCGCCAAAAGATGCAGACTTGCCCTCTACAATACAGTCTCTGAAATACTTGCTCAGAAACTGGTCCTTTGAGGCATCTATGGTGACATTGGCTTGGAATGCTTCATACACCTGTCCTTCCATTGGGACTCCCAACAGCAACATCTCTGGGAGTGAACTGAATCATCTTCCCTCCGATGTTGAAGGCTTGGCTTTCTTTGTCGAAGCACTTCAGCAGATCAAATATGGCCTTATTGGGCTTCTCCATGACATTCTCTTTTCGGAAACTCCCACTGGTCAGTGCCTTAAAGAAGGACCTGAATGGGGAAGCAAACAACATCTTCTTTTGGTCCTCAGTCATGTCCCAAAGAGTAACCCGTGCCACCTTAAAAACTGCTTTTAAATTACATTTGTAATTTAAAGTATTTTTCTTCTTCTGCTCCCTAGCCTTTGTTGGTGGAGCCTCCACCATCGGCTCTCTCGTTTTGGATGTATACGATTGATGCTTCACACAAACAGTAACATATATGTTAGGGCATTCAACAAAATGTTCAACACTACACTGAATGCTACATTACTATAAATAATGACAGATTATTTTGCAATGTGTCTACACAATAAGCCGAGGCCAATGGTTTACATAACTTTTCACAGAACCCAAGCAATAAGGTAGCATTAAGTAACGCAACATTTTACAGAATGACAACACACTAACAAATATGCCAAATCATTATAGGAAATGTGAGAACACAAACAATAATTAGAGGACATTCTCACAGATGTGTATAGAATATCATACCCTTGCCTGTGATGGACTCGCAATTTTCTTGCCTTTTTTGCTAGGCCCAGCGGTGGTTGGCTCTTCGCTAGCCCTCTTTCTAGGGCTAGCTCTTAGTGGAGCCTGTTGTCTGGTTGCAGGAGCATCTCCTTTTTTGTTTGCAGCTTTAACCATCTTTGTTAATTTTTCTGCAAAAATTGATATGTTTGTATTAGACCCCCACATGTTTGAAACAAACCAAAAATGTTTGTACACAACCCAAATGTCTAAACATAACCCTAATTTCTTTAACACAATCCAGAATTTTAAAACAAACCATTCATTTCATCAACAAAGACAAACACCCAAAAATCGAAAACAAAGTACTAAATGTCTCCACAGAAACCTAAATTTCTGATCACAACCCTAAATGCTAAAAGAAACCTAACCTAGAAACTTGATGAAGAACCATAAACACCAAAATTACCTTCTGTGAAGATGCATGCTTCCGAAATCACAAACAAAAACCATAAATGTTTTATCACAAACCAAAATGTAGACAGCAATCACGAAGAACAACAACTTAAGAGCAAGTTAAACCCCAAAAATCAAGATCAAAGTACAAAATCTGAAAGAAGAAACCCTAATTTTTTGAAAACAACCCAAAATGTTCAAACAACCCTAAAACTTTACCAACAACCCTAAAACTTTACCAACAACCAAAAATCTGAAAGAAGAAACCCCAAAAATGTTCAAACAATCCTAAAAATTTACCAACAATAGAGAGAGGAAGAAGATTTAGAGGAAGATCAGAGACGTACCTGTGTTTAATGATGCTCGAACAATAGAGAGAAGCACCGGATTTGTTGAAAGAGAGCGAAATCATGTTGCTTTTGAAGGTTTAATAGAGAGAGATAGTCGCCGGTAACGTTTCGATTCTCAGGGTTAATGGCCTAAATGGTTTCGGTTGAAAAAGAGATAGAGAGAGAGATAGAGAGGCAACGTTTTGAATGAAGAGAGATAGAGATTGATCGAGATAGAGAGGCAGCGTTTGAATGAAGAGAGATAGAGAGGGTTAGTGTGTCTAATCAAGTGTGTGAGAGAGAGAGCGTTTTTACCAAGAGAGGAGTCTAATCAGTCAGAGAGAGAAAGAGAGAGGCTGGCATGTGTTTGGGCGGGAAATGAGTGATGGACATAAGAGGTAAGTATTTCTTTTGGGGGGATAGGAAGGTAACATCACATTTTGGGTTTTTTTTGAGATATAATTCCCTATTGGGTTGGATTTCATATTTGGGCTCCTTTTTTGGGCCTTAGATTTATCCTCTCTTTTCCTGTAAGGTTATAGTACTAATAGCGTTGCAAATAGTGGAGTCAAAGGTTTGTGGAAAGAACCACATTGTCATGTTGGAAATATTGGAGTCAAAGGTTTGTGGAAAGAACCACATTGTCCCGTTGGTTGTTGTTGATAAGTTGGGATGTTGTTGTTGATAAGTTGGGATACCTAACTGAGAGTGGAATTGGAAGTGTTGTGAATAGGAGGGAGTGATTTGGGATCCAGTAGGCAGTAGTCATTCCAAATGTTAATGTTGGTGCCTTTATGAATTTCCCAGAAAATGAGACTTTTGATGGAGGAGTGGTGTTTGACGATGGCTTTCCAGACCCACGGGTGAGCTGGTTTAGCCGTAACTTGGACATTGGTGGTCGGAAGGTACTTTCCTTTAAGGAATTTGACCCATATCGCCTCAGCATCCGTGTGAAGGCGCCAAACTAATTTACTCAAGAAGGCCTGGTTATCTAGGCCAGGGAGACGCAACCTTAGCCCCCCTAGTTGCTTAGGGAGATAGATAGAGGACTATTTCATGGTGTGAATGGTTTTGGTTATTCCCCACCCAAAATGACCGTTGTGCGGTCTCAATGCGTTGGTATGTAAGAGAACTTGTGTATCTTCTTCACTAATGTCAAGGCCTTCTAGGTCTAACTGATGTAATTACTATGAGAGATCCCCCACACCTAAGGAAAAGTCCTTTGTGGCAATAATTTTCCTCTATAACCACCTGGGCCCAAGAAGTTTCTAATGTTTCCTTACTTTTTCATCCATTCCCCAAGCCCGACAGTCACATGTTTTGCTTTTGCAGAAGGCGCATTGAGCTGACGAACAGGGCCTACTATCATTTTAGGCTTGCATTTTAGCATCTAACCAAAATTTTGGGCATTTCCCTAAACAATGTGGGACTATATTACACTCCACTCTACATTGTTATTTGACCAAACCTAAACCGCCGCAATGATGGTGTGGTTAAAGTATTCGTTCAACCTGCATAATATACCGATTTTCCTTTTAGAAACTACTACACTCAATAATTAACCAGTTTGACGTGTAATAGTTGACGGACAGTCTATGATGACTAAAGCTTGGGTTACACACATTATCATGCGAGTCATAACGCTACCGGACCAGTTCTGATTTGTCATTTGTCATTTGTCATATACTAAAAAGGAGTTTTCTGTAGGGAAGACTAACCAATTCACTCATGTTTACAAAGCATTAGTGGGGTTATGAACAATATTCCAACACACATAAGTGTTAAGACAGACCTTTAGGGGCAACAAGTACATGTTTGAGACTACTAGAAGTTGGCCTCAATATCTGATTTATTTATTTTCTTTAAATGCTTGAGTCTCTTCTTATGCTTTTGTGGAAGGAACCACTCCTAGTAATCTCACGCAATGGCTTGTTGGTGAAACGGATCACATTATATGCCCATGCACCTGCTATAGCCCCTACAGTTGGTGCTACTAGATAAACCCAAATTGATTGATAACGATTTGCTATTATTGCGGGTCCCAAACTCCTTGCTGGATTCATTGATGCCCCCGAAATTGGCCTACGTAAGTTTGAAAAATACTATTTCATTCTTTCTCATAATGTGTGTCTAATAAGAGATATATATGAAGAGTTTGTTCTTTAGTAAATAATAAGAGAAATATATACCCGGCAAAAAGTACGTTTAGTAAGACTGTCGATCCCACTGCAAGGCCAGCAAGTTCACCAATCTGCAATAGTCGCGAACAAAAGTTACTTAGAGAACCATAGGCACCCCTTTCATATATTAAGGAAATTGGGTAATTTAGAGAAGCTTACAGCTCTGTTATCGGTAGCAACACCAGATATTACAAACATGAGATAGAAGGTGATAATGAACTCAAGAACGAAAGATTGGGAATTAGAACCGGTTGGTATGGTACCGGAGAAGTGCTCGTGATGTCCTCCAAAAATCAACCTTAGTGTACCACTCGCAAGGGTCGATCCTATGACTTGAGCCGCTACATATGCAGGTACCTACAACAATAGATTAAGCGAGATTAAGTCATGAGACTTCTTATTGATTTGTGGCCAATACAAAAGGTAAAGCAATATATTAACAAAAAAAAATTATATGAACAAAAATGATCGGATCTGATATTTGATATTTGGCTTCTATATAATTGAGGTACTTTTATTACCGTGCAGGTGTCAAATTACAGTAAAGTGGACCCTAGGATAGGAGGGATGTCATTTCCCCTTTATTAAACTTGAAATTGATATGGCATCATTAACCATATCATATATATCATATAAAATTCTCTAATATTGTCAAATTAAGTATCAAACAATATACTAATTAAATATTTTACATAAAAAATATGATTCATAATCAAATCAAAAGTCTTGGTTTTCTTAAAAAAATGGAAATGTGAACATCACAATGTGAATGTTGGCTTAAATAACAGATGTATAGTCAACAACAAACAAAACTAATTGAATAATGAAAACAAGGAAACCAAAATTATGGTTGGCATAGTAATTACCTGTTTCCATGGGAATCTCCGGCAAGTAGCGAAGGCAACCGTGACGGCCGGATTAAAATGAGCACCGGAGATATGACCGACTGCATAAACCATGACAGTTACAACAAGTCCCCATACTATGGAGATACCAGGGAGGGTGACAACTTTGTCCCTGCTCAGGTTCACAACAACTGAACCACACCCTGCAAATATTACAAAATATGTCCCGAACATCTCCGCTATCAACTGTTTGTGCACCAAAAGAATAAAACCCGATATGAATTAGTCATTAATTAATCAATACAATATCATATTCTTCATGAAGTTAATCATGAACATTAGAAAATCATTAATATTGATTGAAATCTAAAATGGGTCATTCAGAAAACAAAAGTGGTAGGAAACAAGAAATAACCAGATAAACTCTACGTAAAAATCCTATGTGGATTGTCGTGATTCGTACTTTCGATAATTTTAATCTACTAACCAGAGAATCAAGGCAACCTACATAAGATTTCTGCCCACAGAGAATCTGCTTAGTTTTCCTTGTTCTCTAGCATTACTCAAAAAAGAAAAATGGAGGAGAGAGAAAGAGTTGAGTAAATTTAAGAACCTTTTGTAAGAAAGGGACAGAGATGGAAAATTCTCTATGATCTTGAGGAGAAGAAGAAGAAGCTGGAGGAGGATTCTTGATTTCAGAATCTTTTACATTAAGGACAACTCCATCCATTGGTTTTCGCTGTTGGTTAAGAGTTCCATTAATAATACTATCAGACATTTGCTGATCAGCCATTATTAGGATTTTAAATTTGATAGAGGAAGGTTGAGTGATGGAAGGAGATAACTACTGGTGATGTGAAGAAAAGAAAATATCACTTGATATTTATAGATAGGCATGAAGAAGGTGAAATTTTTTTGTCTAGTACTAAATTTTTTACAAGGGTTGAATGACATCTTGGTTACTAGTGAAGGAATGAGAGATATTTGTGTTTATTTGGCTAGCTAGGAGAATGGGTTATCTTAATATGTGACTGACTTCTCTCTCAAACTCTTTCTTTCTTTTGGAAAGTAAATGTTAAATAAATCTAATTAGTTTTACTGATTCTAAAATTATTCAATTGATTGGTTACCAATTTAAAATGTGGTCGGGAGCACGTGTTAAAAGAAAATCTAATATAAATAATACAGAGGAGATAGAGGGGAAGGAGGGTGTATGTAGAAGAATGGAGATATGTAGATGTGTGAAAAGGGTCTAAAAAGGAGGCATTGAAAGCTGCTTCAACAACCAGCCCGTAAAACAATGAATATACACCTAAATAACAATGTATAATTCAAGTTAAAAAAAAGTTATGCATCCATATACACATTTTAGTCCACCCGATATATAAATATTTTTAGGCGCCACATACTTTTTATTTTTGAAATACTCTTCAAGCACAATTTTTGATTGAACCCATTTGTCAATGATGATAATACCCTTATTTTTCCTACGAGATCACTTCTAACCCTAAAAAACTCGACGACAGTTGAGGAAGAGAAAGAGAGAGAGGGGACGACTTCGACTTTTTTCATGCTCAATTCTCCATGTTTTTTTATCAAATCATCAGGCAGGTTTAGGATGTTTGAATCTCCTTAATTGTTGTTTGAAATCGAATTTTTAGGATTTTCCAGAGAGAAACATTCAAGCCTTTGTAAATAGTTTGCAAGTTTTCATAACATTTTCAAGCTTTCACGAACATGTTGCAAGCCTTAGCCAACATTTACAATAGGTTTGAATCACTTCGCAAACTATTTGCAAGCAGTTTCAATCAAAGCAGTATTATTGAATATAGAAGAATCCTAAATTTTCGCTCCCTATAGTGGGGAGATAAACTTCTTATCAGAATATACAGTGAGAAAAATTGATTTTAGGTTTAGATAGAAAACCTGAAACCCAAGTGTCACTTAGAAATTTACTGCAAATATTTTACAAACATATTACAACCCCTGCAGCGAAATATTGCAAATGGTTTACAAATCATTATAACCTTATTTACAAATAACCACAAACCACTGTAACTATGTCGCAAAGCATTGCAAACAATTGCAATTGTTGCTGCAAAGTATGGCAAAGGCTTGCAAGCCATTGTGACCTTGTTTGCAAAGTTTTGCAAACCATTGCAAAACCTACTGCAAAGCATTGGAAATGGTTACACACTTGTTCGGAAGGGGGATCTCTCTAGTAAAATCACCAGTTCGATAACCCGAACCCTTTTCATTACTTTTTCGGAACTAACCGCTTCTTCAAAATCCATCAGGCAGACATGTCGTCGGGAGATTACACACCTGGTGGGGTCCGGAGTATGTCTCTTAACCAGACTGTATTCGTAGCAGCTATTAAGCGACTCAAAGTCGAACGCCGACAACAAGAAAGGGAGATTGCGCGGCTGCGAGAAGACCTCCGCACAATCGAGGCAATAATGAGGAAGGTGGCACTGGAAACTCATCAGTCTCCTCTTGAGCAGGAGGTGCTGGAATCCAGGAGCCCCGAGGGCCCGAAGGTTCCCGGTCTAGAACATTACCGGGGACAGGAGGACCCATCGAGGTTTCTCAAAAACTACGTTGTGGTAATGAGCTTCTACACGACTAATCAAGACATCTGGCGCGCAGTCTTTGCGACCACCTTAAAAGGACCAGCACAAGCGTGGTATCCTTCGAAGAACTTACGCAAGCCTTTCTCGAGGCTTTCATGGATAAACAAATCGAAGAACGAGTAAACACTCCTAATAGGGGACGTCATGGCGATTACAGAGCATCAAACTTTAACAGTCACAATACCATAGTCAGATCATCAGGAACCTTTTAAAGAGCAGAAGCGAACCTCGAACGGATACGTAACCTAACACTTATCGAGACACTGGCTCAACACATATCAGATCTGATACAACATCTCAACGACACGACCAAAACGCTGGTGGAGGAGCTCGAACGAAAGAAAGAATTCAACCAAGAGGAAAGCTAGAAGAGAAAAACTGCAGAACCAGAGCCGGGGACATGGGATGAGATTAATGTCATTGCCAGAGGCCTAGTTCACGAAGAGAGCAGGGGAAACAAAAGGCGCAGAAAGGAGGACGAAATTATAACGCTCGCGGCGCCACGCGTCGAGAAAATGCCCCCCGTGGTCTTTACGGATGAGGATCTAAGAGGAATAATCACGCCTCATATCGACCCCCTGTAATAACAACACTAGTAGCTAGTTGGAGCATCTGACGCATCCTAATCGACACCAGAATCTCCACTGAAGTCATACGCAGGGCATGCCTACAAAGCTCCATGTAAGGGCACAACATATGAAAAATCTATGAGCATTATCTAATAGGACCCGGAGACGACCAGGTTGCGACCGGAGGAATAATCGCTTTACCCATACTCATCGGTGAAGGAGCAACCAGCAAAGCAATAATGCTGAACTTCGTGATAATCCACAATCCTAGGGAGAAACTTCCTGAGAGAATCAAAGGCGATCATATCCATGACTCACTTAATGATGAAATGCCCGATTCCGGAAACGAGCCTCGTGGGAGACATAAGAGGAGATCAAGCAATGGCTAGGGAATGTTACGTTATCCTTGCTCGGAACTGCAGCAAGAGAGCGGTCGTCCCAACCATCGTGGGCAAAGAAAAAGCCACCCCTCAGGAACACGGGAAGAACATGCAGGAATAAGACCGAAGCCACTCAGGTACGGTAGACACCCACCACAATACTTTTCAAAAGATAATTTACCTAATAAGAGCCGTTAGGTGGAAGAGCATCGCTACCAGCGGCAGTTTTTATCAATAAAAATGATATTTTATCAATAAATAAAATGCGATCTCTCATCCGGGGGCCCAAGGAGAAGTCCTAGCTAAGCTAGTCGTGCTCAAGCCGACGAAAACAAGTAGCTCTAGTAGCCAAAGCCACGACCAGAGGCCTCAAGGAGAAGTCAAGCCGACGAAAACAAGTAGCTCCAGTAGCTAAAGATACGACAAAGGCCTCAAGTAGAAGTCCTAGCTAAACTAGTCGTGCTCAAGCCAACGAAAACAAGTAGCTCTGGTAGCCTAAGCCACGACCAGAGGCCTCAAGGAGAAGTCCTGACTAAACTAATCGTGCTCAAGCCGACGAAAACAAGTAGCTCTGGTAGCCCAAGCTACGACCATAGGCCTCAAGGAGAAGTCCAAATGAAACTAATTGAGCTCATGCCAATGAAAACAACCCTGGTAGCCTAAGCCACGACCAGGGACCTAAGGAGAAGTCCTAGTGAAACTAGTCGTGCTCAAGCCAACGAAGCAGCCCTGGTAGCTAAGGTCGCGACCAGGGGCAGACATCAGATCTGAAAATCATTCGAAAACAATTATACATGGCTAATTTGGACTTTATTTTGGAGAGGGAATTAGTCACTCAGGTCATGCAAGAATAGGTCTAACTTTTCTTTTGAAGGAACGATCCTTCGGAGCATGCGTAGTAAGATAGGAGAATTGCATTAGTAAGCCTAAGATACGCACCACTGCAAAACCTTCTGCAAAACCTTCTGCAAAACCTTCTAGAGTCCGAGATGGCCCAAGTATTGTCCCATGCTAGGACGCGTCTAGCATGTCAAATCTGAGATAGTCTAGGATCCATTCCTAAAGCCCAGACCTTTGGCTAATTTTGACCGAGACTAGTCAAAGGACATTTGACCAAGTTTGACTTGAGTCTTTTCGAGTTTTAATTGGACCCATTGGGCCTTGACTCGAGAGGGAGATTTTTCTTACCTTTCCTTCCGGTTTCAAGCATGTTTTTTCCGATATTAACCCGGGCCATCCGAGGCCCAAAACGAAGTTTTTTCAAAAATTGATTTTAGAAATCATTAAGGAAGAAACAAAATGGGCCATTAGCCCGGATTTTACAAAAATAGACTTGGAAGCCCATTAGACATAGAGATGTCACAATATCCCACAATAGCTATACGGAACATAGCAAAACCAAGAAATGAATCTAAGATACACACTTTATCTTATGAATGTCATATATTTTGTATGTATATATATGTGAATCAGTAGAATAGTATTGCCTTTAGATAAGTTATCGATTTTTGTTTCCAAGCACAAACGAGTATGTGCCCGAATAATACTTAGAGTATAAGGTCTATAGAAACCATTAGTGAATCGAATGATGAGATCATGATTCGAGTGGGAGTAATCAATGGTGGTTCAAGGATGAAACCCAAACGAACCATTAGGCGAACAAGAAGTAAACTAAAAGATTAGATCTTTTAAGAGGCTATACTAGGGTTTTAGATAAAAACCTTACGAGAATTCACATAAAAACTTACATAAACGTCACGAATGATTACGATAGAGTTCACAGTAACGCAAACTTGATAAAATACTTAATTATCCCTAAAAGAATTTTGAGTATAAGCCTACCCAGAATAAGACACATGTTGATACCTTGTTCATCGATGGTGGGACTGCCTCCGCAGGGTTCCATCTTTAACCTCAGGACAATACGGGTATATCTATGAAGAGTTCTGTGCGTCTAAACTAGTTATTCTTAACGAGTCAGCAAAAGGATTTTGGACTTCGAGGGAAAGGATTTGTTTGACACTCAAGTGTGAAACTAATCAACCAAGAGTCATAGGAGTATGATCAGTAAAGATGTTACTCACCCAGGATGACAGAGTTAAGGGCAGTGCTCTAGTACGCTTAACTTCGAAGAATTGGGATCTTGGAATCGTATTATTCAAATAGGGAAAGGATTCTTGAATAATATGGTAGAATTAGGATTTTGCTAAGATAACAAACTTAAGTCACTTTGCATTCTTTACCTGTAGTTTAATTATGACCTTCGATAATATCTTTAACCTCTACTCGGTGATGGAAAAATTGAACGACATAAACTACGTTCAATGGGAAGGAAATCTGAGAAAGGTTCTCGGCAAAAGAGCAGAAGTATTAGACACACCAATCCCGGTACTCACAAAAACCTTTTCTAAAGAGGAACATGAGCAAGCTGACATTATCAAAATAAAGTCAGCACCCGTGACATGACTGATGCTAGTATCCATGGAAAAGAAATATCAAGATAATTTCATTGACATGGATGCATATAGCATTATTCGACAACTAAGAGAAGTGTTCAGGGCACAATATTGAATGGAAAGATATATGATATCCAGAACTGTACTGAAAAAACGACAGGAAAAGGATAAATATGTCCGTCTTCATGTCTTAGAAATGATTGATCATATCAATGACTTGAAGTGGTTAGGAGCAACTATGGAAGTCGACTTTACAGTTGACTTGATCTTACTTTTCCTACATGATGGATTTAGAGAAGTAAGATGCAACTTTGAAAGAAAGTTCAGCATAGTATCCCTCGAAAGATTGCTCACAATTCTGGAAGTAGCCGAATACAAAAACGGAGTGCCTGGAAATAGAGAAGAAAATCTTATTATTCAAGAAGGTACCACTCCGGGAACGGAAGGCGTTAGGAGAAGGAGATCCTCTAGAACAAGGAGGGGCAGGCGAGTCCCAAGACCCAGAATCATCCTTCCTAACAACAGTTGTATATTATGTGGTAACAAATCTCATATGTGGATAAGAGATTGCCCACGTTACCAAGAAGAGCTAACCAACGGAGCTAGAAGCTCCGGCCTAGGTAAGAATGTTAAAAGTTGATTCATTAAATACAATTCCCTTAAAGGTATTGGATACCTAATGCTCATTTCATTATGAATGACATGATCGAATGGGAGCTGAGTATTTCACTGAAAGGAGACGAACCTATCAAGAGCAGAAGAAGCAATGGTTGCTGAGAAGGCTCAAGAAGGATTTTAGTCTCTTATAGGCATTACTTTTATTAGATTTTAGTATTTTCCCTTTTGAACATCGTCTTTAGAATTGGATTTATGAGAAAATAAAGTATTTGGTTTCAATATTTTATGATGTTCTAAAAAAGGTGCCTATTTCAACTTACAAACATAAATACCAAACGATTCAATTAGTTATTCTAATCTAGTCAGACAATTAGAATGAACACGGTTCAAACTAACTAGTCTGAGAAGATCTCTTATGACAAAGAAAAGGTCAATTAATCACAAATATTTATGTTAGACATAATATTATGGTTAACAAGACTAGAGTAAACTAAGTACTTGAACTTAGGAGAAGTTTTAGAAACTTAACTTGAATCAAGTATTGAATCTAAATGACTGGAGATTTTGATAAGATCAGTAGTCTTAGTCATAACAAGTCTTCCGAAACAATAGTGTCTACTACAAGCTACATACCCGCTAAACCTAAAAAGTGCTATAGAAAATAAAAGAATTCCATACGGTATGGATTTTAGAAGAAGTTCTAAAAAGGTCTTTTATTTAAGTCTGAGAACTTCAGACATAGTTTCTTCTTCAAAAGAAGAAATAAGGGGTTTTTCCCTCACAACATCGAAACAAAATTGGATTCTTGCTCTCGATGGTGTCTTCTTTGAAAGTTGTTATTCAAGAAGACAAGTCGGATTCGAATCTGATGCTAACTAAGTAACAAAAGAACAACAAATGGGAGTACGAGAAACTCGCCAAGTAACTTCTTAAAAGAGTTAAGAAGGTTTTACGATATTGTTCAATAACCCCAGCGAGTCTTCTACACACACACAAACTATAGCAGAACCAGACTCTGAAAATTGGCTAAGAGCCAAAAGGATCCAAAGTATGAGTTGGTATCTAAACATTCGTAAAGAAATTCAAGGGTTAATTTTCTGGCCGGAATTGTTAGACTCTTGTTCGACAAGATGGTAAGTGGGAGTGAAACAAGTTAGTTTTACGTCCTGCATGTGAGACATACTAGAATTGAGGAGCAATTAAGGAACTGACTCAATAGGATACCAGACGAGTATAAATAAAATTAAATGGGCATCGAAATCCATATAGTGATAGATTTACAAATGATAAGCCTCGTTCAAAAGAAGTTTTGAAGAGGTCTAACTAGAAATACTCTTAGAGAGAGATGAAGGATATATGTCCTTAGAGTCTGAAGGTATATTCTTCTGAAGGAATGTCCTTCGACCAAGATGGCAATGCGTATGATTTGGCTCATAGGATAATGATGACTTTATTGGAAGATCAATCAATCCGGTTCAATTAGCAGTCGTAATGCTTAGCTAGAAGCCGTTTATGATTGTCAGATCACTTCGGTTATCCGCAGCTAACATAGACCGGATCCTATAACAGGTTACACATAAGAATTGGTAACTTGAACAGTGAGAATAGACAGATAAGAATTTGTAAATAGATGGATATGATCCAATCTAAAAGATAGAAAGAATCGGGCTCGAAAGAACAGTCTGAAAAGGTAAAAAGCCACTTTTAAGAGGCAACCAATGATTCCCTTAAGGGGAGATCCCTGGCCGACCTAATTAAAGGGGTGGGCCGGACAGAGCAAGCCCATTAAGGGCTGCTCTGGCCGGCCATATCATGGGGAAACCCTATTAAAGAGTCCCGGTTAGTTTAAACACTAACTTGTGCTTATCTTTTCTGAAGGGACTTTTAGGATTCCTTATTTGAGTAGGACTCTACTAAGGTAATGCCTATATAAAGCCCCATTATGAGTCCAGAAAAGGTTTGTAATTTTCTCCGAAGAAAATCATCTCTCTCATGAAGGAGTTGAAGGAGATGTCCTTCGACCAAGATGGCAATGCGAGCAATATGTCGGCTAGGACAATTGATGAAGAAGATCATCAAGTCCGATTGATTTAGGGGTCGTAGCGTTTAGCTAGAAACCAACTACGATCGTCGAATTACGAAGTAATTCGCGGCTAACTTCGATCGGATCCTACATCGGGTTACACATAAGAATGGGTATTTAATCGGATGATATGACTAGTGGGAGTGTGATATAACATTGGGAATGTCCCATAAACATATCTCACAGGCCTAAATAGAATTTGGGCAAAAGATAGCAAAAAGGCCCGAAATAAGGGTTTTGGGTCTAGGCCGATTCGGGCACTTTTAGGGCTCGGATTGGGCTGATTTTTGGAGGGACGTTTCCTTATGTTATGAACATTAAATCTGACAATTTTGGCTGGGTTTGGACGTCATCTCCTTAGGGAATTGAGAAAATATCAACTAATTGCTATTTTCGACTATTTCCCTAAATCTTATTCTAAAGGGTGTTTTAGGAAACCTAAAAGGAGGTGGATTCTTATTAGGGTTCTGTATAAACACTCTTAGGGCAGAGAATAAGGTGTGGAATTTCTCTCTAAGCTTTCTTACTCTACCACATCAAGTAGAGAGGAGAAAGTGAGCTAATTCCCAAGCTATCTTCTAGTCAAGCAAGAAGAAGGTCTTCTTATTATCAAACCACCATTGGAGTGCTAGCGAGCTTTCAAGGAGGGAGATTAAATACACTATTCGGTGTCCCAAGTAGAGGAGCTACGTTTGAAGCTCTTGGTCTTCTTTAATCAATTCAACTAGTTCGAGGGAAAAGCGATTAAGGTAATCTACTATCTCCATTAGTTTAATTACTAGTTTTGCATGATGATCTTGGGGATACTAGTGTTAGACATTAGATGTCGTTATCCGCTATAAACACTAGTATAGGGGTATAATTCCCTACATCTCACACATCTTAGAGAGAAGAAGACTTTGGAGAAAAAGTTCTCATTCTTTCTATTAAGTCTAGAAGAAGCAGTTCTTCATCTCAACCTTCCAGAAGGTCCTAGCTGACTGAAAGAAGGGAGTTTGAGTTATACAATTCGGTGTCTCAAGTAGAGAAGCTGCACTTGAAGCTCTTTATCTTCCTAATACTGGTCAGAATTTAGTTTGTGGGAAAGCGAATCCAGGTATTCTTCTTCATTCTAGTCCATTCATATGTTCATGTATAGATCCTAGACAACCTAGTGTTAATCATAAGATGATTGAGATTCTGCTACCAACAATAGTAACATGATTAGGTTATGTATTAGATACGTGTAATTCCCAACAGTGGCATCACGAGCCGTTTGCATGGAACTATCTTTGGCTAGAACGAATTAGATTCGAACTTTAGATTGATAGATAGAATTGTTTGAATAAAGATTCAGAAAGAATTTGGTTAGTTTGAAAAGTTTTAAAACACTTTCAAACATGTATTTGAAAGGGTTTCAATGCATAAAATAGTCAAAATTATATGTTTTTGGAAAAGGTTTTCGAAAACGGAACTAACGGATTAAAAATTTTGAAAAACGGATTTTAAAATCATGGATTTTGGGTGGTGAATAGTGGAAAAACAGCAGCTAAACACCATTAAAACAAGTAGGAAGAAGATGGTTGGACAATAGGTTTTTGGAAAATTCCAAAAACGTATAGCCGGACCAGCCAGGAAGCATGCTAGACTCCTCCGGACGGTCCAGCAGGTCTCGAGACAGGAAATCCCAGTCCGTCTAGGACCGGGATTCCCAATCCCGGGTGGACTGGGAGTCCGAGATGTTCGCATCTCGGACATCCCAGACGCTTCTAGGACGTGTCTGGGAAGTCCTAGTCCGAGTTGGACTAGGACGGTCCGAGATGTTTGCATCTCGGACGTCCCAGACGCGTCTTAGACGCATGTGGGATTCCCAGTTGGACTCGGTCTAGGATCGGGACTAAGGACGTGCATCCAGACGCACCTAGGGTGTGACTGGAACGTCTAGATGTCTCCAGGACGCGTCTGGCACGTCCAGGCACGTCTCGGACTCGGGGTTCGAGATAGCCTTCTGTCCAAACCGTTCCAACCGAGCATAGCCTAGGGCCATGTCGAGCTAGACCAAGTCTAGGACGCGACTATCCCGAACCAACTGACTTGGTCTAGGACCAATCCCTATAAGTCCGGACTTTTGACTAACTTGACCGAGACTAGTAAAAGAACTTTTTGACTAAGTTTCACTTGAGTCTTACCGAGCTTGACTTGGACCCATTGGGCCTTGACTCGAGACGGAGTTTTTTCTTGCCTTTTCTTCCGATCCCAAAGCACACTTTTTCCTACATGACCCGGGCTATTCGAAAGCCCCAAACGGAGTTTTTCCGAGTTTGATTTTGGAAATCACAAAGGAAGAAAGTAAGTGGGCCATAAGTCCGAATTTTACGAAAATTGACTTAGAAGCCCATTAGACATAGATATGTCACAATATCTCACGATTAGCTAAACAGAACATAGCAAAACCTAGAAACAAATCCAGGTTAGATACTTTATTTATGATTGTCATATATTTTGTATGTGTATGTGAATGCGTAGTGTTTGCCTTTAGTTAAGTAAACAATTCTTGTTTCTAAGCACAAACGAGTATGTGCCCGAATAAAATTTAGAGTATATGATCTAGAAAAGCCATTGATGAATCGAATGATGAGATCATGATTCGAGTGGGAGTAATCAATGGTGGTTCAAGGATGAAAACCGAAAGAACCGTTAGGCGAACAAGAATAAACTAAAAGATGAGATCTTTTAGGAAGGCTCTACTAATATTTTACAGAAAATCTTACGAGAATTCACATAAAAACTTATGTATAAAATCACGAATTGTTACAATAGAGTTCACAGTAACGCAAACCTGATAAAATACGTAATAATCCCTAAAAGAATTTCAAGTATAAGCCTACCCAGAAATAAGACACCTGTTGATCCCTTGATCATCGATGGTGGGTCTGCCTCCGCAGAGTGCTAACTTTTACCTCGGGACAATACGGGTAGATCTATGAAGAGGTCTACGCGTCTAAACTGGTTTTACTCAATGAGTCAGCAAAAGGGTTTTGGATTTTGAGGCAAAGGATTAAGTTTGACACTCAAGTGTGAAACTAATCAACCAAGAGTCATAGGAGTATGATCAGTAAAGATGCTACTCGCCCAGGACGACAGGGTTAAGGGTAGTGCCCTAGTACGCTTAACTTCGAAGAATTGGGATCTTGGAATCGTATTATTCAAACAAGGGATAAAGAATTTTGAATAATATGACAAAATTGGAAATTTTGATAGTATAACAAATTTAAGTCACTTTGTATTCTTTACATGTAGTTTAATTATGACAAACAAAGAAACACTCAACATCCGTTGGCTCATCGAGAAAGAAAAGCTGAACGGAGACAACTTTAAGGTATGGGAGCGGAATCTAGGACCTGTCCTCAGATCTGAGAACAATGCAGCTGCCTTGGAAACTCCTATTCTGATAATCACTAAAGAATCGACTAATGAGGACAAGGAGCAAGAAAAGAGACTTCGGAGGAAATCGGAGCCCGTAACGTGCTTAATGTTAGCAACCATGGAACCCAATCTTCAGGATAAGTTCATACACATGGATACTTACACCATGATAGGACAACTTAGGGAATTGTTCCAAAAGAAGTCCAGAATGGAGAAGTACGAGACGTCAAAGGCAATACTAGATTGCCGCCTTGAAAAGGGTATGCCTGTAGGGCCACATGATTTCAAAATGGTCAGTCTTTTGAGAAACTAGCACGACTTGGAGTCGATCATGGTCGAGATTTCGCCACTAATATCATCCTGCATTCCCTTCATAATGGATTCCACCAGTTAGAATGCACTACAATATGAATAGATGGGATAAATCTTTGGAGGAACTACACACAATGCTCCAGACAGCCGAAGAGAATATCGCAGTAGTTGAACCTAAGAAGGAATATCTAATGGTTCAGAAGGACAAAGGATTCAAAAGGGACGGAAATTAGAAAAACAAGAGAAAATTTGGAAAAGAAAAAGGCAAACAAGTTGCCAATACCAAGAATTCCTCTTCCGACTCCAATTGTTTCTATTGTGATGGCATAGGCCATTGGAAGAGAAACTATCCCAAATTCCTTGAAGACAAGAAAAACGGAACAGTAGTCTCCGCTAAAGGTAAAAATGTTAAAAGTTGATTCAATTAAATACAATTCCCTTAAAGGTATTGGATACCTAACACTCATTTTATTATGAATGACAGGAGCAAATAGGAGTTGAGTATTTAACTGAAAGGAGATGAACCTGTCGAAGAGTCAAGGAAGCAATAGTTGCTAGGAAGGCGCCAGAAAGATTTTAAATCTCCTATAGGCATTACTTTTATTAGATATTAGTAATTTTTCTTTTCCTTTTGAACATCTCTCTAAAATTGGATTTATGAGAAATAAAGTATTTAGATTCAATATTTTATGATGTTCTTAAGAAAAGTACCTGTTTCATCTTATAAACATTAAAGGCCGAACGATTCAATTAGTTATTCTAATCTAGTCAGACAACTAGGATGAACATGAAATTCGAAAGAATAAACATGGTTCAAACTAACCGATCTGACAAGATCTCTTATGACAAAACAGAGGTCAATTAATCCCTAAAACTTATGTTGGACATAGGATAGTGTTAATGTGACTAGAATCAACTAAGTGCTCGAATTTAAGAGAAGTTTTAGAAACTTAACCTAAATCCAGCAATGAATCAGTATGACTAAAAACATTGATAAGATCAATAGTCTAAGTCATAACAAGTCTTCCAAAGCGATAGTGTTTAAATACAAGCTACATACCCACAAAAAACCCAAAAATGCTATAGAAATTGAAAGAATTCCATACGAATATGGATTTTAGAAAGATTCTAAAATAGTCTTTCAATTATAGTCTGGGAACTTCGTACATAGTTTCTTCTTCTTCAAAAGAAGAAATATGGGGTTTTTCCCTCAAAACATCAAAACAAAATTAGATTGTTGCTCTCGATGGTGTCTTCCTTGAAAGGAGTTTTTTTAAGAAGACAAGTGATAGAAAATATTTGAATCTGATTCAAACCTAGGAACAAAAGAACACAATGGGAGTACGAGAAACTCACCAAATTTCTTAAGATGAGTTAAGAAGGTTCTAAGACATTGTTCAGAAACCCCATTGAGTCTTCAGAAGACTCACAGTAACTATAGTAGAACCAGAATCAGAAAATTGACTAAGAGTCAATAGGATGCAAATTAAGAGTTGGTATCTAAACATTCATAAAAGAAATTCAAGGGTTGATTTTCTAAAAAGAATGGTTAGATTCTTGTTCGACAAGAGGGTAAGTGGGAGTGAAACAAGTTAGTTTCACGTCCTATATGTGAGACATACGAGAATTGAGAAAACAGTTAAAAGAACTGACTCAATAGAACAACAGACGAGGGTAAATAAATAAATTGGGCATCGAAATCTATAAAGATATAGATTAACAGATGATACGACTTATTCAAAAGAAGTTTTTAAGAAGTCCAACTAGAAATAATCTTAGAGAGAGATTCTACCATCTCTCATGAATCATTGGTAAGCAAGAAATCAGAACTTGGAATTCTGATGAGCAAAAGCACACATGAGGGAACTAAACAACAGAGAAGTTCCAAAAGATACTTGGAGTATCTAAGAAAAGTATCTCTGAAAGTAAAAGTTGAAGAAAGTCATAAAAGCAATCTTCCGAAAATAAAGATGGGAATCTATTAGGAAGGACAATCATTAGGAAAAGAAGTTTTTCACTGTGGGAGTCGTTGCAAAGTCTACTAGTAAAGGAAGAACAATTAGGACTTAGGAAGTGTTAGTTTCAGTTCAAGAAAACTGACATTATCGGAAAAGCTGACGAAGACGTTCTTTAGCATTATAATGATAAGCAAAGTGAAAACGAAAGTGGATTAAATCCACAAAACTAAACTGTCACCTTAGATCGAACATAGAAGATGTACGAATCTAAGGAGTTAGGGTCATGAAAGACTGCCCTAAGAGACTTGTAAAATTGGGCACGCAAAGAGTTTACGTGGGGAACTCACTTTTACAAACTCTAGTTATCCGAAATAAATTAAATTTATTTCGTCACCTAAATTTTGGTTTAGAATTTAGACGACAGTCCAAAAATGATGGAAAGTTCCAGGCAGGTTTGTTATATATGTGATCTGATGAAAGAAACCTGCTAAGTGAACATGGAAGCATTCCGTTATAAAATAACACTAGTCCAGGACGTCGAATGGACAATGATGACTTAAGAAGACTAGCATAAGTGATTGACAAGATAGCACTGTTTCTTAGGCTATAGGAATTAGAGAATTCAAGTCAACTTCATGGCTGTATAAAGATACACTAGAACTCACCAACTGAGAGTACTTCAAGAAGTTAAAGATATGAACGTCATAACTCTCATTTATAAAATCAAAGAGATTCCTCAAAACATGAGTACTCGATCGTTTTCTGAAACGAATGTCAAGCCTTGGTCCCTTCAAACGCCGCACCGTAACTAGAGGTTATAAAAATGAAGGCCGAGTAAGACAGGATAGACATGAAATTGAGTGGGAGTAGAAGAATGGAATATGTCATCCTAATGAGAGTTAGGATAAAGTATCTCTAGGCCACTTGAGGAGTGACAATTGGAAATGCATGGTCGTGCTCAAATAGATTAAAAGTTAATCATTTGATTTGACAGTTTGTCCTCCCGATCAAGAAAGTCTGATAAGTATGACGTATCAGATGAGATATCAATGACATGGGAATCGAGCATTGCACTTGTTCTAAGTACAAGTGGGAGACTGAAGGATATATGTCCTCAGAGTCTGAATGTATATCCTTCTGAAGGAATGTCCTTCGACCAAGATGGCAATGCGTATGATTTGGCTCATAGGATAATGATGACTTTATTGGAAGATTAATCAATCTGGTTCAATTAGGAGTCGTAATGCTTAGCTCGAAGCCGCTTACGATTGTCGGATCACTTCGGTTATCCGCGGCTAACATAGACCGGATCCTACAACGGGTTACACATAAGAACTTGTAACATGAACAGTGAGAATAGACTGATGGGAATTTGTAAATAGATGGATATGATCCAGTCTAAGAGATAGAAAGAATCGGGCTCGAAAGAGAAGTTTGAAAAGATAAAAACCCACTTTTAAGGGGCAACCAAGGATTCCCTTAAGGGGAGATCCCTGGCCGGCCTAACTAAAGGGGTGGGCCGGACAAAGCAAGCCCATTAAGGGCTGTTCTGGCCGGTCATACCATGGGGAAGCCCTAATTAGGGTTTTCACCATATTAAAGAGTCCCGGTTAGTTTAAACACTAACTTGTGCTTATCTTTTCTGAAGGGACTTTTAGGATTCCTTATTTGAGTAGGACTCTACTCGAGTAATGCCTATATAAACCCCCATTATGAGTTCACAAAAGTTGTAGAATTTTCTCAGAAGAAAATCATCTCTCTCACACTCTTTAGAGAGAAAAAGATTTTAGAGAAAAAGTTCCCGTTCTTTCTATCAAGTCTAGAAGAAGCAGTTCTTTATGTCAACCTTTAAGAAGGTCCTAGCTGACTGAAAGAAGGGAGTTCGAGTTATACAATTCGGTGTCTCAAGTAGAGGAGCTCCACTTGAAGCTCTTTATCTTCCGAATACTGGTCGGAATTTAGTTCGTGGGAAAGCGAATCCAGGTATTCTTCTTCATTCTAGTTCATTGATATGATCATGTATAGATCCTGGACAACCTAGTGTTAATCATAAAATGATTAAGATTCCGCTACCAACACTAGTAACATGATTAGGTTATGTATTACATACGTGTAATTTCCAACAAGAGATTCTACCCATCTCTCATGAATCACTGCTAAAGCAAGAACTCGAAATTTGGAAGTTCTGATGAGCAAAAGCACACATGAGGGAAACACTGATGTCAGAAGACATGAGATCGATTATGGAGATGATCGAGGTTTACCTACACATCTAGAAACACATAAGTATTTGATGTCGTCGTTCATAAATAACAGAGATATTCCTAAGATACTTGGAGCGTCTAGGAGAAAGTCTCTGAAAGTAAAAGTAGAAGAAAGTCATGAAAGCAATCTACTTAATATAAAGATAGGGATCTTTTAGGAAGGACAACCAAGTGAAAAGGAGTTTTTCACAGGGGGAGTCGTTGCGAACTCTACTAGTAAAGAAAGTATAATTAGAACTTAGGATGTTGTAGTCTGAGTTTTCAGAACTGATATTATCGTAAAAGCTGACGAAGGCGTTCTTCAACATGATAATAATAGGCGAAGTGAAACAAAACGTGGATTGAATCCACAACTAAACTGTCACCTTGGATCGAACATGGAAGATGTACAAATTTAAGGAATTAGGGTCATGAAAGATTGCCCTAAAGAGACTTGTAAAATTGGACACGTAAAGGAGTTTACATGGGTAACCCATTCTTACCAACTCTTGTTATCCGAAATAGATTAGTTTATTTCGTCATCTAAATTATGGTTTAGAATTTAGACGACAGTCCAAAATAATAGAAAGTTTCAGGTAGGTTTATTAGATACGTGATCTAATGAAAGAAACCTTCCTAAGTAAACATGGAAGCGTTCCATTATATAATCCCTAGTCCAGGTCATTGGTTGGACGACAATGACTTAAGAAGACTAGCATGAGTGATTGACAAGATAGCGCTATTTCTTGCGCTATAAGAATAAGGGTATTCAAGTCAACATCATGAGTGTATACGATACACTGGGAACCCACCAAGTGAGAGTGCTTCAAGAGTTGAAGATATGAAAGTCATAACTCTCATAGCAAATTGGAGAGATTCCTCAAAACATCAGTACTCATTCATTTTATGTAAGGAATGTCAAGTCTTGGTCCCGTCAAACACTGCGCCGTAAAAGGAGGTTATAAAAATGGAGGCCGGGTGAAACAAGATAGACATGAAAATGAGTGGGAGTACAAGAATGGAATATGTCTTCCTAACGAGAGTTAGGATAAATTATCTTTAGGCCACTTGAGGAGTGACAACTGAAAATGCATGGTCGTGCTCAAATGGATTAAGAGTTACTCATTTGATTTGACAGCTTGTCTTCCTGATCAAGAAAGTCTGATAAGTATTACGTATCAGATGAGATATGAAAAGACATAGGAATCGAGCATTGCATTTGTTCTAAGTACAATTGGGAGACTGAAGGATATATGTCCTTAAGGTCTGAAGGTATATCGTTCGACCAAGATGGCAATGCGTACGATTTGGCTCATAGGATAATGATGATCTTATTGGGAAGACCAATCAATCCGATTTAATTATGAGTCGTAATGCTTAGCCAGAAGCCGCTTACGACTGTCGGATCTCTTCGGTTATCCGCCTACGACGGGTTACACATAAGAATGGTAACTTGAACAGCGAGAATAGACTGATGGTGAAGGTATAGAAGGAGATGTCCTTCGACCAAGATTGCAGTGCGAGCAATTTTTCGGCTAGGACAATTGACAGAGAAGATCATCAAGTTCGGTTGATGTAGGGGTCGTGGAGTTTAAGCTAGAAACCAACCACGATCGTCGAATTACGAAGTAATTCGCGGCTAACTTCGACCGGATTCTACAACGAGTAACACATAAGAGTTTCAATTTGATCTTGGATATGACTAGTGGCAGTGAGGTACAATAATGGGAGTGTCCCATAAACATATCTCATAGGCCTAAAGAGAAATTAGGCAAAGATAGTACAAAAAGCCCAAAAACGGGGTTTTGGGCCTAAACCGATTCAGGCACTTTTAGGGCTCGGAATGGGATGATTTATGGAGGGACATTTCCTTATGTTATAACATAAAATCTGCCAGTTTTGGGTGGGTTTGGACGTCACCTCCTCAAGGAATTGAAAAAATATCAACTAGTTGTTATTTTAGCAATTTCCTTAAATCTTATTCTAAATGGTGTTTTAGGAAACCTAATTGGAGGTGGATTCTTATTAGGGTTCTTTATAAAGACTCTTAGGGCAGAGAATAAGGTGTGGACTCTAAGCTTTCTTACTCTACCACATCAAGTAGAGAGGAGAAAGTGAGCTAATTCCCAACTATCTATCTAGTCAAAGAAGTAGTTCTTCATCCAACCACCATTGGTGTGCTAGCTAACAACAAGGTAGGAGATCAAGTTGATTGCTCGTGTCCCAAGTAGAGCAGCTACGTTTAGAGCTCTTGGTCTTCTCAAAAGCGATTGGAACGGTTCGAGGGAAAAACTAGCGATTAAGGTAATAATCGAACTAGTTTTATTTACTTAACATTATTGGTTTATGCATGTGATCCTGGGGATACTAATGTTAGACATATGATGTCTTTATCCGCTATAAACATTAGTAGAAGGGTGTAAAACCCAACAGTGGCGTCAGAGCCTCTTGCAAATAGCTAATTTGTGCTAAGAATCGAACTAATCCATGTTTGATTAGATTGATAGTTGTGTTTAAAAGTGTTTTAAACATTAATTTGAATGTTTTGAATGGTGATTCAATGGTTTTCAAATTAAAATCAAAGATTGATGATTGAAAGTGTTTTAAAAGATTCAATTTGATTGATTTTGGTTTCAAAAGTGTTTTAAACACAAACTTTTGATTGATTTTGAATAGGATTCAAGAATTTATCAAATTGATTTCAAAATTGTTCTTGAAAGAGTTTCACAAACCTAGAATTAAATTGGTTTGATTAAGAGATGTGTTTGAGTTTTAGGAAAGTTTAAAAACACAATTTGGAAATTTTAGAAGAGTTCTAAAAATATTTAAAAATTTTAGAAGTGTTCTAAAAGTTTTGGAAACTTTAGAATTTTCTAAATAAGTTGGAAATTTTAAAAGTTTCTAAAAGTTTTGAAAATTTTAGAACTGTTCTTAAAGGATTTCAAAATTTTAGAAAGAGTTTTTAAAATTGAGAAATAAGCAAACAAGGATTTTCATAAGAAAGAAAAAAAAATTGGAAACCTAGGAGTTTTTTAAAAACTCCTAGTGTCTGGGCAGGAAGCTTCCTGGCCGGACCGGAAGCTCCTGGACGCGTCCAGAGCAGCTGCTGGGACGCGTCTAGGACGCGACCAACAGCTGCGAATGCAGCTTCTGGATGCGTCCAGGAGACGCATCCAGCACTGCCCACAGGAGCTTCCTGGACGCATCTTGGAGACGCGTCTGGGAGGTCATGGTGTCTCGGACTAGGTCTGAGACACAACACACTGGTCTGGTCCAGCACCAGACGCGTCTGGGACGTGTTTGGAGCATGAACTAGCGTCCTGGCTCCGACCAGGACGAGACCAAGCCTTAAAGGCCTCGGCCAGGACATGCCGGCCCTATGGGCCGTGCCATGTCCGAACCTTTGTCCGGTTCTTTTTGTGGGCTTGGGCCGGGACTGGTCTTGGACTTGTCCCGGGCGTTTTCAAGGCTTTTCGGACCATGAAAAGGGACCATCATTTGAGTGGGAGTTTTTGCCAAATTTTCTTCCAATTCCAACCAAATAATTCCAAAATTAATCCGGGCCATCCAAAAGGGATAAACAGGTTTCTCTTAAAATTGATTTATGAAATCATTAAGAATCAAACCAAAGTTTTTTCGAAATTGACCCGGCTTTCTAAAGCCCAAATCGAAGTTTTTCTTAAAATTGATTTAGAAATCATAAAAGATAAAATCGGAACGCACCACTATTCGAATTCTTCGAATTTAAACTTAAGGTCCGTAATGTGACATGTGATGTCGACAAAAGTATCTCCCAAGATTATCATGCGTATATAATTCTTAGCCTTGATATATTATATGAATGCATGGGATGTGAATGCGGGAAACTAGTATGGCCATAGATTTGTTTCTTTATTCTTGTTTTAAGCACGGATGGGTGCATAATTTGTAATTAATTTTAATTTCAAGTTTATACGATCTGCGAATCGTTAGAGTCTTGTAATTAGAGTTTAGGGTCAATAACATTGAAGAAGCTCGAGGAAGGAATCCAAAAGCAAGTGGGAGAAATCAATGGAGGTTCAAAGATGACGATCTAAGACGAACCAAAAGGCGAAACAAGACAAACACCAAAGGAGATTAGATCTTCTAAGTTAGGGGACATACTAGGATCCATGTCTGCTTGATTTACTTTCTCGCGCGCAATTACTTACTTATTTACGCTTTATGTCGTGGATGTTAGTTAGGCTAAATAGTTCACTATAACAAACGCCAGACTAGCGTAAAAGTCCCTAAAAGTAGTTTTGAGTAAACTGCCTATCCAAATTAAGACACTCGTTGCGCCCTTGTTCGAGGAAGGTGGGTCGGCCTTGGCAGAGTACCTACTCTACCTTGGGACAATGCGGGAAGGTCTATAGAAGAGGCCTACATGTCTAAATGGTTTTACTCAACTAGATCAGCAAAAGAGTTTTGGATCCTCGAGGCAAAAGGATAGATTAGTCATTCATCAATGAAATCTGAGAATTATTCCCGGATTCATTCTTCCATTGTAGGAAGTTGATCAGCACCTCCCTTAGGTGTGATTCAATATTGAACTCGTTTTGTGTCATCTTAAAAAACTACATAAAGAATTGCAAAGTTTTAAAACTCGTTATCGATTTTGAAAAACGTTAGTTTTCCCACATTATTCAATATAAAATCGTGCTTAATTGAATAAGTGATTCCAAGACCCCAGTTCTTCGGAGTAAAGCGGACTAGGGACCTACCCTTTAACTCCGTCGTTGACTCATACCGGAGAAGGTCAAAAGCCTTTTGAAAGCAATCAACATTCTCTTTGAGAAAGTAATGGATGCTAGCTAAACCATCAAGACAAAATGAGGAAGAGGTTTCTACAGAAGTCATAAATGGAGAGGTATGAGACCTCCAAGGCAATTTGAAAGTCATCCTAATGGAAGACAACAAAATTGATCTGTCAATTCAATGTCAATTGAACGAAGATAGACAAGACCTTAGATGAGTCACGAACAACTGAGCAGAACATACGAGAATATCAAATCAGAAAGGTTCTCGAGATTTGGTAAAAGGAATCTAAGAAAGTGTTTTTTGGAATTCAAAAGGGCAAAGGGTCAGTCAAGTGAGACAAAAATTTGATCAAAGAAAATCAGTTGTCGAGTACATGATCAAGAGTACTCCTCATTACTGTAAATGTTTCCAAATAATGGTTAGACCATTTAAAAAGGAAACTACCCTTAGCACCTGAAGGACAAAAGGAATGGAATTATGAATTCTGATTCCAATATCCTTGTTAACAAAGTTAAAAACAAGTATCGTAAAATTCTTTCATCGGGTATTTAAGACCGAATGTACGGCTCGGTAAGCTCAAGGGAATCACATACTTGACTAAAAGAAGTAAAGATCCAAGAGGGAGAAAAAGTAGTAATGCTAGGGATGCTTAAAGGGATCGAAGTCTTCTTTGAGACACTGATCTAGCTTAGAGCTTAATTTTGTTCTTCTAGAAACATCTGATGTTTTAAACCAGTGGTAAGATTAACTGAAGGTTAACATTGATAATGGCTAATATCAAGAGAACTCAATAACTTCAGCAATGTCAATTGGGTCTTAAGGACTAATTGACAAAGTCACCCTTTTCAAAAGGGCATAGAGACTAGTAATCTATTAGGACTCATACGGTGTTATGCAGACCTATAAGTTTACTTGCAGAAGCTAAAGAGAGAAACTTCAATACGTACTCTGACAACTTCATGAAGTATGGAAACATACAAATCATAAAGTGTAAGTCGGAATGTTTGAAAGGTTCAAACAAAGTACAAACCGAAGAAAAGAATCACTTTGACAAGAGAGTTTAAGTCATCCGATTGGAGTGGTGAAAACTTGAGTCAAACACTTGATAACCATCAAAGGAGTTAAGAAACTGTTTCCCAACTCGCTCCATAGAACACATCTAAGCGATGGTGGATTGAGCAGGAGTAATCGAACACTGCTATTCATGATTCGATCAATGATGGATTTAAGCCAGTCTTCCGAATATCTTGGGATATATTCTAGAAACGATTGTTCCCACACATTTACCAATATCCGTCTAAAAGCTAAGCTTGTAAAAACGTTATAAAACTTAGCTAAAGTCTGACGCAATTTCTTTAGAAGAAATTTGGGCTTTTTCCACAAACAATCAAGAGAACAAAGTGTTTGTTGCTCATGATAGTATTCTTATAGTAATTAGCATACCTAGACTTCTGGGAGAAAAGTACAAGTTGAATTCATTCGACCATGAGAAAAATCATGAAGAGTCATGAAGAACAATCATGAAAATTGTACAGGCCGATTAAGTTCGACCAAGAGCAACAAAACTGTTGAAAGACAGTAACTCGCGGTTCCTCGGAAAAGGAAAAGGTAAAGATGTGATCTTAAAAACCTACCGCACAAAAGCAAATGACCTTCGCAGGAGAACTCTCAAGCGAATGAGAATACTCCAAATTGTTGTTCAAAAGCCCTAAAGGTCAAGAGTAAAATCTCAAAGATTCAGAAGATAAAGGTTATCTCTGAAGACCTGTGCAGAGAGGGAAAATTGACTCTAGATTAATCCACATCTCATCAAGACATGTAGCTTGACAATTTAACTCAACGGAAGACCTAAATTAGTTTTCTAGAATAGAAAACTGAGAAGGATGGAAACATTCGAGTTTCCTAAAACTAGACAAGAGGAATCAAATTCTTCCAATCTAGTTATGTCCATACGCATGCTTCAAGAATCCATCGACGGATTATAGCAAACAAGAGTCAGAATCTTCGATTCACAGAGGCAATCAAAATAGTTTTGATTCCTGAGGAATGAAGAAATTCTTGAATCACGAAATTTCAAGAAAGTAAGTGGGAGTAACAAACCTTCCGGGTCCGTATGCAGAGTACACACAAAAGATTGAGTGCGGCATAAGATGTTGTATAACAGTAACGAACTGACTCAATAAAAGGACCACACACAAGGATAAAATGCCATTTTTGGGCATGTACGATCTGTAAGCATAGATCAAATAGATGATAGGATTAGAAAGACTCAGTACGCTGAGAAGCTTGAGATCCAAAATTAAAAATCTGAGACTCGGAAAAGTCTAAAAGAATTTCGACCCAAAAACTCATGACAGAGAACTTTGCAAGACCCGGAGTCTAAAAGACACCAAGGAAGCAAGCAAGCATGAGAGTGACATTTATGTCAATCATGTTGGACACGATTAGCATTTAAATATCCAAATTTGGATTGAAAACCGAAACACTACTTAGAATCATCCTAGAAGGCTAAAGGATGAAGTAGTACAAAAGTTAAACATGTCATCGTAGCAAACTTCCAGACATGGAACAAAAGTAGGTTAAAAGTGTTTAAGCCGAAAACTGTTGCAAATACTACACAAAGAATTAAAAGCCTTAACTCTAGTAAAAGTTACTAGAAATTATCAAGGTTGAAGAAAGCAATTTTCAAATTAATTGATAATTAGCAAAGTTTAAAGGGACTACATCCGTAGTCAAAACTAAACTGTCACCTGAGACAAAGTATGAGATTCATACATAAGTCTAAGGCATGAGGTATATTTTGATTAAACCTCGACAAATAAAACTGAGTAGGTAAAAGGAATTTTACGAAAGAGGCTCGAATTTACAAACTCCCGTTATCGGAAATAAGTTGATTATTTCACAGTCGTCTAAATTTGATTTAGTATTTAAACGATAGTCCACCGATAATAATACATTCCGAATAGGTTTGTTAGATACGTGATCTGATAAATGAAACCCTATTAAGTGAATTTGGAATATTTATTATCATCTCCCTGGTCTAGGTCGTTACATGGACAACAACGACCAAGGAAGACTAGCACGTGAGATCGACCATATAGCGTAGTTTCATGGGCTATTGAATAAAAGTATTCGAGTCGACTACGTGGATGTGTAAAAGGTTTATAAATTCGATAACCCTCAAATAAGAAGTACATCACTCGTGATGAACATCAATACTTCTCATAAAGACAAGATTGGAGAGATTCCTCAAAACATGAGTGCTCCACTCATCGTATGTAAGGAATGTCCGACTTTGGTTCCGTTAAACGTCGCGCCGTAAAAGGAGGTTATAAAGGCGGATACTGGGAACGACATGATAGACATGAAGTTAAGTGGGAGTGCGAGAATGGATTGTGTCATCCTAATCACATTAGGTACAAAGTGTCTCAAGACCACTTGATGAGTAGTAACTGAAAAATGTGTGGCCATGCTTGAACAGATTAAACGTTAATCGTTTTTCCTTACAGTTGTACTCGGATATCAAGAAAGTCTGAATGACGTGATGTATCAGATGGGATACTAAATTGACACGGGAATCGAGCATTGCACTTGTTCTAAGTCCAAGTGGGAGTCTGAAGGTATTGAAGGATATGTCCTTCGACCAAGATTGCAATGCGAGCAATTTGTTGGCTAGGAAAATTGATATAAAAGACCATGAAGTCCGGTTGATTTAGGGGTCGTGGAGTTTAAGCTAAAAACCAATCACGATCGTCGAATTACGAAGTAATTCGCGGCTAACTTCGACCGGATCCTACAACTGGTTACACATAAGAGTGTCAGTTTGATCTTGGATATGATTAGTGGGAGTGAGATATAATAATAGGAGTGCCCCATAAACATATCACATAGGCCTAAAGAGAAATTAGGCAAAGATAGTATAAAAAGCCCAAAAACGGGGTTTTGGGCCTAAACCGATTCGGGCACTTTTAGGGCTCGGATTAAGATGATTTTTGAAGAGACGTTTCCTTATGTTATGAACATAAAATATTCCAATTTGGGCTGTGTTTGGACGTCACCTCCTCAAGGAATTGAGAAAATATCAACTAGTTGCTATTTTCGGCAATTTCCTTAAATCTTATTCTAAAGGGTCTTTTAGGAAACCTAATTGGAGGTGGATTATTATTAGGGTTCTATATAAAGACTCTTAGGAAAGAGAATAAGGTGTGGAATTTCTCTCTAAGCTTTCTTACTCTACCACATCAAGTAGAGAGGAGAAAGTGAGCTAATTCCCAATTATCTATCTAGTCAAAGAAGAAGTAGTTCTTCATCCAACCACCATTGGTGTGCTAGCTAATAACAAGGTGGGAGATAAATTTGATTGCTCGTGTCCCAAGTAGAGGAGCTACGTTTGAAGCTCTTGGTCTTCTCAAAAGCGATTGGAAAGGTTCGAAGGAAAAACTAGCGATTAAGGTAATCATCGAACTAATTTTATTTACTTAGCATTATTGGTTTATGCATGTGATCCTGGGGATACTAATATTAGACATATGATGTCTTTATCCGCTATAAACATTAATAGAAGGGTGTAAAACCCAACAGATGGGAACTAGCACATAGATGGATATAATCCGGTCTGATAATGCTTAAAAGGATAGAAAAGAACCGGGCTCTAAAGGGAAGCCCGAAAAAGAGCGAAACCCGCTTTTGGGCCAACTAGGGAAATCCCTTAAAGGGAGATCCCTGGTCGGCCAAAATATGGAGTTCGGCTGGACAGACTAAGCCCATTAAGGGATAGTCTGGCCGACCACATTAAGGAAAACCCTAATTAGGATTTGATCCTAATAGAGAATCCCAGTTACATAAAACTCTAACTAATGCTTATCTTTTCTGAAGGACTTTTAGGAATCCTCATTTGAGTAGAACTCTACTAAGGTATTGCCTATATAAGGAACAACTTAGAGTTCAAAAAAGGTGTGGAATTTTCTCAAGAAGGAAATCACTCTCTTCACACAACTATTGGAGAAAGAGGATTTTAGAGAAAAAGTTCTCATTCTATCTATCAAGTCTAGAAGAAGGTGTTCTTCATCTCAACCTTCAAGAGGGTCCTAGCTGACTGAAAGGAAGGAGTTCAAGTTATACATTCGGTGTCTCAAGTAGAGGAGCTACACCTAAAGCTCTTTATCTTCCGAATACTGGTCGGAATTTAGTTCGTGGGAAAGCAAATAAGGTATTCTTCTTCCCTTCTAGTTCATTGTTAGTTCATGTATATGATCCTGGATAACTTAGTGCTAAACATTAGATGTTTGAGATTCTGCTACCAACACTAGTTAGATGATTAGGGTAGTCTTAGAGACATGTAATTTCCTATAGTTTGGGGATGGGGGAAAAAGTTCTTATGTCCTGTTTTTAAAAATCCACGAGGGTTCAAATTTCTTTGAAAGTTTCGATTGAATATATGAGTCTAGTAGGGGGTTTTAGCTTGTTAATAGTTAGAGTCTAGTTAATCATATATCCTTTTCTAAATACTTCCTTACGAAGTTCAGGTCTTGAGGTCGTATGTTAACTAGCCATATGAGTACAATGTAAGTGAAGCCACTATTGCGGGAGGACCAGCATTAGGAGGAAAAACCAGAAACGCTCGCCGTAGATATGCAAAAGAAGCTAGGGGTGTACGCCCCATATGTAGGATGCCAGAGGTCGAAAACCCTCCAATCATATTGATGTGACACGAAAATGTCACATTTAAGGAGCCTAACATAGACTAATTAGTCCTTTTCGAGTGTTATCAATAACATTTTATGTGTTTCTCTTGTTTAGGTACCATATTTGGAATAAAGAACTTAATTCGGAATAAAGGGAGCGAATTATCACTATCATTTCATGTACCCAAAACGAGAGAAAAATACTTCAAACAAATCAAATGAGAAGAGGAGTCAAAGACGAGTCCAACGGTGAAAACGGCAGTCCATTCCGAGTTCGGACGGGGAAGTTGTGAAAGAAAGAAGTCGAGGTTCGGTCTTAAAACAAAGATTCTTTGAAGGCACCCCCCCCCCTTGATTTCCAAGTGTAGATTAAAGCCTAAGTCTAAAACCCAAGAGCCTAGATATGAAGGAATAAAACCCAAGCCCAAAGAAGATGAAAGAAGGAAGAGATTTTGGAGGCACCCAATGGACTCAAGTTTGAGTCAAAGTCAAAGTTGACTAAGTCTAGGGTTTGAGTCAAATACACTATTCATCTTCTTCCTCAATCATCAACCAAGCAACTAAGAGAGAGAGAAAAGAGGAGGCTAGAGGCTAGGGTTCTTCATCACCAAAAGAAGAGCTTGAAGATAGAGGGAAAAAGAGAGCAAGAGGAAGGAGGAGCCGGCCCAAGCATAGGCCGGCCAGCTCACCAGGCCGGCCTAGCTTTAGCCGGCCGAGCAGCAGCTCGGGCTGCTGCTCGAGCAGCTACCGGAGCACGGGATGAGCAGCACGACAGCAGCAACCCAGCACGCTCCAACTCCGGGACGCATCTGCAGCTCGGGCCAGCAACTCTGGGACGGCCGGAACAGCAAGACGCACAAGCAGCAAGGCTGCTGTTTGCAGCAGCTCGAGTTCACAAGAGCTGCTGCTCGGGGTGCTTCTCATGCTCGGCAGCAGCTATGGAGGTTGCGGCTGCTTGCTAGGGACGCGCACACTTGCACGGGACAGCAGCTCTTGGCTCGGGCAGGAGCTATTTTGGCCGGATCTATGTTCTCTTGGCCGGATTTTGAAGGTTTTTGGCCGGATTATTTCTAGGGTTCCGGCCACTTTCTTGGCCGGAAACCTTAGGGCTTTTACTCCCCATGTGTTGATCTAGCTTCCCATGTGGTTTGATTTGGTTTCGGATTAGAAATTGTAGAGAGAGAAAGCTAGGGTTTAGCTTTAATGGAGGTTGAGTTCTAAATGTAGAAGATGATGGTGGTCGCTATGGGGAACCCAGAAATTTGCTAAGGGGAGATCGGCTGAAATTGAAGACTAATATTTTCCGACGAACTTAGCCTCGAACCATCATCGAAAAGGGGGATTCTCTCACCATTTCCTTTCAATTTCCTATTCAATCACCATATTTAGCTAACTTTAGTGTGTCGATTATATGAGATGAAATGTGATGAATTCGTGATTATGTTTAATATGATTTGACGTTTTGATTATAATTGATGTTCATTTATTTCGATTATCGTTTTGATCGTATTTTCATGTGTCTTGTCAAGCACTTCGCATAGTTAATAGACGAAACGAAGTATTCGATATCGATCGTAGTCTAAGTCATAATTTCATGTGTCTTGTCATGCACTTCACATAGTTAGGCGACTAGGCGACACTTTCGATGACTCGGGATTAACCGATTTAGACGTTTGTTTGACTAAGTATGATCTCTGGATATACATAGTACTTAGAGACATCTACTTTAGGAGTCGAATATCGATTATACTTAGGAACATTAGATCGGACTACACGTAGTCGTAGGTTTATCATTATGGATTCCCGGACTTCGACACCTCTCTCGCTTATTTGTTGCCCGAATCGAGTCTTACCGTCTCCCGACTCTTGTTCCTCCTACTTTTCTCTCGAATCTCTCTTGCCCATTTACATTTATTGTTTAGTTAGTTTTACTCGCTTTATTCTTTTTGTTACTCTTTCAATCAAAACCCCTTATTCATCTTTCTTCCTTTCTTTTTTAGTTTAAGTTAGCATTTAATATCTAGACCGAGGGATAAGACCCTTCGATATCCAAACTACCTTCCTATCCTTGGATCGACTCCGGTTTTACCGGTTACTACTTGATACCTCCGCTTGGGTGTGCAACCTTTTCGGGTGCATCAAGTTTTTGGCGCCGCTGTCGGGGATAGGTTTAGTAGTTTGGACATCGTTTGTTTGTTTGGTTCATTAGTCTTGTGTTATCTGCTTCTTAGACGTTTTTGTTCTGTTTGTTTTGTAGTTTCTTAAGAAGAAAGGCGAACGAAACGAGAGGAGCACTCGATAGTATCGCATTTTATCTCTTCCTTTTTACTTGTGTGTGATTGTTTAGTTCTTTAAGTGTTAGTTCCCATTTTGTGATTGTGAGTTAGTATCCTTAAACATTGTGAGATCATGACAAGTTGGTCATTTGATGAGAATGACCTTATGCGAACCCTTTCCAACACTAGTCGACCATCTACAAGTCATCAGGACTACTCAAATTTATATAGGAATGTTACGACTAGTGATAGGAATAGGCGAGTTGAGTCTGACCGACCTAGGATGACCAAGGGTGAATATCGACGGATGTATGGAGTCGGTCAGACTCGTCATAAACATGGTTTTAGGGATTATGAGCATGCAGGTAACCAACCCCGTAGGAGTCTACGAAACTATCGACAAGAATTTGGGATGACCACACCTTCATGTATGGATTTGTCATTGGATGATAACCGTAGTTCCATTAGTATTGATCGACCACGTCGAAGTCTTCGTGACTATCGACAAGCATATACGGACGGTTCACTTAGTGATGACAATTCCCGACTCGATGATTCCACTCAAAGAGTCGAGTCTAGGTATCTACATGAAGGTATTGAAGAAAGGACCTTGGAGACCATTAACCCGGTTTGTGCTATTTGTGCGAGCTTAGACCATTTGACCGAGTATTGTCCCATGATCCGTGTTCCGCGAGAGTCTTCGTCTAGTTATACTCATGTGCCTTATTACGAGGAGATGTCTGAAGACACTCTCCAATTAGTTTTAGAGTATCAAACTAGATTCAATCGAGAAATAAAAGAGATCACGGAATGGATTCTCAATATTGTTGATAGAATCGAGTCAGAGCCTATCATCGACGAGGAAGGGGTTTGCGCACCCCAAACTCAAGAAGAGACTATGAATGATGGTGAGGGTAATACACCTAACTCTAGTCTTAAGTTAAATGTCGAAGAAGCTCTTGATAGACCCTTAGAGCATGAACTGACCGATGAACCTTATTGCTCAATCCCTCGACCATTGTCATCTCACCATGATCCGACTACATTAGATTTTAATGTTCAGGATGATAGCTCTATGAGCAAGTTCGGGGATCACATGATGTTGAACTTTCCAACTTTTACCAGTTGTGATTATTGGGATGGGTTATGTAGAATGGAAGGTGTTATGCCTAACTTTGAGGCTCCCGATGCCTTTAAGGACGTCGATGACATAGTAGTTAGAGACATAATGGATAGTTTATCGGACCATTTACCTAAGGAAATTATGGACCTTGACTTGGTCCCCGAGCCTATTGCCTTATCCTTAGAAACTAGTTCGACCTTCCACCTGATCTCAGACTCGGTTGTTGACCCCTTCTGGGACACTTCGGACGTCTTCCCTAGCATGTCCAGGGACTTAGTGGATGTTATATCCACTAAGCTTGAGTTTGACTTTTTACCTTCGACTGACTTCCTGACCCTTCATTTGTATGTCGATCCTTTTGACGACTGTTTAGTCGTCGCCCCTAGCATTTATGCGCACTTAGTGGACCGTGCATCCACTAAGTTTGGGGATGGCCTCTTTTCGCTTCTAGTCTCACTTGCACTTCTTTCGTTTGATATTATTGTGAGACTTTTAGCATTTGTATATAGCTTTCTTTGGGTTGACCCCCAAATCTTCCGTCTTTTGCTATATGATCGTTAGCCGATTAAGATGGGTCTTGATGTTTGTGGGTAGCATCTCTGGAAACCCTCCGCGAGACATAACTCGTGCTCTTGTGTGAAAACAAGAGAATCAAAGGCTAATTGCATAGCTAAATGCAATCGAGTGATCCCGCGTGAGTGGTCATTTTATATGGTCTTGCTTTTTATGTGCTTCATTCTCATTATATTTTTGGATATTTTAGGAGCATTTCTTATATGTTTTACTTCTAAGGCGTGGTTTGTTCCAAGTTTGGGGATGGCGTGAGCTTGGCATCAACTTGGAACCTCGTTATACATTAGTCTTGGTAGTATCATCTTTTATCTCCTTCGGTACGGTAATATCTTTCCACTCTTCTCTTTAAATTGATGTGACTCTTTATTTGTTGGTGTGTGTATGCTTAGAACATTGAGGGCAATGTTAGTTTTAAGTTTGGGGATGCGGGATATGACCATAACCAATGCATGACCATGGGTTTCAAAGACAAAAGGGTTCAAATTAGCCAAAATTTGAAAATTTTTGAACATTTTAAGTAGACTTGCATGTGATTATAGTGATAGTTTTAAGAATGTTGATGCATATGTGTCGAGTTGATGAGTTTTGTGATTGCTAATGGTCTTTGCATGAAAGTCGAGTCTTTGAGTGTTTGTGTTATACTAAGGGAGTAACATCTTAGTGAAGAAGAAACATCTCTAAGAGACCTAGAGTAGTCATTAGTGGAGACTTAACCCATGTGAGAGCTCAAAGCCTAAATTGTCCTTCGAGTGTACTCTTCCGCGCTAACTCCGAGTAGAATGAAGAGCTACTCAACCTCGTAACTATTAAAAGAGCTCATTTGATCTCGTGTGCTCAACTTTCTTAGCCACTAGGAGTGACATTAGGATAGCGAATTAACCTTGCCCTTGTAGTCCATGAAACCCAATAAGAGTGTCAACTAGAGGGAGGCGGATACTCCATTACCATCATCATCTTATATCCCGAGAATGAAGACATGAGAAGAAAGAAAGAAGAATGTCAAAGCAAGTATGAAATGGAAAAAGTTGATTGCAAGAATATAGTATTGTGTGAGTTATGTTTGTTTTATGTGATGTTGTGTTATGGAAAAAAAGAAAAAAAAAAGTGAAAAAGTGAAAAAAAAGAAAGAAAAAAACAAATGAAAAAAATGAATGATGAATAAAGTTGTTTATGTTATGTTTGAGCATGTTAGCTCTTTTGTGTGAGTGATGTGATTGTATATATATGTGTTTGTGTTAATGTTCATGAATAAGTATTCGAGCAAGAAATGAATGTGGAAGTGCTTAAAAGGTTCTATCATGAAGAGTTCGACATTCTCGGGAATCTTCCATCATCATCCATCTCTAGTATCCGCTAAACTTTAGAAGGCATCTTTAGAGGGTAGAATGGGTGAGAAGGGCGAGTGAGCTTCCCCACTCTATATAGTGGCTAATTCCTTTTCGAAGATCATTCGTTTCAAAATGTTGTCCTCACCCCTTTTTATGTGTTGAGTCCATGTTAGTGATCACACTCACACATACGAGCGAACCATTCTTGAGTGATTTCATATTTGGAGTGTATGTCCGTGAGGCCGAAGTCGAGGCGAAATGTACTATACTAGGAATCAAGGCGTTGTGAGTTCGGAACATAGATGTTGCTCATTATGGTATGACACTAGCACTTTAGGGTAAGATCATTAGTGAAGGGGCCTTTAGCTTTTACAAGAACTTATTTACTTGATTCATTATGTGTTGACATGCTTAAACCCTTTACTATGTGAACTATGCTTATCTATGATTTGGATGTTGGACCCTTATGCATTTGAAACTCGATGTTTGTGGGCATGATCAATGAAAACCCTCACGAGACCACACTCGTACACTAGGGGTAACCTAGGGGTTTAACGGCTTGTTGCATATGCTAAATGCAACCGGGATTCCTCCGAAAGTGAGTTAGGCTTTTATTTTGTTTTGTTTGCTCGAGGACTAGCAAAGTTTAAGTTTGGGGATGTTGATGTGACACGAAAATGTCACATTTAAGGAGCCTAACATAGACTAATTAGTCCTTTTCGAGTGTTATCAATAACATTTTATGTGTTTCTCTTGTTTAGGTACCATATTTGGAATAAAGAACTTAATTCGGAATAAAGGGAGCGAATTATCACTATCATTTCATGCACCCAAAATGAGAGAAAAAGACTTCAAACAAATCAAATGAGAAGAGGAGTCAAAGACGAGTCCAACGGTGAAAACGGAAGTCCATTCCGAGTTCGGACGGGGAAGTTGTGAAAGAAAGAAGTCGAGGTTCGGTCTTAAAACAAAGATTCTTTGAAGGCACCCCCCCTTGATTTCCAAGTGTAGATTAAAGCCTAAGTCTAAAACCCAAGAGCCTAGATATGAAGGAATAAAACCCAAGCCCAAAGAAGATGAAAGAAGGAAGAGATTTTGGAGGCACCCAATGGACTCAAGTTTGAGTCAAAGTCAAGGTTGACTAAGTCTAGGGTTTGAGTCAAATACACTATTCATCTTCTTCCTCAAAAATCAACCAAGCAACTAAGAGAGAGAGAGAAAATAGGAGGCTAGAGGCTAGGGTTCTTCATCACCAAAAGAAGAGCTTGAAGAAAGAGGGAAAAAAAAGAGCAAGAGGAAGGAGGAGCCGGCCCAAGCATAGGCCGGCCAGCACACCAGTCCGGCCTAGCTTTGGCCGGCCGAGCAGCAACTCGGAGCATGGGATGAGCAGCACGGCAGCAGCAACCCAGCACGCTCCAACTCCGGGACGCATCTGCAGCTCGGGCCAGCAACTCTGGGACTGCCGGAACAGCAAGACGCACAAGCAGCAAGGCTGCTGTTTGAAGCAGCTCGAGTTCACAAGAGCTGCTGCTCGGGGTGCTTCTCATGCTCGGTAGCAGCTATGGAGGTTGCGGCTGCTTGCTAGGGACGCGCACACTTGCACGGGACAGCAGCTCTTGGCTCGGGCAGGAGCTATTTTGGCCGGATCTATGTTCTCTTAGCCGGATTTTGAAGGTTTTTGGCCGGATTATTTCTAGGGTTCCGGCCACTTTCTTGGCCGGAAACCTTAGGGCTTTTACTCCCCATGTGTTGATCTAGCTTCCCATGTGGTTTGATTTGATTTCGGATTAGAAATTGTAGAGAGAGAAAGCTAGGGTTTAGCTTTAATGGAGGTTGAGTTCTAAATGTAGAAGATGATGGTGGTCGCTATGGGGAACCCAGAAATTTGCTAAGGGGAGATCGGCTGGAATTGAAGACTAATATTTTCCGACGAACTTAGCCTCGAACCATCATCGAAAAGGGGGATTCTCTCACCATTTCCTTTCCATTTCCTATTCAATCACCATATTTAGCTAACTTTAGTGTGTCGATTATATGAGATGAAATGTGATGAATTCGTGATTATGTTTAATATGATTTGACGTTTTGATTATAATTGATGTTCATTTATTTCGATTATCGTTTTGATCGTATTTTCATGTGTCTTGTCAAGCACTTCGCATAGTTAATAGACGAAACGAAGTATTCGATATCGATCGTAGTCTAAGTCATAATTTCATGTGTCTTGTCATGCACTTCACATAGTTAGGCGACTAGGCGACACTTTCGATGACTCGGGATTAACCGATTTAGACGTTTGTTTGACTAAGTATGATCTCTGGATATACATAGTACTTAGAGACATCTACTTTAGGAGTCGAATATCGATTATACTTAGGAACATTAGATCGGACTACACGTAGTCGTAGGTTTATCATTATGGATTCCCGGACTTCGACACCTCTCTCGCTTATTTGTTGCCCGAATCGAGTCTTACCGTCTCCCGACTCTTGTTCCTCCTACTTTTCTCTCGAATCTCTCTTGCCCATTTACATTTATTGTTTAGTTAGTTTTACTCGCTTTATTCTTTTTGTTACTCTTTCAATCAAAACCCCTTATTCATCTTTCTTCCTTTCTTTTTTAGTTTAAGTTAGCATTTAATATCTAGACCGAGGGATAAGACCCTTCGATATCCAAACTACCTTCCTATCCTTGGATCGACTCCGGTTTTACCGGTTACTACTTGATACCTCCGCTTGGGTGTGCAACCTTTTCGGGTGCATCAAGTTTTTGGCGCCGCTGTCGGGGATAGGTTTAGTAGTTTGGACATCGTTTGTTTGTTTGGTTCATTAGTCTTGTGTTATCTGCTTCTTAGACGTTTTTGTTTTGTTTGTTTTGTAGTTTCTTATCTTTTATTTTTTTAGGAACCGTTTCGAGAAAAGAGCCAAAAGTGACATAAAGGCGAAGGAAAAGGAAGGAATCGAGAAACTTAAGAAGAAAGGCGAACGAAACGAGAGGAGCACTCGATAGTATCGCATTTTATCTCTTCCTTTTTACTTGTGTGTGATTGTTTAGTTCTTTAAGTGTTAGTTCCCATTTTGTGATTGTGAGTTAGTATCCTTAAACATTGTGAGATCATGACAAGTTGGTCATTTGATGAGAATGACCTTATGCGAACCCTTTCCAACACTAGTCGACCATCTACAAGTCATCAGGACTACTCAAATTTATATAGGAATGTTACGACTAGTGATAGGAATAGGCGAGTTGAGTCTGACCGACCTAGGATTGTAGGGTTTTACACCCTTCTACTAGTGTTTATAGCGGAAATATGACATCTAATGTCTACACTAGTATTCCCAGGATCACATGCAAAACTAGTAATTAATCTAATGGAGATAGTAGATTACCTTAAACGTTTTTCCCTCGAACTAGTTGAATTGATTGAAGAAGACCAAGAGCTTCAAGTGTAGCTCCTCTACTTGGGACACGAGCAATCAATTTGATCTCCCACCTTGTTGTATAGCTAGCACACCAATGGTGGTTGGATAATAAGAAGACCTTCTTCTTGCTTGACTAGAAGATAGCTTGGGAATTAGCTCACTTTCTCCTCTCTACTTGATGTGGTAGAGTAAGAAAGCTTAGAGAGAAATTCCACACCTTATTCTCTGCCCTAAGAGTGTTTATATAGAACCCTAATAAGAATCCACCTCCTTTTAGGTTTCCTAAAACACCCTTTAGAATAAGATTTAGGGAAATAGTCGAAAATAGCAACTATTGGTATTTTCTCAATTCCCTAAGGAGGAGGTGCCCAAACACCACGAAAATTGCCAGATATAATGTTTATTATATCAGCAACTAACCCTCCAAAATTCAGCCCAATCCGAGTCCTAGAAGTACCCGAACCGGTCTAGGCCCAAAAACCCTGTTTTTGGCCTTTTTGTACTATCTTTGCCTAATTCCTTTTTAGGCCTATGAGATATGTTTATGGGACACTCCCATGATTATATCTCACTCCCACTAGTCATATCCTAGATCAATTAGTCACTCTTATGTGTAACCCGTTGTAGGATCCGATCGAAGTTAGCCGCGAATTACTTCGTAATTCGACGATCGTAGTTGGTCTCTAGCTACAACTCTACGATCCCTAAATCAATCGGACTTGATGATCTTCCACATCAATTGTCCTATCCGACAAATTGTTCGCATTGTCACCTTGGTCGAAGGACATCTCCTTCAACTCCTTCAGACTCCCACTTGGACTTAGAACAAGTGCAATGCCTCGATTCCCGTGTCAATTTAGTATCCCATCTGATACGTCACATCATTCAGACTTTCTTGATATCCGAGTACAACTGTAAAAGACAAACGATTAACTTTTAATCCGTTTGAGCGCGGCCACGCATTTTCAGTTGCTACTCATCAAGTGGCCTTGAGACACTTTGTACCTAATGTGATTAGGGTGACACAATCCATTCTTGCGCTCCCACTTAACTTCATGTCTATCCTGTCCTTCCCAGTATCAGTCTTTATGACCTCCTTTTACGGCGCGGCGTTTAACGGAACCAAAGTCGGGCATTCCTTACATAAGATGAGTGGAGCACTCATGTTTTGAGGAATCTCTCCAATTGTCTTTATGAGAAGTATTGACGTTCATCACGAATGATGTACTTCTCATTTGAGGGTTATCCAGTGTATAAACCTTTTATAAACCCACGTAGTCGAATAGAATATACTATTCCTATAGCCCATGAAACTGCGCTAACCCATCGACTCCCGTGCTAGTCTTCGTGAGTCATTGTTGTCCATGCAATGACCTGGACCAGGGATTTTGATAATAAATATTCCAAGTTCACTTAATAGGGGTTCATTCATCAGATCACGTATCTGACAAACCTATTCGGAACGTTTTATTATCTATGGACTGTCGTTTAAACACTAAACCAAGTTTAGACAACTGGTGAAATAATTCTTATTATTTCTGATAACGAGAGTTGTAAATCTGAGCCTCTTCCGTAAAACTCCTTTTACCCACTCAGTTTTACTTGTCGAGGTTTAAAATTATACCTCATGCCTTAGACTGTGTATGAATCTCATACTATGTCTAAGGTGACAGTTTAGTTTGACTACCGTGGTAGTCGGTTTTAAACTTTGCTTATTATCAATTAATTTGAAGATTACTATCTTCAACCTTGATAATATCTAGTAATCTTTACTAGAGTTAAGGCCTTTAATTCTTTGTGTAGTATTTGCAACAGTTCCCGGCTTAAAACACTTTTAGCCTACTTTCCTTCCATGTCTGGAAGTTTGCTACGATGACATGTTCAACTTTGTACTACTTCATCCTTTAGCCTTCTAGGATGTACTAAGTAGTGTTTCGGTTTTCCAATCCGAATTCGGATGTTTAAATGCTAATCATGCCAACATGATTGACTTTATGTTTTCGAACATAAATGTCTCTCTCATGCGTGCTAGCTCATCGGTGTCTTTTAGACTCCGAGTTTTGCAACGCCCTCTGTCATGAGTTTTTGGGTCGAAATTCTTTTAGACTTTCCGAGTCTTAGATTTTCTGTTTCGGATCTCAAGCATCTCAGCGTACTGAGTCTCTCTAATCCTATCATCCTTTTGATCTATGCTTATAGATCTTCAGATGCCCAAAATGGCATTTTATCCTTTTGTGTGTGGTCCTTTATTGAGTCAGTTCGTTACTGTTATACAACACCTTATGTCGTACTCAATCTTTTGTATGTACTCTGCATACGGACCCGGAAGGTTTGTTTACTCCCACTTACCTTCTTGAAACTCGTGATTCAAGATTTTATTCATTCTCCAGGAATCAAATTTCTCTGATTGCCTTTTGAATCGAAGATTCTAACTCTTGCGTGCTTTTAATCCGTCGATAGATTTCTGAAGCATGCTTGTGGACATAACTTGATTGGAAGAATCTTTATTCTTCTTGTCTCGTTTCGGGAAACACGAATGTTTCCATCCTTCTCAGTTTTCTATTTTGGAAAACCAATTTAGGTCTTTTGTTGACTTAAATTATCAAGCTTCATGTCTTGACGAGATATGGATTCCACGATGATTTTGGGTTCTAGCCAAAATCTAGAGTCAGTTTCCGTTTCTGCGCAGGTCTTTTATCTCTTCAGAAATAACCTTTATTTTCTGTGTCTTTGAGATTTGACCTTTTAGGGCTTTTGAACAACAATTTGGAATTTTCTCAATTACTTTAAGATATTCCTTTAGAGACACTTTCACTTGTTTTGAGAGTTCTCCGGCGAATGACATTCGCTTTTGTGCGGTGGGTTTATAAGATCATGTCTTTAACCTTTCCTTTTCCGAGGAGCCGCAGTTTGTTGCTCTTGGTCGACTTTAATCGTCTTGTACAAGTTTCATGATTGTTCTTCATGACCCTCCATGATTTTTTTCATGATCGAATTAAATCGACTTGTACTTTTCTCCCACTTATTCTTGTAATAATTAGTGTTTTCTCCCAGACTACTAGGTGTGCTAATTATTAGAAGAATACTATCATGAGCAACAAACACTTTGTTCTCTTGATTGGTTATGGAAGAAGCCCAAATTTCTTTTTTAAAAAGAAATTGCGTCAGATATTAGCTAGTTTTGTAATGCTTTTACAAATTTAGCTTTAGACGGAATTTTGGTAAGTGTGAAAACAATCGTTTATAGAATATGTCCCAAAATATTCGGAAGACTGGCTTAAACCCATCTTTGATCGAATTTATGCATAGCAATGTTCGATTGCTCCCACTGAATCCACCATCCGTCGGATGTGTTCCATGGAGCAGAGTTGGGAAACTGTTTCTCAACTCCTTTGATGGTTATCAAGTGTTTGACTCAAGTTTTCACTATCTTGTCAAAGTGATTCTTTACTTCGGTTTGTACTTTGTTTGAACCTTTCAAACATTCTGACTTATACTTTATGATTTGTACGTTTCCATACTTCATGAAGTTGTCAGAGTACGTTTTTGAAGTTTCTCTCGTTAGCTTCTGCAAGTAAACTTATAGGTCTGCATAACACCGTATGAGTCCTAATAGATTACTAGTCTTTATGCCTTTTGAAAAGGGTGACTTTGTCAATTAGTCCTTAAGACCCAATTGACAATGCTGAAGTTTAATGAGTTTGAATCTCTTGATTTTAGCCATTATCAATGTTAACCTTCAGTTAATTTTATCACTGGTTTAAAACATCAGACGTTTCTAGAAGAACAAAATAATCACTATTAAGTTCTAAGCTAGATCAGTGTCTAAAAGAAGACTTCGATCCCTTTCAGCATCCCTAGCATTACTGCTTCTGCTCCCTCTTGGATCTTTACTTCTTTTAGTCAAGTATGTGATTTCCTTGAGCTCCCACTGAGCCGCTCATCTGGTCTTAAATACCTGATGAAGGAATTTTACGATACTTGTTTTTAACTTTGTTAACAAGGATACGGAATCGGAATTCATAATTCCATTCCTTTTGTCCTCCAGGTGCTAAAGGTAGTTTCCTTTTAAATGGTCTAGCCATTGTTCAGAAACATTCACAGTAATGAGAAATACTCTTGATCATGTACTCGGTAGCTGCCTTTCTTTGATCAAATGTTTGTCTCACTTGACTGATCCTTTTGCCCTTTTGAATCTATTTCTTAGATTCTTTGTACCAAATCTTAAGAACCTTTCTTAGACTGGATATTCCCGTATGTTCTGCTCAGTTTGTTTGTAACAACCTGAGTGACTCATCTAAGGTCTTATCTATCTTTGTTCAATCAATATTGAATTGGGTGATAGATGTATTCTGTTGTCTTCCGTTAGGATGACTTTCAGATTGCCTTGGAGGTCTCGTACCTCTCCATTTATGACTTCTGTGGGAAATTCTTCCTCAGTTTGTCTTAATGGTTATGCTAGCATTCATTATTCTTCCAAAGAGAATGTTATACGATTGCTTGCAAATGGCTTTTGACCTTCTCTTGTATGAGTCAACATTGGGATTGGGTATTCTAGTCACCTTCCTTTTGAATCTGAGAATTATTCTCGGATTCATTCTTCCATTCTAGGAAGTGGATCAGCACCTCCCTTAGGTGTGATTCAATGTTGAAATCGTTTGTGTCATCTTAAAACTACATAAAGAAATGGCAAAGTTTTAAAACTCGTTATCGTTTTTGAAAAACATTAGTTTTCCCACATTATTCAATAAAAATCGTCCCCGATTGAATAAGTGATTCCAAGACCCCAGTTCTTCGAAGTAAAGCGGACGAAGGCCCTACCCTTTGACTCCGTCGTTCCGGGTGAGCGAACTACTTCACTGATCATACCTTATGACTCTTGGTTGATAGATTTCATTAATGAATGACTAATCTATCCTTTTACCTCGAGTATCCAAGACTCTCTTGCTGATCTCGTTGAGTAGAACCATTTAGACGTGTAGGCCTCTTCTATAGCCCTACCCGCATTGTCCCAAGGTAGAGGAGGTACTCTGCGAAGGCCGACCCACCTTCCTCGAACAAGGGCGCAACGAGTGTCTTAATCTGGATAGGCGATTACTCAAGATTACTTTTGGGGACTTTTACGCTAGTCTGGCGTTTGTTATAGTGAACTATTTAGCCAAACTAACATCCACGACATAAAGCGTAAATAAGTAAGTAAATGCGCGCGAGAAAGTAAATCAAGCAGACATGGATCCTAGTATGGCCCTAACCTAGAAGATCTAATCACCCTTGGTTTTCTTCTTGTTTCGCCTTTTGGTTCGTCTTAGATCGCCATCTTTGAACCTCCATTGATTTTTCCCACTCGCCTTTGGATTTCATCCTCGAGTTTCTTCAATGGACTCATAGACCCTAAACTCTAATTACAAGACTAACGATTCGCAGATCGTATAAACTTGAAATTAAAATTAATTACAAAGCATGCACCCATCCGTGCTTAAAACAAGAATAAAGAAATAAATCTATGGCCATACTAGTTTCCCGCATTCACATCACATGCAATTATATAATATATCAAGGCTAAGAATTATATATGCATGATTATCTTGGGAGATATTTTTGTTGACATCACATGTCACATTGCGGACCTTAAGTCTAAATTCGAAGAATTCAACTAATGGTGCTTTCCGGTTTTATCTTTTATGATTAAAATCATCTTTTAGAAAAACTCCGTTTTGGGCTCGAGAAAGCCCGGGTCAATTTCGGAAAAAATATTGGTTCGATTCTTAATGATTTCATAAATCAATTTAAAGAGAAATCCATTTTGGGCTCTTAGATGGCCCGGATTGATTTTGGAATTATTTGGTTGGAATCGGAAAAAAATTTTGGCAAAAACTCCCACTCGAATGATGGTCCCTTTTCGTGGTCCGAAAAGCCTCGAAAAAAGCCCGGGACAAGTCCTAGACAAGTCCCGGCCCAAGCCCAAATAGGGCTCGGACAAGGTCCGGACATAGCACGGCCCATAGGGCCGGCATGTCCTGGCTAAGGCCTGGTCTCGTCCTGGCCGGAGTCAGGACGCTAGTCCATGTACCAGACGCGTCCTAGACGTGTCTGGTACTGAACCGGACCAGCACTAGGTGTCTCGGACTAGTCCGAGACACCCAGAACCTCCCAGACGCGTCTGGTCGAGTGCTCTGGACGCGTCCTAGACGCGTCCAGGAAGCTCCTTCGCAGCTGCTGGTCGCGTCTTAGACGCGACCTGGACGCGTCTTCAAGACGCGTCCTTAGTAGCTGCTCTGGACGCGTCTTCAAGACGCGTCCAGAAGCTTCTGTCGCAGCTGCTGGACGCGTCTTGAAGACGCGTCTCAGCAGCTGCTCTGGACGCGTCCAGAGGACGCATCCAGGAGCTTCTGGTCCGGCCAGGAAGCTTCTGGTCCGGCCAGGAAGCTTCTGGTCCGGCCAGGAAGCTTCTGGTCCGGCCAGGAAACTTCCTGGCCGGACACTAGGGTTTTTCAAAACCCTAGTTTCCAAAAAGAAATTTTTTTTTTTTTTTTTCTTATGCAACTTTAAGTTGCTATTTTCCAATTTTAAAACTTTTCTTAAATTTTTGAAATTCCTTTTAGAACACTTCTAAAATTTTTTATAACTTTTAGAAACTTTTTAAATTTTTCCAAATTTGTTTTGAGAGTTTCCCAAACTCAAAACTACTCCTTTTAGAACACTTCTAAAATTCCAAAATTTTGTTTTTCAAAAGTTTCCAAAACTTAAAAACAACTCTTAATCAAACCAATTTTGGATCAAAATCTAGGTTTTTGAAATTTTTCAAAGAACAATTTTGAAATCAATTTTGAAAAATCTTTGAATCCAATTCAAAATTAATCAAATTTTATGTTTTAAAATCTTTTTAAACATAACTATCAATTTAATCAAGCATGGATTAGTTTGAAATTCAATCAAATTGAGACTTTTAAAACACTTTTAATCATCAATGTGATTCTCAATTTGAAAATTTATTGAATCCCATCAAATTATGAGTTAAAAATACCTTTTTAAAAACACCTTTTAAAATACTTTTATAAACTCAATTTTCAAACTATCAAGCATATAAATTAGTTCGATTCTTAGCAAAAACTAGTTAATAGCAAGAGGCTCTGACGCCACTGTAGGGTTTTACACCCTTCTACTAGTGTTTATAGCGGAAATATGACATCTAATGTCTACACTAGTATTCCCAGGATCACATGCAAAACTAGTAATTAATCTAATGGAGATAGTAGATTACCTTAAACGTTTTTCCCTCGAACTAGTTGAATTGATTGAAGAAGACCAAGAGCTTCAAGTGTAGCTCCTCTACTTGGGACACGAGCAATCAATTTGATCTCCCACCTTGTTGTATAGCTAGCACACCAATGGTGGTTGGATAATAAGAAGACCTTCTTCTTGCTTGACTAGAAGATAGCTTGGGAATTAGCTCACTTTCTCCTCTCTACTTGATGTGGTAGAGTAAGAAAGCTTAGAGAGAAATTCCACACCTTATTCTCTGCCCTAAGAGTGTTTATATAGAACCCTAATAAGAATCCACCTCCTTTTAGGTTTCCTAAAACACCCTTTAGAATAAGATTTAGGGAAATAGTCGAAAATAGCAACTATTGGTATTTTCTCAATTCCCTAAGGAGGAGGTGCCCAAACACCACGAAAATTGGCAGATATAATTTTTATTATATCAGCAACTAACCCTCCAAAATTCAGCCCAATCCGAGTCCTAGAAGTACCCGAACCGGTCTAGGCCCAAAAACCCTGTTTTTGGCCTTTTTGTACTATCTTTGCCTAATTCCTTTTTAGGCCTATGAGATATGTTTATGGGACACTCCCATGATTATATCTCACTCCCACTAGTCATATCCTAGATCAATTTGTCACTCTTATGTGTAACCCGTTGTAGGATCCGATCGAAGTTAGCCGCGAATTACTTCGTAATTCGACGATCGTAGTTGGTCTCTAGCTACAACTCTACGATCCCTAAATCAATCGGACTTGATGATCTTCCACATCAATTGTCCTATCCGACAAATTGTTCGCATTGTCACCTTGGTCGAAGGACATCTCCTTCAACTCCTTCAAGGATGACCAAGGGTGAATATCGACGGATGTATGGAGTCGGTCAGACTCGTCATGAACATGGTTTTAGGGATTATGAGCATGCGGGTAACCAACCCCGTAGGAGTCTACGAGACTATCGACAAGAATTTGGGATGACCACACCTTCATGTATGGATTTGTCATTGGATGATAACCGTAGTTCCATTAGTATTGATCGACCACGTCGAAGTCTTCGTGACTATCGACAAGCATATACGGACGGTTCACTTAGTGATGACAATTCCCGACTCGATGATTCCACTCAAAGAGTCGAGTCTAGGTATCTACATGAAGGTATTGAAGAAAGGACCTTGGAGACCATTAACCCGGTTTGTGCTATTTGTGCGAGCTTAGACCATTTGACCGAGTATTGTCCCATGATCTGTGTTCCGCGAGAGTCTTCGTCTAGTTATACTCATGTGCCTTATTACGAGGAGATGTCTGAAGACACTCTCCAATTAGTTTTAGAGTATCAAACTAGATTCAATCGAGAAATAAAAGAGATCACGGAATGGATTCTCAATATTGTTGATAGAATCGAGTCAGAGCCTATCATCGACGAGGAAGGGGTTTGCGCACCCCAAACTCAAGAAGAGACTATGAATGATGGTGAGGGTAATACACCTAACTCTAGTCTTAAGTTAAATGTCGAAGAAGCTCTTGATAGACCCTTAGAGCATGAACTGACCGATGAACCTTATTGCTCAATCCCTCGACCATTGTCATCTCACCATGATCCGACTACATTAGATTTTAATGTTCAGGATGATAGCTCTATGAGCAAGTTCGGGGATCACATGATGTTGAACTTTCCAACTTTTACCACTTGTGATTATTTGGATGGGTTATGTAGAATGGAAGGTGTTATGCCTAACTTTGAGGCTCCCGATGCCTTTAAGGACGTCGATGACATAGTAGTTAGAGACATAATGGATAGTTTATCGAACCATTTACCTAAGGAAATTATGGACCTTGACTTGGTCCCCGAGCCTATTGCCTTATCCTTAGAAACTAGTTCGACCTTCCACCTGATCTCAGACTCGGTTGTTGACCCCTTCTGGGACACTTCGGACGTCTTCCCTAGCATGTCCAGGGACTTAGTGGATGTTATATCCACTAAGCTTGAGTTTGAATTTTTACCTTCGACTGACTTCCTGACCCTTCATTTGTATGTCGATCCTTTTGACGACTGTTTAGTCGTCGCCCCTAGCATTTATGCGCACTTAGTGGACCGTGCATCCACTAAGTTTGGGGATGGCCTCTTTTCGCTTCTAGTCTCACTTGCACTTCTTTCGTTTGATATTATTGTGAGACTTTTAGCATTTGTATATAGCTTTCTTTGGGTTGACCCCCAAATCTTCCGTCTTTTGCTATATGATCGTTAGCCGATTAAGATGGGTCTTGATGTTTGTGGGTAGCATCTCTGGAAACCCTCCGCGAGACATAACTCGTGCTCTTGTGTGAAAACAAGAGAATCAAAGGCTAATTGCATAGCTAAATGCAATCGAGTGATCCCGCGTGAGTGGTCATTTTATATGGTCTTGCTTTTTATGTGCTTCATTCCCATTATATTTTTGGATATTTTAGGAGCATTTCTTATATGTTTTACTTCTAAGGCGTGGTTTGTTCCAAGTTTGGGGATGGCGTGAGCTTGGCATCAAATTGGAACCTCGTTATACATGAGTCTTGGTAGTATCATCTTTTATCTCCTTCGGTACGGTAATATCTTTCCACTCTTCTCTTTAAATTGATGTGACTCTTTATTTGTTGGTGAGTGTATGCTTAGAACATTGAGGGCAATGTTAGTTTTAAGTTTGGGGATGCGGGATATGACCATAACCAATGCATGACCATGGGTTTCAAAGACAAAAGGGTTCAAATTAGCCAAAATTTGAAAATTTTTGAACATTTTAAGTAGACTTGCATGTGATTATAGTGATAGTTTTAAGAATGTTGATGCATATGTGTCGAGTTGATGAGTTTTGTGATTGCTAATGGTCTTTGCATGAAAGTCGAGTCTTTGAGTGTTTGTGTTATACTATGGGAGTAACATCTTAGTGAAGAAGAAACATCTCTAAGAGACCTAGAGTAGTCATTAGTGGAGACTTAACCCATGTGAGAGCTCAAAGCATAAATTGTCCTTCGAGTGTACTCTTCCGCGCTAACTCCGAGTAGAATGAAGAGCTACTCAACCTCGTAACTATTAAAAGAGTTCATTTGATCTCGTGTGCTCAACTTTCTTAGCACTAGGAGTGACATTAGGATAGCGAATTAACCTTGCCCTTGTAGTCCATGAAACCCAATAAGAGTGTCAACTAGAGGGAGGCGGATACTCCATTACCATCATCATCTTATATCCCGAGAATGAAGACATGAGAAGAAAGAAAGAAGAATGTCAAAGCAAGTATGAAATGGAAAAAGTTGATTGCAAGAATATAGTATTGTGTGAGTTATGTTTGTTTTATGTGATGTTGTGTTATGGAAAAAAAGAAAAAAAAAAAAAAGAAAAAAAAAACAAATGAAAAAAATGAATGATGAATAAAGTTGTTTATGTTATGTTTGAGCATGTTAGCTCTTTTGTGTGAGTGATGTGATTGTATATATATGTGTTTGTGTTAATGTTCATGAATAAGTATTCGAGCAAGAAATGAATGTGGAAGTGCTTAAGAGGTTCTATCATGAAGAGTTCGACATTCTCGGGAATCTTCCATCGTCATCTATCTCTAGTATCCGCTAAACTTTAGAAGGCATCTTTAGAGGGTAGAATGGGTGAGAAGGGCGAGTGAGCTTCCCCACTCTATATAGTGGCTAATTCCTTTTCGAAGATCATTCGTACCAAAATGTTGTCCTCACCCCTTTTTATGTGTTGAGTCCATGTTAGTGATCACACTCACACATACGAGTGAACCATTCTTGAGTGATTTCATATTTGGAGTGTATGTCCGTGAGGCCGAAGTCGAGGCGAAATGTACTATACTAGGAATCAAGGCGTTGTGACTTCGGAACATAGATGTTGCTCATTATGGTATGACACTAGCACTTTAGGGTAAGATCATTAGTGAAGGGGCCTTTAGCTTTTACAAGAACTTATTTACTTGATTCATTATGTGTTGACATGCTTAAACCCTTTACTATGTGAACTATGCTTATCTATGATTTGGATGTTGGACCCTTATGCATTTGAAACTCGATGTTTGTGGGCATGATCAATGAAAACCCTCACGAGACCACACTCGTACACTAGGGGTAACCTAGGGGTTTAACGGCTTGTTGCATATGCTAAATGCAACCGGGATTCCTCCGAAAGTGAGTTAGGCTTTTATTTTGTTTTGTTTGCTCGAGGACTAGCAAAGTTTAAGTTTGGGGATGTTGATGTGACACGAAAATGTCACATTTAAGGAGCCTAACATAGACTAATTAGTCCTTTTCGAGTGTTATCAATAACATTTTATGTGTTTCTCTTGTTTAGGTACCATATTTGGAATAAAGAACTTAATTCGGAATAAAGGGAGCGAATTATCACTATCATTTCATGTACCCAAAACGAGAGAAAAAGACTTCAAACAAATCAAATGAGAAGAGGAGTCAAAGACGAGTCCAACGGTGAAAACGGAAGTCCATTCCGAGTTCGGACGGGGAAGTTGTGATAGAAAGAAGTCGAGGTTCGGTCTTAAAACAAAGATTCTTTGAAGGCACCCCCCCTTGATTTCCAAGTGTAGATTAAAGCCTAAGTCTAAAACCCAAGAGCCTAGATATGAAGGAATAAAACCCAAGCCCAAAGAAGATGAAAGAAGGAAGAGATTTTGGAGGCACCCAATGGACTCAAGTTTGAGTCAAAGTCAAGGTTGACTAAGTCTAGGGTTTGAGTCAAATACACTATTCATCTTCTTCATCAAAAATCAACCAAGCAACTAAGAGAGAGAGAAAATAGGAGGCTAGAGGCTAGGGTTCTTCATCACCAAAAGAAGAGCTTGAAGAAAGAGGGAAAAAGAGAGCAAGAGGAAGGAGGAGCCGGCCCAAGCATAGGCCGGCCAGCACACCAGGCCGGCCTAGCTTTGCCCGGCCGAGCAGCAGCTCGGAGCACGGGATGAGCAGCACGGCAGCAGCAACCCAGCACGCTCCAACTCCGGGACGCATCTGCAGCTCGGGCCAGCAACTCTGGGACGGCCGGAACAGCAAGACGCACAAGCAGCAAGGCTGCTGTTTGAAGCAGCTCGAGTTCACAAGAGCTGCTGCTCGGGGTGCTTCTCATGCTCGGTAGCAGCTATGGAGGTTGCGGCTGCTTGCTAGGGACGCGCACACTTGCACGGGACAGCAGCTCTTGGCTCGGGCAGGAGCTATTTTGGCCGGATCTATGTTCTCTTGGCCGGATTTTGAAGGTTTTTGGCCAGATTATTTCTAGGGTTCCGGCCACTTTCTTGGCCGGAAACCTTAGGGCTTTTACTCCCCATGTGTTGATCTAGCTTCCCATGTGGTTTGATTTGGTTTCGGATTAGAAATTGTAGAGAGAGAAAGCTAGGGTTTAGCTTTAATGGAGGTTGAGTTCTAAATGTAGAAGATGATGGTGGTCGCTATGGGGAACCCAGAAATTTGCTAAGGGGAGATCGGCTGGAATTGAAGACTAATATTTTCCGACGAACTTAGCCTCGAACCATCATCGAAAAGGGGGATTCTCTCACCATTTCCTTTCCATTTCCTATTCAATCACCATATTTAGCTAACTTTAGTATGTCGATTATATGAGATGAAATGTGATGAATTCGTGATTATGTTTAATATGATTTGACGTTTTGATTATAATTGATGTTCATTTATTTCGATTATCGTTTTGATCGTATTTTCATGTGTCTTGTCAAGCACTTCGCATAGTTAATAGACGAAACGAAGTATTCGATATCGATCGTAGTCTAAGTCATAATTTCATGTGTCTTGTCATGCACTTCACATAGTTAGGCGACTAGGCGACACTTTCGATGACTCGGGATTAACCGATTTAGACGTTTGTTTGACTAAGTATGATCTCTGGATATACATAGTACTTAGAGACATCTACTTTAGGAGTCGAATATCGATTATACTTAGGAACATTAGATCGGACTACACGTAGTCGTAGGTTTATCATTATGGATTCCCGGACTTCGACACCTCTCTCGCTTATTTGTTGCCCGAATCGAGTCTTACCGTCTCCCGACTCTTGTTCCTCCTACTTTTCTCTCGAATCTCTCTTGCCCATTTACATTTATTGTTTAGTTAGTTTTACTCGCTTTATTCTTTTTGTTACTCTTTCAATCAAAACCCCTTATTCATCTTTCTTCCTTTCTTTTTTAGTTTAAGTTAGCATTTTATATCTAGACCGAGGGATAAGACCCTTCGATATCCAAACTACCTTCCTATCCTTGGATCGACTCCGGTTTTACCGGTTACTACTTGATACTTCCGCTTGGGTGTGCAACCTTTTCGGGTGCATCACATATTCACCTACGATGACTTGCTGGGAATAATAACCCCGCATAATGAGCCACTGGTGATCGCAGCGACAATAGCAATTTGCAGTGTAAAACGAATAATGGTGGACACTGGCAGATCAGTAGATGTGATGAGCAAAGCTTGCTTCCAACATCTGTGTGTGAGCTTAAACTTTGTGAAACCATACAGTGAGTTCCTATTTGGGTTTGGTGAAAGCCAAGTAACCTCAGACTGAGTAATCGCGTTACCTTGGTTGATACTGAAGAGAGGACTTGATTAATCATTAGTGGAGACTTAACCCAGAAGGAATGCAAAGCCTTCAAATTGTTCGTTGAGTAGTATCATCTGTGCTAACTCCGAGTAGAATGAAAAGTTACTCAACCTCGCAACTTTTAAATAACTCATTTATTCTCGTGAGTTCAAATTGTCGACCACTAAGAATGTCTTCAAGAATGCAAATTAATCTTACTCTTGCAGTTTGAGATACTTGACAAATAGTGTGAATCTAAAAGAAGACAGATTGTCTAGATTCTTAACAATGAGGCATAATAAAGAAGAAATATGCAACTAAAGCAAGGGATAAAGGAAAAACGGGTTGATAGAATTTATTGCCTAATTATGAATATAATCTAAACAAAAGGGAAAAAATTATCTTGTGAAACATGGGAAAGTGGAACAGGCAGGCAGTGTGACTTGTGAAAGAAAATATCTAAAAAAAAAATTCAAAGTTGTCTCTTCCAGAGTTGAACTCGAAGATATGAAGACGCTGACTTTCTCAAAATTTCTACAAGGTTCACTCATCTTTAATAATGGTTTACTTCTAATAGACACTGTTAGATGATTGTTTCCTTCTTTGAAATCGGCCAACCGTAAAAAATTTCAGTACTTTATTAGATAATGTGTCGAGTTCATTTCCATTCTCATACTCACACATTGAGCGAACTATTTCCGTGTGACTTTTATTATGGAGCGTATGTCCTAAGGTTAAAGTCGAGGCGAAATGTATTAGGAAGAGGATCAATGTATTGTTCTTAGGACGGAAGTAGCAGTTTTTGTCAACAATAATAAAATAGTTGAGTTTTATGAACTCAATAGTACTACTGGCCCATGATGTTGGAAACTTGTGCGGAATTCGTGACACAACGTGTCTTATGTTAACTGCAGTCAAACATACCCATTATCCTAATGTGTTGACCCCCATAGTAAGTCTGTTAGAAAAGAGAAATTGTATTGATTGTATTGATTTCCTAGCTATTGCGTAAGTTCATTATAAAGAGTTACATAAGAGAGAAGTTTTATCAATTTTACAATGTGGGACTAACTATTCTAACATTCTCCCTCAAACGAATGGCTTTTGCTAGTGAAAAATTCATGAGTTTGCTAAAATTTGTAGATGTTGACTTGGTATTGATATGGAGACATCATTGTGAGGTTGTTATGTTGTTGTTCGTTGTTGTTGTTATTGTTGTTGTTATTGTTGTTGTTCTTTACTTGGTGTTGTTCTTTGTTGTTTTTCTTTTCTCCATTTGAAGAAAAGTTGGTACCATTACTAGGTGTTGTTTATCTTTTCTCCATTGGAAGACCATGTGAAGAAAAGTTGGCGCCATTGCCAGGTATTTTCTCTATTTAAAGAGAAAGCGGACAATTATAACCCATTGTCCGATTGTGGGCGGAGATATACTCCTTGCTTTTAATAGCTCTCACACATGATTATTACTCCATATAAAATGCAAACCGTTGATCGTATGATTTTAAGATTTTTCAACCACTAGCAATCACCATTCTTGAACCTTCCCGCTTCAATTCTTTTCTATATTTTTTTTCTCTTATCTCCTCTTCATATGAACTTACGAAAAACTAATGGAATCAAGTAGATTACTAAAGGAACAAACATTCGAGAGTTCTCATCTTGGATATAAGAAGTATGAGCAAATCAAGTAAGAGAATTAACTCTTTTGCCATAAAGGAACCCACAAACATGCTTTCAAACATCAAAAGAAAACCATCTGTGAAAATAAGCATGATTTCATTGATAGATTCTATCAAACACTTCATGTGCATCACATTGGAAATCAAGATTTTGGACAACTATAAGTATAGTTTCAAGATAAACATGGGGTATAGAACTATTCTAACAAGAAATCCATGAATTCTATTCCCCCTCTCTAATAGCTTTCCAATTTCTCTTAAAATATAACTTCATGGACCATGGATACACATAGATTTGATGTTGTGGAGGACTTGACATTTGAAATGCTTGAGATCATTGAAGAGTATATCATGTGATTTCTTCAACAAATCACTCTTGTTTGGATCTTTCATCTTCTTGTTAATCTTCATCATCTTCAAATACTATTGAGAAAAGTATTGAAGAATGATTAAATCTCAACATTAGAAAAGAACTACTCTTATTGGAAAGGAAAGAAAAACACTACACTTGAACTAAAAATCGATAAAAGCCCGGCGGACGGTAGCCATTAATGGGACTACCGCGGAAGACTCTATTGAATAACCCAAGAAAGAAACCTAGAAGCTCTTATACCATGTTAGAAAAGAGAAATTGTATTGATTGTATTGATTTCCTCGCTATTAAATAAACTCTTTATAAAGAGTTGCACAAGAGAGAAGTTTTATCAATTTTACAATGTGGGACTAACTCTTCTGACAAAGTTATTGTCCTTTTGCTTAATCAAGTTTGGATCTGGTGGGACCTTTCTCAAAGGCATCGAGGGGAAGAACAATGTCGGGTATTAGAGTATATTACTTCACCAAATTAGTGTAGGTTGTGGATCGAACACAGAAAAAATATCGAATATGTTATCTTTCATCTAGCATAACATCTTCACCAGATTCAGAGTCCAAATGATTATAGTAATGGATCACGGAACCTAGTTCGATAATGATAAAGGAGCTTCTTGGCACGGTAACAAGTAAAAGCTATATATGTCAGTGTAGCCCAACAACCAACGGACAAGTTGAAATAACCAATTGAACCCTCACTGAATACGTGGAAAAAGAATGTGAAGAAAAGGGCAAAATTTGGGTAAACGGACCAAGTGTACTCGGGGTGTACCAATCTAGCCATAGAAGAGCAACAGGGAACACCCCTTATAAAATGGTTTACAACATGAAATCTATTATGGTCGTGGAAACTTCAAGGTCAAAACTTCGACCCTAAGAATAGTGAAGAAACAATTAGAGACCACTTGGACCTCATAGAAGAAGTCATCAAACCGAGCTAAAAAATCTTGCTTACCAAAGCACAATGGTAAGAAAAATAAGTCTCACACGAATAAAAAACATTCAAAATAGGAGATGTTGTTTGGAGAAATTCGAGGTTTGTGAAAAAGCCTCTCACAACCTAGGTTTTCCATAAACGGGAATGGTCGTCGTCCAAGATTATAAGTTGTGATCCCTGCGACATACATCCTAGAAGATGCAAGAGGGTACATGCTATCCCGATCCTAGAATGCAGAGTATTTAAGAAAAGCTTTCATAAAAAAAGTCATGGAAAGGCTCTTAAGGTGCACCTCCTTAAAATTCACTTGTCTAAGGTTTTTTTTTTTTTTTTGTTAAAAGTATATATATTATAAAACTAACGCAGAGTCTCATTACAATACATATTAAGAAGAAAATACGGAATACAAGTCCACTTTTTTACTCTTTTCTTTCGACGCGCCCATTTCGCTAACTTGTCCGCTTGAGTATTCTGATCCCGCTTGATGTAATGGAATTTAACCTGTTGCATCTCCTTCTTTACGTTCCTGATTTGCCGAATGTGTACTAGTGATTGCCATTGAACCTGATGCTTTGAGTTATTCAAATGTTTGATTAGATTTATATTGTCGCTTTCAATGATGACCTGCATGTAATTGTTTTCTTTTGCCCACATAATACCGTTCAGTATGGCTAAAGCCTCTCCTTCCTCACTATTCCTTGCTCTTCCAATATTCACGCTTGCACAGATAAACTTAGACCTATAATCATGTACAATCAGACTAGTTCCTATTATTTGAACCACATTAACAAAAAATGCATCAACGTTAATTTTCACATACGGTTGAGTCGGAGGTTGCCATTTAGAAATGACAGTTTTATCATGATTCACTTTTTCTGCACTAATTTTAGGAAACGATTTTATCGATTCTATAACCGTATTCACGTCATAAACCGATTGTTGAAAGCAGTGGTCACATCTCGTTTTCCATATGTACCATAATATTGTTACAAAATGAATATTGCCGATCGTACAATTGGTGTGATCCTGATTGTGCCAAGACATAATTCACTTGTGTAAGGTTGATGACTTGCTACAAAAAATTATTAATTTAATATATTGATTAAACAACAAAATATCTGCTAAGTATTGTAAATTTTTAATAATTAAGCCTTGCTCCATCAAGTACAGGTCAAGCTTAGCTTTGGCAAGAAATAGAAAAGCCTCGTCTGTCAAGCAATTACTACCCTAATTTTCCCAGGCACCAAAAAACGTTGACATCCGAGCACAGAGGATAGCCTTGTTAGTCTAACAATGGAACCAAGGAATGAAACTTCAAAAAATTTCGGCCATGTCAACCTCACGAAGTAAAAACACACTTGCATCTTTTTCTTGTCAGATTTAGGACGAAATTTCGAAAATAGTAGAAATCAGTCGAAATTTCAAAAACCTTAGTGGGATCTGACTATTCCCTTTAAAAAAAAGTGGAAATTATTGATAGGGAACAACCAAGAGATAAAATTTCGAAATTATTTGGTCTGGGTTTGATAATTGAGTTCTAGTTATAAAAACCTAAAAGATTAGAACGTCTAAAATCAACTCATACCTTGTTTTTTCATCTTCTTCTTCTCTGTTTTTATTTGTTCTTCATTTATTTGTTCAACAAAATACTTCATTTGATATGTTAGTTTGAAGGAAAATCTAGAGAGAGAGAGAAGAACGAGGTTGGGTTGAAGAAAAATCTAGAGAGAGAGGGAGAGGAATGATTCGATTGGTTTTTTTTGTTGAACTGATTCGATTGTTAGTTTATAGAGAGAAGAAATAGGAAGAAGACGATCGAATTTGGGTATTAAGGGGATCTGATTTTTTGTTGTTGAACGGGCATATCAATATTTGATGTTTGGTTTATTTTTTGCCCCCTGATTTCACTTTTGTTTGGTTTTAACCCCTGAAATAATTGACATTATTGCAAATTAACCCTATCATTGCAAATTACACGTCTAACTAATTGAATATATTACAGATTAGCCCCTCTAACAAACATAATCTATTGCCAATTAACCCTCTAACTAACAAAATGGAAGTAATTTACAATTCTATCTTAATAAACTATTGTTCAAATGATGATTAAATCTTTTTATGCTTAATTATGGTTAAATAGACTTGTTATGCACAGTTTCATCATATTTCTAACATTTCGGCAAAATTGTAAAATTTCCACACAGACGAAAACGTTTCCACTTTTAGACCCACCGAAACTTCCACTGAAACCGAAGTTTCGTTCCTTGAATGGAACTGCTTAAATCGTGAGTAGGCACAAAAGGATGGATAGCTAAGGCGACTGAACTGCTGAAGTCCAGCTAAGGCGACTGAACTGATGAAGTCTAGCTAAGGCCACTAAACTGCTGAAGTCATAACCCTACACCAAGCCTTGATAGCTGAAGTTTTGGAACTGCTGAAGTCATAACTAGGCAAACCAAAAGAGCAAAGCTAGTCCGATGATATAACTATCAGGCCATAATCCAACACTAATCCCTACTAGTTGAAGTGATGTAAATGCTAAAGCAATAATCAAACATCAAGAAAACTCCTGTTAGTTTAGCATAATTGTATTTTCAGCTATTCAGGCACCAAAAGCCCTGTAGAAACGAAGTCAATGAACTTATGAATTGCGATGAAGGTCAAAATCCTACTCTGCCTGGCAATCATGTTGTTCCAGCCACAAAACCCTGCCTAGTTTCCCAAGCATAAAGCCCTGCTTTGTCAGGTGGAAAACTCTACTTTGTGGAGACGAGTAATATGATATCACTCGTAGGTATACTAGCAATTGCCAGCGAAAGTAGCTCAAGATCAAGAGATCTTCAGGAATAAATTTGCAATTCTTTTAAATATTACTTCACTACCATTTTAATATTTCGGGTTAGAATGGTATGGTCCACGTCATTTTAATAAGAAAAAACTTCGAAAAAAGGGCTTATGCGGTAATTGTCATCCAGAATTGTTGCTCATGCTATTTGGTGTTCAATTCAAAGCGTACCCCTGGTTAATGCAGAGGCTTTGGATAATGTTCTCCCTTGTCAAGTATCAGGAACTTAGGCTTCTGTCAGAGATCGGAATGAACTTCCAAAATGAGGAATGGAACATTCAGGGTCGAGGAGCCCAGTGACCTTTGAACATTGCAGAATCGAGCAGAGGAACCTAGTGCAAAGTACCGTTTAAACAGAAGAAGAAAACATAGAGATACATATCCGTAAAAGTTATATTCATTAACTAGATGGAGGTCGAGCACATTGTTCAAAGACACATATATGCACTACAACGAGCCTGATGCCGTCACCAAGATAAGAAGCTTCAATAACAACACCATGGTTAGTTGAACTAGTGTTTTTCTAAACTATAGCATATCCCCGTCAACTACAAAAAATACTAACTCTAATCCCGTAGGAACACCATTAAGGAGAAGCGAAAAATACTATTATACGAGCTGCCAAGCGTATCCTAACGCATGGGGAGGAGTCAAGTTCTTTGGGAGACGAACGGCTAAACCTATTGAGTTCCCTACAAGAGAAGCGTTCATATATTAAAACCTAAAATTTGCATCCACTCTGAGAGAAAAAGAATATTACGCATGTACCGGAGGCAGGAAGCTTGAGAGAAAAAGACGTCAGGACAAGGCGCACAAGAAAAATAATACGTACCTATACTAAAAAAATGTGAAGGTGTCGCAAAACAAACATTGGGAAAATGCAACTCATAAATGTCAATAGTAAGGTTTCGAGATGAGCCTTTGGATTTGGTCAAAGAAGAATTTAGTACAACAAAAATGACAAAAGACCAGGGTCAATCAAACTAGAAAGGTGGTACGAGGAAGAGTCAAGGATATGTTTTCACTCTATAAATTGTCTCTTCCAAAACTATTCATACTAATCGATTTTTCTTTCCTACAGTTTTGTCTAACACAAAATTCTAGCTTCGCCCTTGATTTGATATACACCCATAATACTCTATACTATATAATGTATATACGTTTAAATTTTTTCTCTTATCAATTAGTACTATATCTGCAATTTTTTTTCCTTCGGTAAATAAGTTCGCTCCCCTTTGTCCAAATCCTAGATCCTCCACTGCATAGCACACCTAGTATTGAAGGAATGGACAAAAATTAAATAATGATTTTGATGAGATTTACTCACCAGTGATGAAGATGTCCTATACACGGTTAGTTATGATTTACTAACGGTATGAACCTTGAAATAAAAGTTAAACCAAATGAACACTTGGTTTATAAGCATGAAGAGAATTTATATGTAGTGGCGAGGGCATAAATTATTGTTGTAGGGGCACGTTTTAATGATAGTAAGTAAAAAATTTGTATTGTGGAATTAATATGGAATTTTTAGTCCACACGGGCAACTTGTATAAAAAGGGTTTCTTCTTTCGGCAATAGAGAGATATAGAGAGATGAAGAGAGAGAAAGAAGGTGTCTCTCGATTTCTTTGTTGCCTGCAACAAAAGAGGTCTTTACTGGCGGGTCTTCGTCATATCTCTCTTTTTCTCTTCGTCTCTCTCTTGCTCTCTCCCATAACTCGATGATTTCTATCCTTAATCCAACAATTTCTTTCTCCATCCATGCCTGCTCTACGTTACTCTCTTTTGATATCTTTTAGTCATTGTCTATATAGCTGGCGAAGGGTTTCTGTCACGATTATTCATCTTCAACTTTCTCTTTCGTTACGGTCTTAATCACGACTAGCTATGAAGAGTTGAACTTTGACCAACTCAAGTTCCGATGTTACTAGTTTTGTAAAAATGGTGGCACATATGTAATTTTCCGAAGGGATTGGTTATAGAGAAGTAACTAGTGAGGTTGTGCTTAGTTGTAAGAATATAGCCTTTGTTATACGGTAGGTTGAGTAATAAAACTGTCTAGCAGTGGGTAAATAAACTTGGACATCGTCAACAACCCATGGTTGTAGTGGTAAGAGGTATAGTCTTCCACCTTAAAAGTCATGAGTTCGAGACGCACGCTGAACAATTCAAAAAAAAATAAAAAATAAACTTGGACATTGGACTACGGTGCACATAATAGGTAATTGCACCTGGGTCGCCGCTATTTATATGTACTGAAACAAGCACAAAAGTAGTGGTACAATATATTCGAATATTTGTGAACAGTATCACATGAGAGTTCCTTTCTTTGTGGTTTTTTTCATAAATTTGTGAGGGAGACTTCCACAATAGGAACTGGCGGTACAGCAATGTTAAACACGTGTAAATCGTGGACTTATTAGTTTGGTGCCACCACTTACAAAAGACAAACTTGTGCTCCCAGGCGAAGTGGTCCAGTCACTGTAGGATTACCTGTTACCAAATCACAGCCACAACATAAACTTCACATATGTACAACAACTTCCCTTCCCTCGGAATGAAAGGGTGTTGGTACTCACCCAGCTTTATTCCTTTACTACGCCACCTAGCTACCTTCCCACCTATAGGCTATTGGCATTCCGCCAAATAGCTACCTTCCCACCTATAGGCTATTGGCATTCCGCCAAAATGCTATTCGCACTGGGTGTCTATTAAGGTTGGTGCGCCCTGAGTTAGACATCCAAACGCCCGACACCCTTTTGACTGCATTTTTCTTCGTGTTTTCTTCTTCTTAGGGTTATAATCGTCATAACACCAAAGAACCGACATGAAACATTGAGGAAAATCTGAAATAAAAAATTTCAAAACAAAAATCATTTCAATTCACCAAATCCTAAACATAAATCATATTTAGAACTAATATTGAACAATTAAATTAAGTAAGAATTTGTCATGCCTATTTGCAACAAGTTCAAGGTATTTTGTCTTGAAGCAAAGTTAGGCCAAAATAGCAACTTGAAATTTTCCCTTGAAAATACCTTTGGACTGGTCTCCGAGAATCTCATACTTTAACTAGGCGGGGAGTCTCGAATTGGTCAGTCCACTGGTCAGTCAGAAACTCAAAGCAAGGGCTCTGACTAATCTGAATCAGACCCTTTGCTTTTGCTTCTGGATGGGTCGATTCGTGTCATTTATACAGAGTATGTTTGTGGTCCCTAAGGTGCTACCAACAATTTTTGGGTGCTCTTAGCCACTCCCCACTATAGATTGTTCTCTCTCAATTTTTCCACGTGACAAAAATGATTCCCCATTCATGATAAATGTTCAATTCAACAAGTTCACTTCTTCTCTGTCTTTGTACTTCACTCACTTTTATTAAATACTCTCTCTCTCTCTAGAAATGGGTTTACAGGTGTTTGTAATCTTCATGAGTTGGATCCTTTTCCTTAGTGATATTACGAATACTGATTGTAAAATAATTAATGGAATTGTTTCATCACATAATCCTCCTCCTAAAGATTGCTCCTCTAACTTAGTTGGAAGTCGTACTACTTTTAATGATGGTCATAACAATAGCTACTTCATCTTTCCACCTTCTTCCAACATGAACAACACCAACTCAGTTTCTTCTTCTTCTTCTGTTTCAACTCCGATTGATCTTTATAGTTCTTCATCATCAATTTTAGATTTGGCTATGAACCCAGAGATGGTTAATTGGATTAAGACCATAAGGAGGAGAATTCATGAATACCCAGAACTAGCTTACGAAGAATACGAAACCAGTTTGTTAATTAGAACTGAGTTAGATCGGTTAGGAATAAGTTACCGATTCCCTTTAGCTAAAACTGGTATTAGAGCTTCAATTGGTACAGGTAATCCACCTTTTGTTGCCATTAGAGCTGACATGGATGCTCTTCCTATTCAGGTTAGTTGTGTAAATTTATTCAGAATTTTTCTACCCAAGCCAAGAATTTATTCATCTAACATGTTACGGAATAAGAAGAAATACATAAGATTGTGACTCGTGTTAAGTTTGTGGCCATCCAACTCAAAACCAATTGGCAATGAGTGGAGAGGGCCTATACTTTATATTTTTGGTTGCTAGTTACCCATTCTCCCATGTGGGACTATTCGACTATTCTCACACGCCCCCTCACGTGTGGCGTTCTTTGAGCCTAACACGTGTGTTTTTTTCTTTACGGGTGACGTGGAACACGTGTGACTTTTAAGCCTATCACGTGTGGGTCTAGCTCTGATACCATGTTAAGTTTGTGGCCATCCAACTCAAAACCAATTGGCAATGAGTGGAGAGGGCCTATACTTTATATTTTTGGTTGCTAGTTACCTATTCTCCCATGTGGGACTATTCTCACATGCTTCCACTGATTCTGATCTGCTAAACTGCGAGCCACGACAAACCACATAGGGATATTTATAGTTTTTCTAGTTTCTTCGTATCACTCTTTGTTAATTGTTCATTTTAATTTGAATATGTTTGTTGTTTTAATAGGAAGGTGTTGAATGGAAATATAAAAGCAAAGTAGATGGAAAAATGCATGCTTGTGGACATGATGCTCATGTCTCTATGCTTCTTGGTGCTGCCAGAATTTTAAAGAAGAGAGAAAATCTTCTTAAGGTAGTGCTTCTTGTATTTTTGTAATTTGTTTGGTTTAAACTACAACTACCGGGCTTCTACTAATCAACCCCACAATTACATTTTATGATTATTGAGTTTTTTTGCACTTAACTATATCCATGTCAGAGCTTTTGGGTTTGATGTAAGAAGATTATATCACTTCACTATAAGAGCATCTCCAATGGGACACTCAATCTCTAACACTTAGAGTGTGACATAGACTTTTTGGAGTTTTTGTTTAAAATCATCTTCAATGGAACACTTTATTAGACACTCTAATATGAGGTGGACACATTTATTATAGAGTGTTGAGAGAGACAAACTCTAAAATGAGAGTGTCTATTTAAGACTCTCTAAGTGTTATTTTTTATATTTCAACCAATAGAAAATCTTGCTTTTCAACTATTTTTTATCTATTGAATTGAAGAAGGACATGTGTATTAAATATAGACACTCTAGAAATCTACATTGGAGACCAACAAAAATTAGAGTGTCTCTATATTGACATTTAGGAAAGAGGATCTCTATTGACCCTTGACAACTAGGACTTTTAGAGTGTTTGTTAGAGTGTCCCATTGGAGATGCTCTAAGTAAGATAAAAAAAACTACATGCACAAAAATATTTGTGTAAAGGTTTAAGGTCTTTGGTATAGGAAGAGCGATATTTTGTATACTCAGTGCATTAGAAAAGTCAATTTATGTATTTGCTCTTCCTTTACAAAATTAGTTTAAGGAGAGCGTTATGAGGAACATTTAAAAAATAAGGCTAAAATATAAGAACTTGAATAAAAATTAACATTGAATCTAATATTCTGTTCACTTGTAGTTTTGTCTAACATAAACAACTCAACCCTAATATCGATCACTACTATGAACATCACCATTAATATTAAAAAACTTGCAAAATACATAAGTTTATTATCACTAATGTCTTAGTTACAAGCTTTTAATGATGCCTCAAGATCTCATGGATGACGAACCACCATTAATAAATGAGACAACCTACATCAAGAGAGAAGAGACATCGACTTAAACGAAAATATCGACTCAAGTAAAGAAAATCCTTTTTTTGTCTTCCTCTATGGTTGAACAAACATTTTTAGAGTTTTAGGTCGTTTTTGTTCCAGTAAAGGATTTTTAATTGGATTGAGTGAAAAAGACAACAAATTTCGGCGAGCTCGGATGAAGCTCGCCGAAATTGGTCTATTTTTCCATCCACTCTGGACGAAATTTGTTTAACTTTTCAGTGGTTTTGTATGAAAATGTCAACTATTTTACAAAGGTTCCAACTGAAATTATAACAACAAATCAATCAGTTCAAAAGATGAGGAAGAACTCTTACCTTTCCTTGTTTGTATTCTTCATTGCAATATTGATACTTGAAATCTTAAAAGTTACTGAAATCGGTGTTAAAACCTTAAAAATCCATGAAGAAATCAAGAAATAACAAGAGGTATGAACCCTTGTATGAAGATCAGTGTCGTATTAGTCATCTAGGTTTTAGGGTTTCCATCTCTATTATCTTTCTCTTCGATCAAACAACAAGTTATCTCTCTCTTCGATCGAACAACAGCTTTATCTCTCTTTGATCGAACAACATCTCTATCTCTCTTTTTGATCGAAACGTCTCTATCTATCTCTTTGATCGAATATATCTTAGGGATTTTTCTCTCTTTGCTCGATCAGAATTTTAGTGATTTCTCTCTCTTTGATCGATCGGAGTTTTAGTGGTTTCTCTCTCTTTGATCAAACAGAGTTTTAGGGGAAGGACCAACGTTTAATTTTGGGATATTTGGAAAATAGTGTCTGTCTCTCCCTATCCTAAAGAAATGCTCCCCCTATCTAATGCACTACCTTTACTAAACATTGTTCTTTGTATACCAAATACCAGGTTCAAACATAGTAGAATTCTCATGTGAATGTTTATGCAACTACAACATCCAACTAAAGTAAACCAAAAAAATATAGGTCCATCTTAATTCTTAACAAATAACAATGAACATTGAGGAACACTCCCTTTAATCTCTACTACAAACATTTTCTTATCTTCAATGCCCTTGTTTAACCACCCGAATAACAGAACCTACAAAAAATCGTCAAATGTGGCTAGCGGAGGATCTTGGATTTTCATCTGGGAGGGTAGGTAACATTGTTATTCCTTAATCCCCTAAACAAGTTGTAACCGTTTGGCCAACAACTGGTAGTTTAGTTGGTCAGTGCATATACTCTGCAATGCAGAGGTTCCAGGTTCTACCCCATGGAAGTGCAAATCCAGGATATTAAACTTGTGTATAAATAAAGTAGTTTATGTAGATTTTAGGTCATTTACTTTTGTCGAAAGGTTATCTTCTTACTAGATGTAAGAGTCTTTACTTTTTGTATTCGAATTTGAATACCTATTTAATGTGATTTGTAACAGGGAACTGTTATTTTAATATTTCAACCAGCTGAAGAGAGTGGAATTGGTGCAAAACGAATGATCGAAGATGGTGCTCTAGAAAACGTAGAAGCCATATTTGCAGTTCATGTATCTTCTGAACATCCAACTTCAATCATTGGATCAAGGTCAGGTCCTTTGCTTGCTGGATGTGGTTTCTTTAGAGCTGTCATTTCTGGTAACCGGAGTCACGCTGGGAAGAACCATCCCCACTCTTTAGATACTATCTTGGCTTCCTCAGCTGCTGTTATTAGCTTACAAAATATTGTCTCCCGTGAAGCAAATCCAATGGACCCTCAGGTATTATTATTATTATTATTATTATGGTGATGGAGCAAAGATCATGTTCTCATGTTCTCGTGTTAACCATACAATGAGAAAAATGTTAGGCTCGAAAAATACTTCATGGCAGGGGATTTAGAATAGACCGACGTGGATAAAGAATCTAGAACTTCTCTGTCATTGTAATTTGTAAATTAGTTTTGAGTCAGATATCATAAACTTAATATGACTAAAATATTGCAATTTCATTATTATTTTCTCTTTGTCCTAGGTAGTATCAGTAGCATCATTTCATGGAGGGGATAATCTCGACGTGATTCCCCAATCTGTCACTTTAGGTGGAACGTTTAGAGATTTTTCGAACACAAGCTTCTACCAACTAAGGCGAAGAATAGAGGAGGTACGTGATCACTGAAAAACCCATTCTTTATATGATCAAGCGCCACAAGAAATAACCTTATTATATCAAACTCTAGTAGAGGGTGGTTAATTTCAAAAATGCAAACTTAACTTTTGAAACAGGTAATTGTAGATCAAGTGAGAGTTTATAATTGTTTGGCAAAGGTGGATTTCTTCGAGGGAGAACGTTTTTACCCTCCCACAGCAAACGATGAGAAAATGAATGAGCATGTAAAAAAGGTAGCAATTGAATTATTAGGTCCTCAAAATTATATAGTGGTGCCACCAATGATGGGTGCTGAAGATTTTTCATTCTATACGGAAGTAGTGAAGGCAGCATTTTTCTTTATTGGTGTAAAGAATGAAAAATTAGGTTATATACATAGTGGTCATTCTCCATTTTTCATGATCGACGAAAATGCACTTCCTATTGGTGCTGCTATGCACGCTTCCCTTGCTGAGACATACCTCAATGAGCACAGCTGATGAAGTATATATATATGGATCTGTATGTAGGATGGACTGCATGAAATGGAAATTTTTTGTTATTTTGGGATGATGAAATGATTTAACAGACTACAGAAGGTTGTCGGAATGTGCAATATTATGTTTTGTGGATATCAAACTCACAATCAAATGATGAGAAATGATAGAGAAATTATGGATATTATTCATGTTCACGACAGTTTTTGTTGTCCATGTCCGATTATTTTCCCATGAATGTCGTTTCCAACCTTTGTTTTTAGGTGGCCAATCAGGGCCGGCCCTGACTTTTAGGTGGCCCGAAGCAAAGTCTAGAAATGAGGCCCCTTGTATTATATGTAAATTTAAATTTTACCTTAGACCCTCATGAACCTGCGTCGCCCCCGAGCCCATCATGCATAATCTATGTCGAAACTAAACATCTTTCCCATCATTCAAAAATGCATACATTTTTACCAATTTCATCCTGGTTGGATTCATCGCAATAGTTAACCAACAGACATGGGTGCACTTTTTTGTAATGTTGAAAAGGGACCAGAGAATATTTGAATGATTTTGTCTTTGGTTTTCAAGATTTTAGTAGTTTTAGTAATGTGTTTATTATTCTCCTGGAATGACTTCTTAAAACATTGAGTTTGAGATCTCATGTTACATTTGAAGGAGATGTCTCACAACAAAGATGGTCATTTAGATTCGTCCAGGATAGCATTAAGTTTATCTAATTAGATTATTTTGAACTTTCAATAATTACATTATGTATATTAACAGTTTTACGTTTTTTTATTATTGGAGAAAAGACCACAAAATTGTTCGACACACAGACAAAATTCCCGACCTCCTTTGATGAGAAGAAACCGAATGTTTCTAAAGAGGTGTAGGATTTGGAAGGTTGAAAAATCCTAGTTCTTTGGTAACTCTTATTTGACATAACTATAGTAGGCCAGTAAAAATGATGGAAACCATCCAAAATAAATACCTAAATTAATTGTGCTTTACATATATGAAAAAATTAATAAGAGAAATAAATTTATAACATTACACTATTTAAATAATCCAGTGATGAAGTCAAAAAATAAAGTAAAGCTTGGTGTACTCAAAACAATTATATTTACTTTTTTGTACTAAATCCAAAAATAATAGTAACTAATATTGCTGCTAATAATAATTCAAATACAAATAAAAGTAAAATGTAGAGAGATGAGAGATAAGAAGCGGGTATGGAGTGGAGAGATTCACAGACTACCCGTTAAGTATAGACATGTGTCAAAACTCAAAAAAGGTTTTTATTAAGGGAAATTTTAAAAGGCCCCCCGTTTTTGTTAAAAGGCCTCCCCGCTAAAAGCGCCCCTCATTATAACCCATTTGGTTATAGGGCCCCCTCTACAAAAGAGCACCTCCTTCATCAATATTTGACCTAACGGCAAAGTTAACGCCGTTAGGTCAAACTTAACCCAAGACCAGAGATGTTGACCACGCCACATCATCATCTTCTCCGGTAGGTCGCCGGCCGAAAGTTTGACCGGCCGGCGACCTTCAAATTTTTTTTTTTTTTTTTTATTCTCTCTCTTCTCTCTCCAAAAAAAAAAATTTTTTTTGTTTTTTTTTTAACTCTCTCTAGAGATCTAGAGAGAGAGAGAGAGCAGATCCAGATCTGCTCGCAGACCCATTAGAGGTCTGCGAACAGATCCATTGAAGGTCTGTTCGCAGACCTTCAATGGCTGCACTCTCTCTCTCTCTAGATCTATAGAGAGAGAGAGAGTTAAAAAAAAAAAAAAATTTTGGAGAGAGAGATAGAAGAGAGAGAATAAAAAAAAAAAAAATTTGAAGGTCGCCGGCCGGAAGCTACCGGAGAAGATGATGATGTGGCAGAGAGAGAAAATGAGATGGAGGAGAGAAAATGTGGGTGAAATACACCTTTAAAGGGGGGTTTTTTTCACCCATTCAAAGAGGGGGGCCCTTTAACCAAGCTAAGTCAAAGGGTTTTTACTAAGTCAACGAAATCATGGGGAGGCCTTTTAACAAAAACGGGGAGGCCTTTTAAAATTTCCCTTTTATTAATTGTTGAAAAAGTTGTATAATTTTGGTGGGCCCATTTGTTGAAAGAACAAGAAGAGTACGATGAGTGCAATTTGAATGTTTACACTCATGCTAGCTACGGGCTGGGCCAATTTGAAAACACTTATCAAGTAAGAACTCTTATAGGCGCCCTCACAGATGTGGCCCCAAAATTGTGGTGGCCCAAAGCGAGCCAAAATTGTGGTGGCCCAAAGCGAGGCGTTGCTCGCTTTAGGCTAGGGCCGGGCCTGTGGCCAATACGTGGACAACCAAGTTTCTTTTACAGACAACTATTTTCGTGCACGGTGAGAGTTTAAAAAATACAATATTTAGAAGCACTTCTTCTTCATCAACTTCATCAACTTCACTTTCTACAACTTCATCATCATCAACTTCACTACAAGTAAATTGCATTTGCTATAGACTTCACAGAAATTAGTAATTTTAGGATATTTCATTATCTTGATCTTGAATTTGCAAATCTAATTCGCTGAAACTAAAAATAAAATTGTAGATCTTAGTGAGAGAAAGTAGAAGATGAAGATTGTAAAGAGAGAGATCTTAGTGCTTCTGTATCTGGAACCCTAGCCGAGAGTGGAAACGACAAGCTTAGGGTTTCTGCCGGTCATGAAAATTTATTAGAACGAGGAGTTGAGGGTTTTGAACAAAGTTCGAAAGAGAAATTGAATGAACGAGAAGAATCGAACGTTGCCAATGTCTCTTGTAAATCAAGGAAACGGTGTGGAACCGTTGAATAATAGGAGGGAAATTTTTGTAGAAGGGAAAATCACAGAGATAAAAAAACGAGGAAGGTTTGAATACGAAGGAGAAACCTTTGGTGAATGATGATGATATTCATGAAAAACCCATTTCCCTAAAGAAAAATTGGAGTCAGGAGACTCCTCTTGATGCTGGAAACCCTAATGAGGTTGCAGATATGGATGCAGATTTTTCTGTTTATACTATTGAAAGTGTTGCCGGAGTAGATGAACTTGTCTTCGATAAGGTAAACGGGGATGAAAAAATGGCTTTTTATCCTGTTGAACACTACTTTTATAACAATGGAGTTCCTGTCACATTATATTCAAACCCAGTTGTCAATGTGGTTAACGAATTTGTCGAGCCATTGCTAGATATGGATGCAGGTCTTTCTTCTATTCATACAGGTGAAGGTGTTGCCGAAGTAGATGAATTGGTCTTAGATAAGGCTATTGGGGATGAAAAAATGGTTTCTTATCCTGCTTAAAGTAACTTTTATAACAATGGAGTTCATGTCTTTAAAAATTTATGTGTGATGAAGAAGAAGTAGAATAAACCTTGGGGTCTAAGGAAGAAAAGAGGGAGGACTTAAAATAAAACTTTTAATTGTTAGAGGACATGAAAGAAAAATCATAGAGTCATGTCCCTTAAAACGGTTGTCCATATAAATTTTCTAATTTTTCTAGTTGTCCACATAAAATATTTGGCCACCTTCTTTTAAGGTAGTGATATATGAATGTCATTAAGTGTGTTTGAAACAACTCAATAGATACGGTAAAACAGGACGGTTGTATACCAATCCCTTTTATTACATCTATACTAGTAGGGTTTACAACTAAACGGAAACTTTACATACTAAGGGATACACATAATGGAAAGACTTGATACACAAAAAATGCAAGAATATCCCAAAGGATATTTCCAAGATTCTTACTGGGTGGGACTCTAACCGATTCCCACCGGTTCACTGTTATTACCCTCCTGCAAATTGAACGTCGGACTGGACCGAAGATTCAATTTGGGCAAAAGATCCAAGAAACGCCAATAAGAAAGACTTTTGGTGAGAATGTCGACCAACTAATCCTGTGACGGAACAAACTTGATAAGAAGAAAACCATTTCTCTAATAAAGCGGTAATCCAGCGCAATGTGCTTAGATTTGCCATGAAACACGGGGTTTGCAGTCATCTGAATCGCACTCTTGTTGTCACAAAAAATTCGAGCAGGTGAAGTTACTGAGATACCAAGTTCCATGAGAAAAAAACCTATCCACGTCAAGTCAGCAACCGTAGCAGCAACAACTCGATATTCAGCTTCAGAGCTCGAGCGAAAGACTGTGGGCTGCTTCTTCGCACTCCAAGCAATTAAATTTGAGCCCAGAAAAATCGAAAAACCTGTAGTGGAGCGACGAGTGTCAGGGAACCCAACCCAATCAGCATCAAAGTACGCCAAAAGAGAAGTACTGGAAGAATCCTTATAAATTTGTAAGTTAAGATGAATAGTGTTGGGTATTGTGGTGTCTACTAATGTTGTTAGCTGAATGTCAGGCATCTCATGTCTAAAATTAGTATGGTCCCAAGATCATCATGCATAAATTAATAATCAACTAAGAGTTAGAGATTACCTTAATCGCTAGTTTTCCCTCAAACCTTTCCCATCGCTTTGAGAAGACCAAGAGCTCCAATTGTAGCTCCTCTACTTTGGACACCGAATGGTCTACTTTATCTCCCACCTTGTAAGCTATCTAGATTGGTGGTTTGATAATAAGAAGAACTACTTCTTCTTTATTTGACTAGTTGATAGCTTTTGGGAATTAGCCACTTTCTCCTCTCTACTTGATGTTGTTGAGTAAGAAAACTCTTACAGAAATTCCACACATTATTCACTGCCCTAAAGGTCATTATATAGAACCCCAATAAGAGTCCCACTTAAATTTGGTTTCCTAAAAGACCATTTTGAATAAGATTAAAGAAATAGTCGAAAATAGAAGCTAGTTGATATTTTCTCAATTCCTTGACGAGGGGACGTCCAAACCAGACCAAAATTGGCTGATTTGACCTTCCCTATTAGCGGAACCGTCCCTCCAATTTTAAGCCCAATCCGAGGCCAAAAATTCCTCTTTTGGCTCTAGGCCCAAAACCCCATTTTCGGGCCTTTTGTGCTATCTCTGCCCAAACTTCTTTTGGTCCTATGAGACATGTTTATGGGATGATGTGGCGTGAAAATGCCACATTTAGGTCACTTAACTTTGATGAGTTAGTTCTTTTCGAGTCTTATTTCTAATTATTTATGTGTTTTTTTTGCTAGGTAGTTTATTTGTGGTTTGGCGTGTAATTCGGAATAAAGAGAGCGAATTATCACATTTTCATCTTATGCGGCAAAAGGGAAGAAAAGAGCACCAGGGGTATTTTGGTCATTTTGGTCAAAATCAGAAGTCAAACAACAAGTGAAGTCAATGACGAGTCCGACGGTGAAAACGGAAGTTGATTCGGAGTTCGGACGGGGAAGTTGTGGAAGAAAGAAGTCGAGGTTCGGTCTTAAAACAAAGATTCTATGAAGGCACCCCCCTTAATTTCCAAGTGAAGATTAAAGCCCAAGTCTAAAACCCAAGAGCCTACATATGAAGGAACAAAACCCAAGCCCAAAGAAGATGAAAGAAGGAAGAGATTTTGGAGGCACCCTCTTTATGGACTCAAGTTTGAGTCAAAGTCAAGTCTTGACTAAGTCTAGGGTTTGAGTAAAAAGAGAGGGTCAAGACACTATTCATCTTCTTCATCAATTGAACAACCAAGGAGAGAGAGAAAAAAAGAGGCTAGAGTTTTTGGGTGTTCTTGAACCCTAAGCTTCTATGGTTTGAGGGGAAGAGAGGAAAAGAGAGAAGAAGGAGGTAGGAGTAGCCGGCCTTAGCTTGGCCGACCAAGCTAGGCCGGCCAACTAAGGCCGGCCACATCAAGAGCCACCGGAAATCAGCAGCTCGGGCCGAGCTTGTTCTTCACGGGAAGAATCCGGCCACATCAAGAGCCGAGCACGGTCAAAACAGCAGCTCGGGCTGAGCTTGTAGCACCTTTCATGGCCGGGAAGAGCAACTCTAGCTCGGGTTATTCATGGCACATCTCGGGACGGCAAGGAGGTTGCTCGGGACGGTGGATTTCGCAATGAACACTAGCAGCTCGGGCCGAGCTTGTTTTGGCCGGATCTTTCTCATCTGTTGGCCGGATCTTCCTCATCTTTTGGCCGGATTATCTTAGGTGTTCCGGCAATCTTTTGGGCTCGAAACCATGGGGTTTTTATTCTATACATCATTGTCTAGCTTCCCATGTAGTTTGATTTGATTTTGGCTGAAAAATCTTTAGAGAGAGAAAGCTTGGTGAAGCTTTAATGGTGGATGTTCTTGAGATGGAGAAGATGATGATTGGTGCTATGGGGAAATCTGATTTTTACTCGGGGACACCCAAAGTTCACTATTAAAGGGAAATCCAGGAAATTGCTACGGGGAGATCGACTACACTTAGAGACTCATTTTTCTCGACGAACCTAGCCTCGAACCACATCGAAAAAGGGGGATTTCTCATCATCTTCTTTCCATTTCTTATTTAATCACCATGTTAGCTAAATCAAGTGTGTCGATTATATGAGATGAAATGTGATGAATTCGTGATTATGTTTAGTATGATTTGATGTTTTGATTATGAATTGATGTTCATTTAATTCGATTATCGTTTTGATCGTATTTTCATGTGTCTTGTCAAGCACTTCGCACAGTTAATAGACGAAACGAAGTATTCGATTTCGATCGTAGTCTAAGTCATATTTTCATGTGTCTTGTCATGCACTTCACATAGTTAGGCGACTAGACAACACTTTCGTTGACTCGGGATTAACCGATTATGATGTTTGTTTGACTAAGTATGATCTCCGGATATACGTAGTGCTTATAGACATCACCTTAGGAGTCGAACATCGGTTATACTTTGAACATTAGGTCGGACCATACATAGTTGTAGGTTTATCATTATCGGATTCTCGGTTCGACACCTCTCTCACTTATTTATCTCCCGACTCTTGTTTCTCCGACTCTTCTCTCGAATCTCTCTCGAATCTCTCTCGCCCATTTACTTTGTTGTTTAGTTCAGTTTTACTTGTTTTATTCTCTTCTTGTTGCTTACTCAATCATATACCTCCCACTTTTATCTTGTTCTTTCCTTTTTAGTCTAAGTTAGTGAGTGACTCGTAGACCGGTGGGCTAGACTCTCCCGATAACCGACTACCAACCTATCCTTGGATCGATCCCGGCTTTGCCTGATTACTACTTGATACCTCCGCTTGGGTGTGCAACCTTTTCGGGTGCATCAAATTTTTGGCGCCGCTGCCGGGGATAGGTTTAGTAGTTTAGATATCGTTTACGTGTTTTGTTCATTAGTTTAGTGTTATTTGCTTACTTGGACATTTATTTTCTTTGTTTTTTTTAGTTTCTTTTTAATTCTTGTTTTCTTTGATGTACTCATCCAAGGAGCTTTAAAGGACGATAGCAAACAAGTTTGGGGATAAAAAGGTAGAGGGAAGAAAAGGGAAGAGAATCCAATTGTGGTAACAAACGCCACCTCTAGTATCGTTCCCTAACCTTTACCTATTTGAGCAGCTTAAGTGCATTTGCATCTTGTCTATTATTGATAGTTGTAGTCGAATCGAACACTTGTGATTGCTTGCATTTTTTTTTTTTAATTGTGCTTCAATGGATGTTAATGGGAATGATAGTTGGAATGATGGGTATGAGGTTCATCGACCGCTTAGAAGTCTTAGGGACTACCTTGAACCTAATATGGCTAGCATACCTTCATGCATCATATTTCCGAGTAATGTGTGTAATTTAGACACAGACCCTGAGATTATTCCATTACTTCCTATATTTCGAGGCTTAAAGAATGAAGATCCATATTTTCATTTGAGAGAGTTCGATGAGATTTGCTCGATACTCCCAATCAATGGAGAACTTGAGGGAATCGCTAAGCTCAAATTATTTCTGTTTTCATTAAAAGAAAAGTCGAAGATATGGTTTCATTCTTTAAGGCCTAGGACTATATGAAGTTGGGATGAAATGACTAGGGTGTTTTTGAAAAAGTTTTTCCCAATCCATCGAACCAACACCTTAAGAAGAGAAATTATGAATTTTGAGCAACACAAAGAGGAGACCTTCTTTGGGTGTTGGGAGAGATTTAAAGACCTCCTTCTCGCATGTCCACATCATAACTATGAAATATGGAGGGTCATCGGGTTCTTTTACGATGGCTTGACCTCCAAAATGAAACACTTCGCGGAAGTAATGTGCAACGGAGGGTTTATGAGTAAAAGTCCTAATGAGGCTTGGGAGTATCTCGACCTCTTAGCGGAGAAGGCCCAAGATTGGGACACACCCGTTAAGAGTGACAGAGATATAGCCGAAGGAAACCATTACTCAAAAGGAGGCATGTGCTTTTTAAAGGAGAATGGGGAAGTAGAAGATAAAATTGCATACATGGCTCGGAAAGAATTTATAGATATGCATGATGGTGATTTAGCGATTGATAGTGTTTGTAGCATTTGTGCAAGTCGAGAACACCTAGCGAGTAAATGCCCTACTATTTCTCTTTGTCGAGATGTCTCGCTAGGATGCACAAATGTCGTAAACACTCATATGAAGCCCGTAGGTTCGAGGAGTGATGTCTTTACCAATGATTATGAGAATCTTCAAGAGCCCTTAGTTGGTTCTTATGCGTCTCATCATGAGAGGACTCTTGAAGATATTTCGAAATCATTTTATGAGGTAGAAACTCAGATTAGCCAAAACACCTTGCACGCCCTTAAAGAGATGGAGGAAAAATTAAAAGACATCGAGAAAGGGGTTTCACAACCCCAAACTCCAACAAATCCTAAGGGTACAGGTGAGGGTAATACACCTAGTGCTAATGTTAAGTCCAACTCCATTCTTGAAAGTGATGAAATGATTAACTTAGAGATTCCCATGACGGTAGACATACCCGAGGATCGTACGATTTTTGAGAATGGTGGTGGGCATAACGAGGTTTTTCAGTCGAAATCTGAGTCTAAACCAGTTGATAGACCTAAGGGTGCTTCTAAAGGCACCGAGCCAAAAGGCTGTTAGCATCCAAAACTTTTATTGACTTGGGTCAATGACCATTGACCCTAAATCTCTATAAGCACCGGTTTTTTATGTGGGTGACGTCCACCTTTGTTTGCTTCTTCCGTCTTCTTCTTCCAAAACAAAACCCTAGATGACTGCAAGTTATCATAAAATCAAAGCCAACTTTTTGTTTATTCATCCAACAGAAAACAATTGAATTCATGTCATGCTGTACCCCAATTACATGAAAAATACCATTCTAGATGCGTGCATCTCCATCATGTAGGTTTCTTGCGAATTTCTTACTGGTGAATCGTTTATCTACAATAATATGAAGCACATCATAAACTTACAAAGTGAGGTCTTTACTACTTGAGTTTGCATACAACACTCAGTCTCAGGTAGTTGAATGGGTAGAATCAGGCTACCCTAAGCCAATAAGCATAACAGCGTAAGGAAACAAATGAAAGAAATCTCTCTACCTATCTACTCTCTACTACAAAAGAAAACATTATGAACGACTGGCTATGTCTTTCTTTCTGCCGCTAAAATTGGAGAGAGATCCGTGAGATTATTAGAGAATCGGTGAGTGGAAGTCTGGTTTTTGAAAGCTTAGAGAGAGAAAATTTATGATGAACTCTGGTTCGGTTTCGTGAGAGAGGGATGGAGGTGATAGGGTTAATTTCACCCTAATTTCACTTGCATCGGTGCCTACAGATGATTTGGGTGCTAACATAGAAAGTAGCTGTTGGGCCAGGTGCTAATAGAGCCCGGCGGCTAACAGCTGTTTAGCGTGGTGCCTTTAGAACCCTCCTAGACCTAAACCCTCATTCTCTCAACAATTATTGCCTACCTGTGATATATATATGCTTGCACCGGTAGTTCAAAGGGACAATACTATTAATGCTCAGGAGGACCATAACAACATGACTAGTTTGATTCCTGAGACCTTTGTAGATCATTTTGGTGAAATGCATGCCCCCTCTGTTATTTTATCAAACTTTGTTGCCTTGTCATCATCCAAGTTTGGGGATTACCTCTTATTTTTTGCCGTCTCACGTATAAACCCATACCATTACATTGTTGTGAGACGGTTCTTACCAGTTAAAACTTTCGTATGGGTAGACCCCCAAATATTTCGTCTTTTGTTATATGATTGGTTGGTCTATTGAGATGGGTTTGATGTTTGTGGGTATCATCTCTGGAAACCCTCCACGAGACCTAACTCGTGCTCTTGTTAAAGCAAGAGAATCAATGACTAATTGCATGGTTCGATGCAATCGAGTGATCCTGCGTGAGTGGTCATTTTTATGTGGTCATGCTTGTGCTTCATTCTTATGTTTTATATTGATGTGTTAGGAGTGTTTCTCACTTTGTATACTTTTGGGACGTGGTTCGTTCCATGTTTGGGGATGGCGATGGGCTTATCATTAACTTGGAACTCGAATACACAAGTCTTGGTAGTATAAATTTTTATCTCCGTCGGCTATGGTAATATCCTTCCACTCTTCTCTTTAACTTATTGTACCTATTATCTTTTGGTGAGTATATGCTTAGAACATTGAGGACAATGTAGTTTTAAGTTTGGGGATGGGGATACGACTTTTTGGTCGCATCACATCATGACCTTAGATTTGAAAAGGCAAGAGGGTTCAACAAATTGGCCAAATTTGAAAATTTTTGGGTAGATTTGGTATGACTCTAGTGGTATTTTTAAGTATGTTGATACATGTGGTTCTTTCTTGATAAATCTTATGCATGCTCTTAGTCTTTTCATGAATGTTAAGTCCTTTGGTGTTGGTGTCTTATCATGTGAGTAGCATCTTAAGGAAGAAGGAACACTTCTAAGTGACCTAAAATAGTCATTAGTGGAGACTTCAACCCATGTGAGATATCTGAGCCTTTCTATTGCTTTTGAGTGTACTCTTCCGCGCTAACTCCGAGTAGAATGAAGAGCTACTCAACTTCGCAACTTTCAAAAGAGCTTAGACGATCTCATGAGCTCAACTTCCTTAGCCACTAGGAGTGACATCAGGATAGCGAATAAACCTTACTCTTGTAGTCCATGAAACCCGATAATGGTGTCAACTTTAGGGAAACGGATACTCCACCATCCATTCATCATACTACTCTCGAGAATGAAGGCATGAAAAATAAAGAAGAAAGAATGTGAAAGCAAAATGTGAAAGTAAAGGTGATTTGTTGAGAATACTAGTTGTATTTTTATTTTGGTGTTTGGATATGTGTACAAAAAAATAAAAGAAAAAGTGAAAAAGTGAAAAAGAAAGAAAAAGAAAGAAAAGGAGAAAAAAAAGAAAAAAAAAAAAGAAAAAAAAAAAAGGAAGAAAGTTTGTTTATATGTGTTATTTTGTGTTTGTGTAAGTGTTATGAAAATAAAGTATTCAATGCAAGAAGTTAAGTTTAAAGGTTGTTTGAGTGTTCTTTTATCGTTGAAGGCGTCGACATTCTCGGGATTTCATCATCTTCCATTCCATCACTTGTATCCGTTGACCTTTAGGAGACATTATTAGAGGGTAGAGTGGGTGAGAAGAGTGAGTGAGCTTCCCCATTTCGTTAGTGGTTATTTCCATTCCTAAGAGATCATTTCGTTTTATAACTTGTTATCCTCATTTAATTTTGTATGTGTTGAGTTTACTTCATTCCATACTCACACATGAGAGTAAACCATCATGATTCGTTTTTGAGTGATTTCATGTTTAAGAGCGTATGACCGTGAGGCCAAAGTCGAGGCGAAATGTGCTATGATAGGAAACAAGGTTTTGTTACTTTAACCTTGGATGATACTCATGATGATGGGATACTTACATTTGAGTATAAAACTATTAGTGAGGAGATTCTTAGCATGCTTTTGTGTTTATTGGTTTGATTCATATGTTTGACATACTTTAGTCTCTCACTTGTTGATCATCACCTTATTTGCATCGATAGTTAAACTCTTTTGTCCCTTGGAATCTAGAACTTTGTGGGTGTATTCACTGGAAACCCTCACGAGACAAAACTCGTCCTTTAGGGGTAACCTAAGGGTTTAAAGGCTTGTTGCATACGCTAAATGCAACCGAGAGTCCTCCGAAAGTGAGCTAGGTTTACTTTATTGTCTTGTTTTGTTTGTTTGCTCGAGGACTAGCAAATTCTAAGTTTGGGGATGTTGATGTGGCGTGAAAATGCCACATTTAGGTCACTTAACTTTGATGAGTTATTTCTTTTCGAGTCTTATTTCTAATTATTTATGTGTTTTTATTGCTAGGTATATTATTTGTGGTTTGGCGTGTAATTCGGAATAAAGAGAGCGAATTATCACATTTTCATCTTATGCGGCAAAAGGGAAGAAAAGAGCACCAGGGGTATTTTGGTCAAAATCAGAAGTCAAACAACAAGTGAAGTCAATGACGAGTCCGACGGTGAAAACGGAAGTTGATTCGGAGTTCGTACGGGGAAGTTGTGGAAGAAAGAAGTCGAGGTTCGGTCTTAAAACAAAGATTCTATGAAGGCACCCCCCTTGATTTCCAAGTGAAGATTAAAGCCCAAGTCTAAAACCCAAGAGCCTAGATATGAAGGAACAAAACCCAAGCCCAAAGAAGATGAAAGAAGGAAGAGATTTTGGAGGCACCCTCTTTATGAACTCAAGTTTGAGTCAAAGTCAAGTCTTGACTAAGTCTAGGGTTTGAGTAAAAAGAGAGGGTCAAGACACTATTCATCTTCTTCATCAATTGAACAACCAAGGAGAGAGAGAAAAAAAGAGGCTAAGGTTTTTGGGTGTTCTTGAACCCTAAGCTTCTAGGGTTTGAGGGGAAGAGAGGAAAAGAGAGAAGAAGGAGGTAGGAGTAGCCGGCCTTAGCTTGGCCGACCAAGCTAGGCCGGCCACATCAAGAGCCACCGGAAATCAGCAGCTCGGGCCGAGCTTGTTCTTCACGGGAAGAATCCGGCCACATCAAGAGCCGAGCACGGTCAAAACAGCAGCTCGGGCTGAGCTTGTAGCACCTTTCATGGCCGGGAAGAGCAACTCTAGCTCGGGTTATTCATGGCACATCTCGGGACGGCAAGGAGGTTGCTCGGGACGGTGGATTTCGCAATGAACACTAGCAGCTCGGGCCGAGCTTGTTTTGGCCGGATCTTTCTCATCTTTTGGCCGGATCTTCCTCATCTTTTGGCCGGATTATCTTAGGTGTTCCGGCAATCTTTTGGGCTCGAAACCATGGGGTTTTTATTCTATACATCATTGTCTAGCTTCCCATGTAGTTTGATTTGATTTTGGCTGAAAAATCTTTAGAGAGAGAAAGCTTGGTGAAGCTTTAATGGTGGATGTTCTTGAGATGGAGAAGATGATGATTGGTGCTATGGGGAAATCTGATTTTTACTCGGGGACACCCAAAGTTCACTATTAAAGGGAAATCCAGGAAATTGCTACGGGGAGATCGACTACACTTAGAGACTCATTTTTCTCGACGAACCTAGCCTCGAACCACATCGAAAAAGGGGGATTTCTCATCATCTTCTTTCCATTTCTTATTTAATCACCATGTTAGCTAAATCAAGTGTGTCGATTATATGAGATGAAATGTGATGAATTCGTAATTATGTTTAGTATGATTTGATGTTTTGATTATGAATTGATGTTCATTTAATTCGATTATCGTTTTGATCGTATTTTCATGTGTCTTGTCAAGCACTTCGCACAGTTAATAGACGAAACGAAGTATTCGATTTCGATCGTAGTCTAAGTCATATTTTCATGTGTCTTGTCATGCACTTCACATAGTTAGGCGACTAGACAACACTTTCGTTGACTCGGGATTAACCGATTATGATGTTTGTTTGACTAAGTATGATCTCCGGATATACGTAGTGCTTATAGACATCACCTTAGGAGTCGAACATCGGTTATACTTTGAACATTAGGTCGGACCATACATAGTTGTAGGTTTATCATTATCGGATTCTCGGTTCGACACCTCTCTCACTTATTTATCTCCCGACTCTTGTTTCTCCAACTCTTCTCTCGAATCTCTCTCGAATCTCTCTCGCCCATTTACTTTGTTGTTTAGTTCAGTTTTACTTGTTTTATTCTCTTCTTGTTGCTTACTCAATCATAAACCTCCCACTTTTATCTTGTTCTTTCCTTTTTAGTCTAAGTTAGTGAGTGACTCGTAGACCGGTGGGCTAGACTCTCCCGATAACCGACTACCAACCTATCCTTGGATTGATCCCGGCTTTGCCGGATTACTACTTGATACCTCCGCTTGGGTGTGCAACCTTTTCGGGTGCATCATGGGACTCTCCCATGATTATATATCTCATTCCCACTACTCATATCATCCTATTAAATAGCCATTCTTATGTGTAATCCGTTGTAGGATCCGTTTGAAGTTAGCCGCGAATTACTTCGTAATTCGACGATCGTAGTTGGTTTCTAGATAAACACTACGACCCCTAAATCAACCAGACTTGAGGATCTTCTTCATCAATTGTCCTATCCGACAATTTACTCGCATTGTATCTTTGGTCGAAGACATCTCCTTTAGACTCCCACTTGTACTTAGAATAAGTGCAATGCTCGATTCTCGTGTCAATTTGTATCTCATCTGATACGTCACATCTTTCAGACTTTCTTGATACCGAGCACAACTATCAAAGACAAACGATTAACTTTTAATCCGTTTGAGCGGGCCACGTATTTTCAGTTGCTACTCATCAAGCGGCCTTGAGACACTTTTCCTAATGTAATTAGGATGACACAATCCATTCATGTACTCCCACTCAACTTCATGTCTATCATCTCCTTCCCAGTATCCGCCTTTATAACCTCCTTTTACGGCGCAACGTTTAACGGAACCAAAGTTAGACATTCCTAACATAAGATGGGTGGAGCACTCATGTTTTGAGGAATCTCTCTAATTTTGTCAATGAGAAGTGTTTGACGTTCATCACGAGTGATGTACTTCTCATTTGAGGGTTATTCAGTGTATAATCCCAATTACCACCCAAGTAGTCGAGTCGAATACTCCTATTCCTATAGCCCATGAAACTGCGCTATCTCGTTGACCTCACGTGCTAGTCTTCCTTAGTCGTTGTTGTCCATGCAACGACCTGGACTAGGGAGAGGATAATAAATATTCCAAGTTCACTAAATAAGGTTTCATTCACCAGATCACGTATCTGATAAACCTATTCGGAATGTTTTATTATCCGTGGACTGTCGTTTAAATACTAAACCAAACTTAGACGACTATGAAATAACTAATTTATTTCCGATAAGGAGAGTTTGTAAATTTAAGCCTCTTCTGTAAAACTCCTTTTACCCACTCAATTTATTTGTCAAATATATCTTATGCCTTAGACTTATGTATGAATCTCATACTTTGTCTTTGGTGTTTGACTACGGATGTAGTCCATTTAAACTTTGCTAACTATCAATTAGTTTGAAGATTGCTTTCTTCAACCTTGATAATTTCCAGTAACCCTTACTAGTATTAAGGCTTTGATTCTTTTGTAGAATTTGCAACAGTTTCCGGCTTGAAACACTTTCAGCCTACTTTCCTTCCATGTCTGAAAGTTTGTTACGATGACTTGTTCAACTTTTGTACTACTTCATCTTTTAGCCTCCTAGCCCTAGGATGCTCTAAGTAGTGTTTCAGATTCTCCAAACCAAATTTGGATGTTGACATTGGTGTTCTGGATGTCTAAATGCTAATCATGTCCTACATGACCGACTTTATGTTTTGTACAAAGGTGTCTCTCTCATGATTGCTTGCTCATCGGTGTCTTCTGGACTCCGAGTCTTGCAACGCTCTCTGTCATGAGTTTTTGGGTCGAAGTTCTCATTGAGTTTTCCGAGTCATGGCCCTTTCGAATTTGGACTTCAAGAATCTTGGCGTACCAAGGTTTCTTAATCCTATCTGCTAATGTCAAAAATTGGCCTTCCGTTAAATCAACATGAAAAAGGGAGTTGATGCATGACAACCTCCGTTATGTATGATTATTCCGTTATGTTGGTTGTTATTCAACTTACCGTTCCTCCTTCCAGCACTGCTTCTTGCTTTGCTTTTCTTTATTCCAGCTCCTCGTTCCTGCTCCTGTTCGTCTGTTCCCGAGGGGGAAAACCTGCAAAGGGTTCGAAAACCGCTCCGACGCTCAATCCAGTCAGGGTGCTCTTTGCAGTAAAAGAATGAATATTGATTGATCCTTTTTGGTGGCGAGTTATGAGAACTCTCTGTTTTTTGTGATATTTTTTGGGTAAAGAGATCGTGTCCTGTGAAGGACGATGTGGGGGGATTTTTATAAACGATATTAGGCCGAATGCGATTAGTGGCGGTGGTAAGGCGGTTGTCGTCAAACCGAAGGAGAAGTTTCCTCTCTTGAATAACTAGGATTTCTCTTAGAGTCTATCCCGGATCTTTGATAAGTGGAAGAACCCAAGTTCAAGGATTCTCCGTAGATATCTTGCCGATGTGATAGACTCTAAAGGAGAAGTTTCCTCCTTTAGATACGTGAAGTACAAACTGGCTTAAACTCGTCGAGATGTGTAGCCGACTGAGATCTTTCTAGAAGTTTCGGGATTAAGTCGGTAGGTCGCTTGGCGCTGCTGCCTCCCCAGTTCTGGGCGTAAGACACTAGACGAACCTGTGCGGACCCCCCTTACTCCTTTGAAGACCCCAAGGCTGATTAGTCCATGCTAAGGGCGTTTTGCAGGGCTGGTTTCTTCTGGCCGACCTCCCAGTTAGGGGAATATTCGATGGACCATCAGGGGCTCAGCTGTCCTGCCACCTTAAGCTGGGTTGACCCAGTATACTTCAGGTCTGATAATGACTCTTCAGACGTTAGTCAACGTCTGCACATTTTGGTTTTTCAAAGCTGCATATTCTTGAGCTGATTTGTACCGAGTTGGTAGTGACCGCTAATGGTAAAACCTCTTTTCTCTTAGGCTGTATTCGCCAGAACTGATTCAAGTTGTGTTTGCCTTGGACGCGTGGTTTGTTCTCCCGAGTCATGTTTCGACTTCTGCTCAAGTAATTAATTTTCTTTCCATGCGTGATTTTGGGACGTCACGTATTTGATCTTTTGATCACGCGTTTTCGGCACCGATACTTTTGGGCTACTAGCACACGGCTGTTATTTCAGCATGGGTGGACACGTGGTGCCTTGTTAGTGGGAGAATAGGCACGTTCCTTAGGGTTCTATTAACTCCTATGCCGGTTTTGATCAATCCGAACCATCGATGATTTTAACCAACAGTTGAAGGGGTTCTGGGGTTTTTCTAGGACGTAGTGGTTGCTGCCACGTGTCCTACGTCTATTGGCTTCCTTCGCATTGGCTCGGATCCGAGTCTTTCTTCTTGCGAGATTTGTATATATTTAAGTGTCTTGATTTGCTGCAACTATTCCCTTCTCGCCTTCTCTGCTTAGCGAAACCTTCATTTCTTTGACCTCCTTCCTTTGTTTACTGTTGCGTGTCTCTTCTTCTTTTTTGGCGAGTGACATGGCTACTCCTCCCCCTGCTGCTAATTTTTCCGGTCAAATGCATTTCCACAGTCGGATGACTTAACAAGACATTGATACTCTCCAGGCTGATCATATGATTTCGACCACCGTCGAACTCATTCTTCCGTCTCCTGAAGATAAGATCTGCTTCACCGATAATCGTCGTGTCAGTGTTTATGAAGTTTTCTTTAACTTGGGTTTGTTGTTTCCCTTCCCAATTTTTCTTGTTGAACTGCTGAATCATTATGGGCTTCAACTCTTTCAATTAAGCCCCAATGCTGTGATGACCATTATGGCGTTCTACTTCTTCTGTCTTCAACGGGGTGAGAAGGCTAGTCTTTATGCTTTTGATAAGATCTTCTCTGTCAAGTCCAGTGATCGATGTTGGCACTATTTTTCTTCCCGTATTGGTCTGTTCTTCTCTGCTCCCAACATCCCCAAGGATTATAAGGACAGGTTCCTTTTTGTCCGTACTTCTCTTGCAACTGAGGATTTTGGGTTTGTCTCTCGTGCCCCTGGTTCTTCTCACGATCGCCCCAAGATCGTTCCTGACGCCGGAGACGTCAACTGTCTTGAAATTCTGGCCGCTTTGGATAAAGGGAAAGAGGGGTTAATCCCTGAAAGTATTGCTAATTTGCAGGCCCTCCATCAAGATCAAGTGCTTCCTTCTCTTCCCGGTGAGGTTTTGCTAGAAATATCTTTCTTCTCTTTTCTTTTCTGGACACACACATTTTTTTTTCATTTTTTTTTTTTTAATTATCCATTCTCTTCTATCGCCAGGGTTCCTAAGGAAACAGTCCAGAGTCGACGACCTTCCATCTTCTTCCGGTGTAAAGAAATCTCGTACTAAGTCCGCGGTTGGCCGGAGCTCGGCTGGCGTCGCCATTCGCGAACCTGATAGTCCGGCTTCCCCATCAGTTCCTATCAGCTCCTCTCTTGATGCTCCCCTCTAGATTAGAAGCGGTACTATTGCTTCTAGGACTAGGGCAAGTATCCATTCTTCGGCTGATGATGGGCCTAGAAAGTTTCCTTAAATAGGTCTACACCCGCAAGTGCACGGGTGTCAAGTTGTAATATTTCCGGAAAGACCGGTTCGTTCCTCAGAGACTAGTTAAATTTATTCTAAAACTAGTAAGTAATAAGATTTTAAAATGATTTGGTTTTGGTTTTGAAATGAATAAAATATTAAAATAAAATCACGGGAAGAAAATAAATACAAATGATACAAGGAACTCAAATGGGGGAGATCCTAAACTTTCTAAATTCACCACATAAAATCATTTTTAATAATAAATATTTAGTCAAATTAAATCACTTTCTTTTTATAACTCAGAATTTCGGAAAATGAATTATCCTAATTCCGGGAGATGTTTTTGTTAAAACTCAATTAAAATTTTGAATATGGTTTCATCACTAAACCCTAGATTAGAGGATTAGATAATCATAATACGAGATTAAAGTACATATAAAGAATAAAAGAGAAATAGGGAGAAAACTAAACCTTCGCTGGAAATGATTTCCTGTCTGCAGCCAAACGCACCCCTAAGGGAAATATTTTTCTTTTGTTTTTACTGTACAGACAAACAGACCCTTAATGAAACCGATTTGTCGTCTTCTCGGAAATATTTTCTCTGTTGGAAGACTATTTTCTCGTCTTCTTGGAAGTATTTTCCTCCTCACAATTCTCTCTGTTTCTACTGTTTTCTCTTTCTTTCAATCTCTTTTTCTTATACAACTAAGATCAAATAAGTACATAGAAGTAAAAAGAATGGAGAAGCAACAAATGTTTAATTGATTCTTCGGTTTCTCTCTCTTTCTGTCTACAAATCTCCTTCTCTGTTTTCTGTCTCACTCTAATTCTCTCTACAATTTACTCTCTCTCTCTCTCTGTTTCCTTTCTCTCACTGAAATAAAGAAAAAAGTAGAAGAAGAAGAAGAAGAAGAAGAAAATGATAATGGTATTTGGTTTTCACTCCCTCTGTTCTTTACATTTGGTTGAGCTTCAGAGAGGATTTTTGCCCCCAATCGAGAGATCTCCTTATGCTCTGTTTCTGTTATTCATATATAGAGAAGAAGAATCAGTCTCTCCCCTCTAAAATATCTACTCGAATCACCCTTTATCTCTTTCTAATTTCTTTCCTTCTCAATCAAATCTTCCAAAAATATCCAGCTCTCTCCCTGTCCTGCTATCATTGATCGAGAGCTTTCTCTCTCTCAAATAGACTCTCTCTCTCTCCGATCTTTCTGTTTGGGTTGAGAAAACCAGTTTCTCTCTATCTCGATTATCTTCTTTCCATTATCTTCTAAATCCTCTTATGATTCTCTCTCTAAAACTTTCTAAGAAAGAAAATATCCCCAGCTCATCACAGTTATCTTCAAGAAAAATACTCAGACTTCTCTCTTTCCATCTTTGTTCTCTACTGATAGAAATCCGAGAGAATAGAGGAGAGATGGTTTCTCCAAAAATAGTGGCCAATAGGAGTTGGCTGTTATGTGAAGACGATATAGTGTATCGCGAGAGAGTGGTGAACGTTACATCGCTGCTTGAGATGGGCCCACATGTCCGTGAAAACAATCCAGCCGGTAGATCGTGACGGGGTCCTCGGTTATCTTGCGTCGCGTTACATTGAATCAGTTGCTTAGATAAATACCAAAGACGTCCCGCTTCTTCACAACAGTGTACCGAGATATCATTCGCACCGTTGGATTTCTCCACGTCCTCGCGCTAGATCCGCGCCACGTGTTACAGAAAGATTTGTGTTGGCCTCTGCCAAACTGATTTTGACTTGAACTTTGACTAGTTATATTTCTCTCATCCAAACTCCGATTAGACTCCCGTTTTCGCCCACGAGTTCGTCTTAAACTCTAGTTTCATCCGACTATCAAAATAGACCAAACTACCAGTGCACCATTAACACCAAATTACCGAAATGCCCCTAATGTGTCAATCTCCCGATTTTAACCGTTTTTCGCGCTCAATTCCATAGAAGACACCTAACAAGAGAATCAAGTAATTCATGAGAGTAACTGCTCGAAATGGGCTAACTAACCCGAGTTAAGAGATTCAGATGGGACATTTTCATGTCTCGTCAAACATCCCCAAACTTAGATTTTGCTAATCCTCGAGCAAAACAGAGAATAAAACTAAACCCACTTCACCACTTTCGTAGGGAATCACGATTGCACTTAGCCCGTGCAACAAGCCGTTAAACCTCTAGGTTACCCAAGAGGACGAGTTTTGTCTCGTGAGGTTTTGGAGTGAATATACCCACAAAATTCAAAGATCAAAAATGCAAAAGGGTCTAAATATGATGTTGACTAAAAATGTTCATCCGGTAGATTTTCGAAAGTTAATAGAAATGAAATCCAAGTCAATCAAACGTTAAAAATATCTTCACTAGTAATCAAGACTCGAAGTGCACGTGACAAGCCAATATAAGTATCATTTCGATTCTGAAAAGACAAGACCTCGATTACCGTCTCGATACATTTCGCCTCAACTACTGCCTCACGGTCATACACTCAAAAATTAAAGTCACTCAGAAATGGTTCACTCAATGTGTGAGTATGAGTATAAAGGAAACTCCACACATTACAAAAGACAGACTAAAATTTTTGATGAACGACTGATTTCATAGCAAAGAAACAACCACTAATACGGAATGGGGAAGCTTACCTACTCTTCTCACCTGATCTACTATCTAACAGTGTTTCTTAGAGGTAAATATGCTCTAATGGTGAGGTAAACTAGAACTCCTGAGAACTCGACGTCTTCAAATCTTCAAGAATTAATTCAAGGGATAAACATTAAACTAAATAAACGCACTTTTTTTTTCTTTAATTTTTCAATTTCTTTTTTTTTTTTTTTCTTTTTTTTTCATGGGACACATATATAATACATAGATCACTTTCTTGGTACTACTCTTTCCTTGGGTAAAACTCTCTATACTTTGCTTCATGCCTCATTCTCAGGGTTCTAAGTTCCTATCTTCCTCTAGTTGACATTGTTTTCAAGTTTCTCAGACTACAAAAGTAAAGTTTGCATTCCTGAGGTCATTCCTAGTGGTTGTAAAATGTGAACTCAAGAGATCAAGTGAGCTCTAATAAATATTGCGAGGTTGAGTAGCTCTTCACTCTACTCGGAATTAGCTCAGAAGAAGTCACTCAAAACAAAAAGAAAGGCCCAGAATCTCACATAGGTTAAGTTTGCTTAAGCTCTCTCAGAAAAGTCAACTCTTCACCTATCTAACACTCACATGGCTAGTGCACAGACAACCTCAAGACTCGAAATTCGTGGAAAAACCTTTAGCAAAATCTTAGTACAACCAACTAGACTCTATAACTATTAACAAGCAAAAACAACTAGACTCACCTTTTCAATCCAAAAATTCAAAATTTTAAACCCTTTTGAATTTTTGAAATAAGGACTTAGCAAAAATTTCAATACCCTATCCCCAAACTTAAACTGAACATTGTCCTCAATGTTCTGAAGACTATGCAAAAAATAACAGGGTGAAGGGAATTACCTGATTCCAACGTCCTAACGGTGGGTTGCCTCCCAGAAAGCGCTAAGTTTAACGTCTTTAGCTAGAAGAAACAGATGATTCGAAAAATAGAAAAGATTATACCTACTGGATTACAGAAGCGTAACTAACTGTAAACCAATAATCGATACATCTGTGGGTCCACCCAAAACACAAAGTTTTCAGTGAACGATAGTCTCACATTTTTGTGAATTGCACAGAGTGCATGTGAGACTATCAGATAAGAAGGGAAATCCCCAAACTTAGTGGATGCACAGTCCACTAAGTAACTATAAATGCTAGGACCAATGTCTAGAAAGTTATCGAAAGGATCGACATAATAATGAAGGGCCAATATATCCGTCGAAGGCAAAAAATCATCTGCAAGCTTAGTGGACAGAATATCCACTATCTCGAAAGACGTTCTTGAGAAGGCGTCTAAAGTGTAACAAAAGGGATCGACAACCGAGTCTGAGGCCATGTGAAAGGTTAAACTAGACTCTAAGGGTAAGGCAATATGCTCGGGGACCAAGTCAAGGTCCATGGTTTCCTTAGGTAAACAGTCTGACAAACTATCCAACATGTCTCTAGCATCATCAATGTCCTCAAAGACATCTGCGGCCTCGCAGTCATTTATAGTGTCATGCCTGCCTAACAATTCATCTAAGACTGACTCCTTACAAGTGTCAAATGTCGGAAAGTTTATAATAGTGTCATTCCCAAACTTGCTCATAGCGCCATCATCTTGAATATCAACGTCTAGTGTAGTCCTATCATGGTGAGGCGACACGGGTGGAGGAAACAAGACAACATCAAACCTTTCAGGCTCTAGGGTATTCTCAGTAAATTCATCGACATTTAACTTAGTACTAGGGTTAGACGTATTAACCTCGTCATCGTACCTAGTACCTTCCTGAGTTTGGGGTGGTGAAACCCCTTCCTCGTCCGCGAATAACTGTGACTTAAGCATTTTCACCTGTTGAGTCAAGGACTCGATCTCCTGCTGTGTTTGAGTCGCAAATTGTGACATCATCTCCCTGAGACGACTCGTGGACTCTTCAAGAATCTCCCTATAACTATTGTAATTAAATGAAGACTGTTGATCATAACTCCCACCGTACATATTAGGATCATATCTGCCTCTAAAGTCATTGGTCTCTCATTATATTTGACGGCGGACCATATCTATCACTGATCGAGCCATCTCTACACATTTGTTGATAATCTCCTAATGTCATATGAGATCGATCAGGCTCATATGGTCTATTCCACTCACTAATCGGACCATCTCTACATATTTGTTGATAATCTCCAAATGTGATACCAGCTCGGTTAGGCTCGTTTCTACATATTTGTTTGTATTCCCCGAAGGTCATACCAGGTCAGTTAGGCTCAACTTGCCTATTCCCCTCGTTAAGTCGTTGCTAATCTCTTAGAGTCATACCAGGTCAGTTAAGCCAGTTTTTACGCAACTGTTGGTATTCTCTTAAGGTTATATCAGGTCGATTGATGACGAGTCCCTTTAGATCAAGGTCATCATCATCAACAGGGTACGTCCAACCATTAGAAAAATGTGCCATGATAGTAAGGCACGGTCACAAGATCAGAACTGACTCTTATTTAACTAAACTTGACTCCTTTCTTTTGGTCCAATTTTTTTTTTTTTTTTAACACGAAAACCGAGGAAGCACTACGAATATCTTATAAAAAAGTACCCACTAACAGGGGATTCGTGGTTGATTAGAGAAGGTTACCTCCCGTTCGAGACGGGCGACGACCTTTGCATACGACCCGGGCCACTCTCCCCGCGAGTGTTAGAACCCGAGGCTTCGTTTTGGTTTTTCGATTACAATTTATAAAAGCCCTCCACTTTAGGGTCAAAACTTTAAAACAAAAGAAAGTACTAAAAAGTCTAAGTCTCTCTCTCACCAAAATAAATACAAAAAAAAATAAAAACAGTAAATTTCTTCTGTTGAGGTCCTCCTCCTTGTTGCGCCTCCTCTTCAGCTCCTTAGTGTTCTGCACACCAAAAACAGAGAAGCAAGTCAAAGTATTCAAAAACTCAAAACTTACCAAAAATAAAAACTTTCCAAGATTAGAACAAGTTAACAACTTAGTCCCCGGCAGCGGCGCCAAAAACTTGATGGGCCTAGAAAGTTTCCTTAAATAGGTCTACACCCGCAAGTGCACGGGTGTCAAGTTGTAATATTTCTGGAAAGACCGGTTCGTTCCTCAGAGACTAGTTAAACTTATTCTAAAACTAGGAAGTAATAAGATTTTAAAATGATTTGGTTTTGGTTTTGAAATGAATAAAATATTAAAATAAAATTACGGGAAGAAAATAAATACAAATGATACAAGGAACTCAAATGGGGAGATCCTAGAGTTTCTGAATTCACCACATAAAATCATTTTTAATAATAAATATTTAGTCAAATTAAACCACTTTCTTTTTCTAACTCAGAATTTCGGATAATAAATTATCCTAATTCAGGGAGATGTTTTTGTTAAAACTCAATTAAAATTTTGAATTTGGTTTCATCATTAACCCTAGATTAGAGGATTAGATAATCATAATACGAGATTAAAGTACATATAAAGAATAAAAGAGAAATAGGGAGAAAACTAAACTTTCGCTGGAAATGATTTCCTGTCTGCAGCCAAACGCACCCCTAAGGGAAATATTTTCCTTTTGTTTTTACTGTTTTACAGACAAACAGAACCTTAGGGAAAACGATTTTCTCGTCTTCTCGAAAATATTTTCTCTGTTGGAAGACTATTTTCTCGTCTTCTTGGAAGTATTTTCCTCCTCACAATTCTCTCTATTTCTACTGTTTTCTCTTTCTTTCAATCTATTTTTCTTATACAACTAAGATCAAATAAGTACAGAGAAGTAAAAAGAATGGAGAAGCAACAAATGTTTAATTGATTCTTCGGTTTCTCTCTCTTTCTCTATACAAATCTCCTTCTCTGTTTTCTGTCTCACTCTAATTCTCTCTACAATTTACTCTCTCTCTCTCTCTGTTTCCTTTCTCTCACTGAAATAAAGAAAAAAGTAGAAGAAGAAGAAGAAGAAGAAGAAAATGATAATGGTATTTGGTTTTCTCTCCGTTTGTTCTTTACATTTGGTTGAGCTTCAGAGAGGATTTTTGCCCCCAATCGAGAGATCTCCTTATGCTCTGTTTCTGTTATTCATATATAGAGAAGAAGAATCAGTCTCCCCCCTCTAAAATATCTACTCGAATCACCCTTTATCTCTTTCTAATTTCTTTCCTTCTCAATCAAATCTTCCAAAAATATCCAGCTCTCTCCCTGTCCTGCTATCATTGATCGAGAGCTTTCTCTCTCTCAAATAGACTCTCTCTCTCTCCGATCTTTCTGTTTGGGTTGAGAAAACCAGTTTCTCTCTATCTCGATTATCTTCTTTCCATTATCTTCTAAATCCTCTTATGATTCTCTCTCTAAAACTTTCTAAGAAAGAAAATATCCCCAGCTCATCACAGTTATCTTCAAGAAAAATACTCAGACTTCTCTCTTTCCATCTTTGTTCTCTACAGATAGAAATCTGAGAGAATAAAGGAGAGATGGTTTCTCCAAAAATAGTGGCCAGTACGAGTTGGCTGTTATGTGAAGACGGTACAGTGTATCGCGACAGAGTGTTGACCATTACCCAAGAGGATGAGTTTTGTCTCGTGAGGGTTTGCAGTGAATATACCCACAAAATTCAATGATCAAAAATGCAAAAGGGTCTAAATATGATGTGGACTAAAAATGTTCATCCGGTAGATTTTCGAAAGTTAATAGAAATGAAATCCAAGTCAATCAAACGTTAAAAATCTCTTCACTAGTAATCAAGACGCGAAGTGCACGTGACGAGCCAATATAAGTATCATTTCGATTCTGAAAAGACAAGACCTCGATTACCGTCTCGATACATTTCGCGTCGACTACTGCCTCACGGTCATACACTCAAAAATTAAAGTCACTCAGAAATGGTTCACTGAATGTGTGAGTATGAGTATAAAGGAAACTCAACACATTACAAAAGACAGACTAAAATTTTTTATGAACGACTGATTTCATAGCAAAGAAACGACCACTAATACGGAATGGGGAAGCTTACCAACTCTTCTCACCTGATCTACTATCTAACAGTGTTTCTTAGAGGTAAATATGCTCTAATGATGAGGTACACTAGAACTCTTTCCTTCGGTAAAACTCTCTATACTTTGCTTCATGCCTCATTCTCAGGGTTCTAAATGATGGATGAGGTTCCTATCTTCCTCTCGTTGACATTGTTTTCAAGTTCTCAGACTACAAGAGTAAAATTTGCATTCCTGAGGTCATTCCTAGTGGTTGTAAAATGTGAACTCAAGAGATCAAGTGAGCTCTAATAAATATTGCGAGGTTGAGTAGCTCTTCACTCTACTCGGAATTAGCTCAGAAGAAGTCACTCAAAACAAAAAGAAAGGCCCAGAATCTCACATAGGTTAAGTCTCCACTAATGATTGCTTAAGCTCTCTCAGAAAAGTCAACTCTTCACCTATCTAACACTCACATGGCTAGTGCACAGACAACCTCAAGACTCGAAATTCGTGGAAAAATGTTTAGCAAAGGCTTAGTACAACCAACTAGACTTTATAACTATTAACAAGCAAAAACAACTAGACTCACCTTTTCAATCCAAAAATTAAAAATTTTAAAAAAAATTTAAACCCTTTTGAATTTTTGAAATAAGGACTTAGCAAAAATTTCAATCCCCTATCCCCAAACTTAAACTGAACATTGTCCTCAATGTTCTGAAGACTATGCAAAAAATAACAGGGTGAAGGGAATTACCTGATTCCAACGTCCTAACGGTGGGTTGCCTCCCAGAAAGCGTTAAGTTTAACGTCTTTAGCTAGAAGAAACAGATAATTCGAAAAATAGAAAAGATTATACCTACTGGATTACAGAAGCGTAACTAACTGTAAACCAATAATCGATACATCTGTGGGTCCACCCAAAACACAAAGTTTTCAGTGAACGATAGTCTCACATTTTTGTGAATTGCAGAGAGTGCATGTGAGACTATCAGATAAGAAGGGCAATCCCCAAACTTAGTGGATGCACAGTCTACTAAGTAACTATAAATGCTAGGACCAATGTCTAGAAAGTTATCGAAAGGATCGACATAATAATGAAGGGCCAATATATCCGTCGAAGGCAAAAAATCATCTGCAAGCTTAGTGGACAGAATATCCACTATCTCGAAAGACGTTCTTGAGGAGACGTCTAAAGTGTCCCAAAAGGGATCAACAACCGAGTCTGAGGCCATGTGAAAGGTCAAACTAGACTCTAAGGGTAAGGCAATATGCTCGGGGACCAAGCCAAGGTCCATGGTTTCCTTGCCCTGTCTCAGTAATCACCTCCACTAACGGGTCCAAAATTACCATTGCCATGTAAGCGGGTTGGCGGGTCATAAATCGGGTTTGATACCAGTCCATATTCGAGTCACTTCTAACACATCCTACAGTTAGAAGATAATGAGTCGAGTATCCACAAACAAGCTATGACGAGCCCCCACTTCGAAAAGTGGCTCAAGGCCATGAGATCGGAAATGGATTCCATGTCAGAAAATCAAGTATGAGACTTGGTAGATTTGCCCGATGGAGCAAAACCAATCGGTTGCAAATGGGTTTTCAGGATGAAAACTGACAAGGATGGAAATGTTTGCATTTTCGAAGCTAGACTTGTGGCAAAAGGTTGCAAACGAATTCATAGTATAGACTATGATGAAACCTTTTCCCTGTCGCAATGCTTAAATCTATTCGGATCATTCTAGCAATTGCAGCTCATTATGATTATGAGATTTGGAAAATGGATGTTAAAACCGCCTTCCTGAACGGAAACCTAGAAGAGGATGTGTACATGACACAACCTGAAGGTTTTGAAGACTCCAATAATGTTGGAAAGGTTTGCAAGCTTAAGAGATCCATTTATGGACTAAAGCAAGCAACGAGGAGTTGGAATATTCGATTCGGCGAGGCAATCAAAGAATTTTGTTTCCTCAAGAATCCAGAAGAATCTTTTATTTACAAGAAGGTTAGTGGGAGCAACCTAGTTTTTTAGTCCTTTATGTCGATTAAATTAATCATTGAAAACGACATTCAGATGTTAGAATCAGTTAAAGACTGGATTCGGAAATGTTTCTCAATGAAGGATCTAGGGGAGGTAGAATACATATTGGCCATCAAGAAGGATGATTGGACTCAGTCAAGAAACTTATATAGATAAGATTCTACACCGTTTCAAAATGGAAGACTCTATAAGACGATTCCTTCTCATGTCACATGGCATCACACTTTGCAAGAATTTGTGTCCTAAGAAACCTGATGAGCTACAATACATGGTAGATGGTCCTTATGCTTCAGCAATAGGATCAATCATGTACGCCATGATCTGCACTCGCCCAGACGTCTCGTGTGCCTTGAGCATGTGTAGTCGTTACCAATCGAATCCAGTGGAAACACACTGGACCGCTACTAAGAATTTTCTAAAGTACTCGAGAAGGACTAAGGATCACTTTGTGGTATACGGAGGGGAAGAGACACTCAAGGTTGTAGGCCATGGGGATGCAAGTTTTCAAAGGGATAGAGACGATTTCAGATCACAATCTGCTTACGTCTTTTGTCTGAATGGAGGAGCAGTAAGCTGGAAGAATTCCAAACAAAGTACTATTGTAGATTCTACCACTGAAGCAAAGGGATTTTTTGGGCCCAGGAGGAGGGCAGACCATGCATAATAGGGTGACCATAAGGGGCCGGCCAGATCTGAATAAGATCCCTTGCATGGGGACGGCCACATTTAGGAAAGAAGGAAAATAGAAAGTAGTTTCTATTTTTGACTTTTTCCTTAATCTCATGCATTAGACGTGCTGCACGCGTCCTGGACGTGTCCTAGCATGGGACAGTATCTAGGCCATCTCGGACTCTAAGTCCGAGAGGCCTAAGTGCACCACGGACCCGTCCTATGCATAGGACGGCATGGGCCATCTCAGAATCTAAGTCAGATATTGATGATGCATAAAAGGTCCAGACGTTGACTAACGTCTGAAGAGTCAAGATCAGACCTGAAGTCCATCGGGTCAACCCGGCTTAAGTCAACAGGTCAGCTGAACCCTTAACGATCCGTCACATACTCCCCTATCTGGGAGGTCGGTTAGAGGAAACCACCCCTGTAAGGACCTTGGCATGAACGGATCAGCCCTGGGATTTTTAAAGGAATGAGGGGGTCTACGTAGGTTCGATCGATGCCTTACGCCCAGAACTGGGAAGGCAAAAGCGCACCAGCAACCTACCGACTTAATCCCAGAATTTCCCCAAAGATCTCAGTCGGTTACAGATCTCAAAGCGTTTAAGCAAGTTTGGACTTCATGCGTCCAAGGGAAAAACCCCTCCCAAAAGATCTAGCACATCGACAAGATACCTACGAAAGATCCTTGAACTTAGGAACTGTCATATATCCTGGATACGAGATAAACGCTAAGGGACAACTTCCCTCCACGGCAATCACCGCCGCCTCTTAAGCCTATAAAAGGCCCCCAAATCGTCCTTCAAAGAACACGCTCTCTAGACCCAAAAGGATCACAAGAAACTCTAAGTTCTCAGAACTCGCCCACCAAAAGGATCGATCAATATTCATTCTTTTACTGCAAAGGACACCCTAACTGTCTTGAGCGTCGGAGCGGTTTTCGAACCCTTTGCATGTTTACCCCTTTGGGAATAGACGAACAGAAGCAGGAGCAAGGAACGAGGAGTAGGAGCAAGGAACGAGGAGTAGGAGCAAGGAACGAGGAGTAGGAGCAAGGAACGAGGAGAAGGAGCAAAGAAGCAGACAACCAGAGCTGGAAGCAAAAACACTCTGCTGAACCTAACTTAACCTAACAAAATATTCGACTGTAACGGAGGTTGTCATGCATCAATTCCCTGTCTCTAGGATGACTACTACTATTCTGCCCATTTGCTAAATACCACCATGGTAGATTTGAAGAACTCTCGTCCCTTCTGCCATTATGTTGGGACCACGATCTATCCATTTCTCATCAATTTTTTTTTTTATTTTTTTTATTTTTTTTTTTTAAACGAAAACCAGGAAGCACTACGAAGATCCTAGAAGGAAAACAACCACAATCAAGCTGACTCAACCAATCAACCTAAACAAAATCTAGACGACTGACAGGTTGTTCAATTTCACTTAAAAGTCTAGACAGCTCCTATATTGTAACAAAGCCTGAACTATAATTGTTATGAGGGTTACTCCGTCAAAGTACTACGATCAAACAACTCTTGGAGACGACCAACGATAAACGTTGTGATAGCCGTCCAACCTGGTAACGTTTCCTCTTCTCGAGGCGACCTTATAAAGAGTTGAGTGAACTTTCCCTTTAGGAATGCCCAAATAACAATCGAGTCCCCGAATTGTTTCAATGATCCTATGAGCTCGATACCCTAAGGCCAATGTCTAAACCAGATTTTAATTTAAGTGAGGTTTGGGATTCGCAACGTTGTTTCCTAAATGGGCAAGAGATCGGTGATGAAATCCGACTCCTATCTTGTAATGGGGTTTTTGCCCTTACTAAAGACGATTAAACTAAGAAGTTCGTCAAATCAATGAGGCACACAAAACACACAAGGACCCACTTACAGGGGATTCGTGGGTGGTCAGAGAAATTACCTCCCTTTCAAGACGGGCGATGACCTTTGATGACGACCCGGGCCACTCTTCCCTTAAGTGTCCGAACCCGAGGCTTCTTTGGTTTCTTCGGTTACAATTTATGCCCTTTAAATTAGGGTCAAAACTTAAATCCAAAAATAAAGTCTAGAAAGTCTAAAGTCTCTCTCTCACCAAAAATAAAATAAAAAAAAATAAAACTGTAAATTTCTTCTTTTCGACTCCTCCTCTTTGTTTGCGCCTTCTCTTTCGCTCCTTAATGCCCTACATACCAAAAATAGAGAAGCAAGTCAAAGTGGCCAAAAATAAAAACTTACCAAAAATAAAAACTTCCAAGATTAGAACAAATTTAAAACATAGTCCCCGGCAGCGGCGCCAAAAACTTGATGGGCCTAGAAGGTTACCCTAAATAGGTCACCACCCGCAAGTGCACGGGTGTCAAGTTGTAATATTTCCGGAAAGACCGGTTCGTTCCTCAGAGACTAGTTAAACATATTCTAAAACTTAGAGATAGTACGGTTTTGGTTTTGATTTTGGTTTTATGATTTTGGTGATAAAATACTAAAGTACTAAAACAAATAAAATAAATGAACTCAAATTGGGGAGAAGTCTAGGATTTTGGAATCCACTTATAAAATCACTTTTTGGAACAAATACTTAAAATGATTAATTCTCTTTTCCTATAACTCAGAATTTCGGTTAATGAACTAACCTAATTCCGGGGGATGTTTTTGTTAAAACCGATAAATCATAACAATGTAATTGTATTTATTTTGAAAAACAAACCTCTAAACTATTATCTATCAAGTGATAAGTATACACCATCAAAGGATTTAACCTAAGCATGATGTATCAAACCTAAAAGTATAGATAATGAATAGAAAAGCTATTTAACAAACTAAATCAAATTAAACCATGAAGCATAATAAAGAATAATCAATCAAAGATATATCTCTAAAAGATCAAAAATGAGTTTCATCATAAAATCCTAGATGAGAGATTTAGCTATCAAAACAAATATGACAAATAAGAGAACAAAGGGAAGAACAACTAAACTTCTTTTTGCTGATTTCCTGTCTGGCAGCCAAACGCTTCTCTGGAGAAAATAATTTTCCAGCGTCAATGGAAAATGATTTTCCAGCAACACTTCTTGACCAAACGCGGTCTTCTTCTCCAACAAAATCTCCCTCTCTCTCTACTGTTTCTCTCTCTCTTTCTATTTCAATATGAATCAGCTAACACATGGAAATTGAAATTGAAGATTGTATTATATAAAGAATTAAATTACAATCCTCTCTCTCTATATACAAATCACTCTCACTCTCTGTTTGTGTTTCTCAATTTCTACTCTGTTAGTACTCTCTCTCACAAAAAGAACTACACAAGAAGAAGAAAAGAAGATAGATGATTCTCTGATTTAGAAAAGAGGAATAAGAATACAATTCGGAACTCTCTCTCCCCTTCTCTCTCTAATATTTCTGTTTAATTGAGCTTCAAAGAGGATTTGATCCCCAAAGATGAGATGTCCCAAGATAGTTGATGAAGCTCTTTCTTTATACTATAATGGCTAGCTCTGAAATTGAAGATAGTAGAGATGAGAAAGGAAATAAGAATCTAGAAATCTCTTTCCCTCTCTAAAATAATTCTTCAATTCAATCTTGCTCCATGTTCCCTACTGTAAATAGAGAGATCTCTCTCTGTAGAATCACATAAAATCTACCTTCAGTCGCAAGATAAAGAACTCCCCATCTATATAATCTCTGATTTCTAGTTATTTTTTTCATCTTTCCAACCAAGAAGATCACAGAAATTAAATTCCTCTCTTCAGAATATCTGTTGCTTCATCAATCACACAAAATATCCCAATCTTCTCTGTCGTGAGAATATATTCAGTCTTCTTTCCTTATGAAATTTATCTCATCTTCTTTCTCTTGATTTTGATCCAACCGAGCTTCCTTAATCAAAGATCAAATTTCCTTTTTGGTCCAATCTTTGATTGCTCTCGGTTTTGACCTCTCTTTCCTTCTCTGACTTAAAGATTTGAAGACCTTCTTAACCGAGCTCTTCCATTCCCCTGCCTAGAATATTTAAAATTTCTAGAGAGAGAGAATATCTTCTCTCTTCTAAAACCAGTAATATCTCCCTTTCCTTCTATCAGTGAGAAATCTTATCTCTCCCACTAGCTCAATCACTGATTTAGTCTCATCTCTTTCTAGAAATAGAAGTAACCAAATATTGAAAGAGAGAAATAGTGGGGGATAGGATCAATCTTTTCATGGCAGCTATTGTTGACGTGGTTTGTTGTTTCCAAAACAACAAAAAGAAAACAAAGGAAAAGATTGGCCCACCGTGTGATGTTTGCTGGAAGCCATACAAAGAATAATGATTCAGTGTATTTTGGATCATAGAGATAAGATGCAACACACTCCTTGGATGAAGCCTGGTGTTTCCATAATAAACCGAGTCGTCGGATCTAGTTACGCACGGACAGAGCATCGTAGTATCAAGGGACACATTACATGGGATCAGCGCCTATGAAAAATCCCGAAAATATCTTTCTGGTGCCCACCAACGTACTGAAATTTGCATATTAACGCTCCGATATGTGCCACCTGTCTCTAAATATTCAAACTCGGACCCACACTTTGACCTGGTCAAACTCTTCCGTCCGGACTCCGATTCAACTTCTGTTTTCGCCTACGGATTTACTTTGAACTCTACTTTCCATCCGAGCACTAAAGTTTCCAGAACACCATCATCTTCAAATTACCAAAATGTCCTCAAATGTGTCTTTCTCTCCGATTTTAACCAGTTTTCATGCTCAATTTCGCAAAAGACACCTGAGAAAGAAAATCAAACAAATCATCAGAGTAACCGCTCAAACTGGACTAACTAATCCGAGTTAAGAGATTCAGATGGGACATTTTCATGTCTCATCAAAACATCCCCAAACTTAGATTTTGCTAGTCCTCGAGCAAAAAAGAAAATACAACTAAACCCAATTCACCACTTTCGTAGGGAATCACGATTGCACTTAGCCCGTGCAACAAGCCGTTAAACCTCTAGGTTACCCTAGAGGACGAGTTTTGTCTCGTGAGGGTTTGCAGTGAATGTACCCACAAAATTCAATGTTTCAAAATCCAAAAGGGTCTAAATATGACATGGACTAAAAATGTTAAGCCGATAGAAATTTTTAAAAGCTAATAGGAACAAAATCCAAGTCAACCAGACCATACAAAAGCTAAAAATCCCTTCACTAGTAATCAAGACCTAAAGTGCACGTGACCAGCCAATATGAGTATCATTTCGGTTCAGAACAGACAAGACCTTGATTACCTTCTCGATACATTTCGCCTCGACTGTTGCCTCACGGTCATACACTCAAAAATTAAAGTCACTCAGAACTGGTTCACTCAATGTGTGAGTATGATTATGAAGGAAAAACTCAACACATTACAAAAAGACAGACTAAAATTTTGTGGACGACTGATCTCAAAGAAGGAAACAACCACTAATATGGAATGGGGAATCTAACCAACTCTTCTCACCTGATCTACTTTCTAACAATGCTTCCTAGAGGTCGATAGACACTAAAGATGATGTGACTAGAACTCCTGAGAACTCGACGTCTTCAAATCGTCAAGAATTTCTTCAAAGAATAAACACTTAAAAACAACTAAACAAACATTTTTTTTTTCTTTGATTTTTCTATTTCTTTTTTTCTTTTTCTTTTTTTTTTTTTTTTTTTTTTTTTTTATACGACTCATAATACAAATACTACTTTCTACACATTATTCTTTCCTTGGTAATATTCTCTCCACTTTGCTTCATGCCTTATTCTCAGGGTTCTAACAAATGGATTTCTATCTTCCTCTAGTTGACACTGTTTTCAAGTTTCTCAGACTACAAGAGAAAGGTTTACTTCCTGATGACATCCCTAGTGGTTGTAAAATTTGAACTCAAGAGATCAAATGAGTTCTTCTTTCAATATTGCGAGGTTGAGTAGCTCTTCATTCTACTCAGAATTAACTCAGAAGAGATCACTCAAAACAACAAGAAAGGCTCAGAATCTCACATAGGTTAAGTCTCCACTAATGATCGATTAAGTTCTCTCAGAAAAGTCAACTCTTCACCTATCTAACACTCACATGGCTAGTGCAAGACAACCTCAAGACTCGAAATTCGTGGAAAAACCTTTAGCAAACGGATAGTCTGACAAACTAAACTCTATAACTATTAACAAGCAAAAACAACTAGACTCACATTTTCAATAAAAAAAAAAATTTTTGAACCCTTTTGAATTTTTGAAATAAGGACTTAGCAAAAAATTCGTTCCCCTATTACTGGCAGAGGTTTCGAACCTCATGGTGCAGATTCCCGACTTGGAACCAAAAGTTGCGTTCGCCGCCTTGAAAATGAGTCTCCGACAGGATGACATCAAAAAGAAATCTCCAGCCAAGGGCCAAACACGCTCACAAAACTAATAGAAAAGGTCCAATAATTCATAAAAAAGGAGGAAGACTATCGAAGGAAGAAGGAAGTAGCCAACATCCCATACGAAGGAGAATCATCCAGGAATTAAGATAGAGCGAGAGGAAGCAAAGCCCCCCAGGGAACGAGACTGGAGCAGGAGGTCAAGACCCGATTTCACCACATACACCCCACTAATGAGGGGCAGAGAGGAAATATTGCAGATACTTAAGTTAAAAGGAAGAGTAGAGCTGCCCAAACCTAATGACGGCAGAGAGGAATTCACCACCAGAGACATGACCGCATGGTGCGCTTTTCACCGAGGATACAGTCATAACACTGACAGCTGTCGACACCTTAAGAACCTCATAGAAGAAATGGTAAGGAAAGGTGAGCTAGACAAGTACATCCAGAAAAGAGCAACAAACGCCTGAATATAAGAACAAGGGGTCAGCAAGCAAAGGAGGAATCCGATAGGGACTGGACACCGCCACACATTTCACGAGCTCCAAGAAGATAGACAAAGGACCAGAAGAGAATGCCGGAATAATAGGCAACATCAATACCATCGCTGGGGGACCAACCCTTAGCAGAAGCACCATGGGAGAACAGCGCCGATACGCCAACGAGGCAAAGAATATGCCAGGCCTGTTTAGCAGGCCCAGCGAGGAAACACCACCCATCACCTTCACTAATGATGACTTGGTAGGGGTAATCACTCCACACACAGACCTGATGGTAATAACAGCGGTGGTGGAAAATTGGAATGTCGTACGCATCCTAGTCGACACAGGAAGTTCAACCGAAGTCATGAGCTGTACATGCTTTCGAAAGCTCGTGGTAAGTCCTCAATACCTTAAATCATACAAATCTTGTTTGACAGGATTCGACGACAATCAAGTAGAAACCGATGGAACAACGTCGCGAATCCACTTGACGGAATATAAGTCATTCGATTGGATCGCGATGATAAATATTTGAGTCAAGAATTTGATGACCATAGAAGAAGTTGAGAAATAGTTCCTCCACTTTCTCCACAAACACATCATATGGGTGATGATTCCAGTGGGAGTAATCGAACATGTCAGACATGAGTCGATCAATGATGGGTTTAGGCCAATTTTCCGAACACTTTCGGGGATATATTCTCAAACACGGTCGTTCATCCTAACTAGCCACATTCCTCAATAGCTGAAAAGGCGTAAAATGTTTTTTTCTTAAAGGTAAATGGTTTCCGGGAACCAAGGTTACATATCAGACAGAATATTTCTTTATGGGATAAAGAAATATTGGGGATTCTTCCACAAGCAATCAGGGAACAAGGTGGTTGTTGCTCGTGGTGGTGTCTTCTTTGAAATAAGTGTTATTTCAAGAAGACAAGTGGGAAAAATATTAGATATCGAAGAAATTCGATATAAGCAACAAACTGACAGTGATATACGAATGTCAGTAATTGCGGTTCCTGTCTATTCAGAGCCAATAAACATGGAAAGAGAGGTAGAGATAGAAGAGCTCGAAGACCCTCTCGCATAAAACGGATTAGATACGTAAGAGAGCCCTCAAGGAGTTGTTTAAACCCTTTATAGACCTTGAAAGCTCATAAATCTGTCTCAGACGATGGAGATCCGGCTGAAGAAGAAAATGAACTAGCTACACAAAAGTTATGACGGAATCACTCCGAAACATGGCTTGGAGCCATAAGATCATAATGGAATCCATGTCTGAAATCAAGTTTGGAACTTGGTCTATTTGCTTAAAGGAATGGTTCTTATTAAGTACAAAATAGGTTTCCAAAGAGAAAAACAGATAAGGATGGAAACATCAGTGTTTCCCAGAGCATGACTAAAGGTCACATAATTCATGGTTTGGACCATGAAAATACCATCCCTCATGTCATGATGCTTAAGACCATAATGATCAAATCACTAACAAAAGAATGTGTACTTGACACATTTCGAAGGAAGTTAACTCTTCTAAAGCTGGTGTAAAACGCAAGCTTCAAAATCCATCGAGGGATTAAAGTGGGCAAGTAGGAGCCGGAATATTTGATTTAACAAAGTAATTAAGAGTTAGTGTCTTTGGGAATGAAGAGAAATCTTGAATTCAAGAAGTTCAAGAAGGTTAGTGGGAGTGACCCAATTTTCTTTGGTCCGGTATGTAGACGACATACTAGAGATTGAGAACAACATTCTGATGTTGAAAACAGTTTAGAACTGGCTCAATAAAAGGACCACATAAAGGTGAAATGCTTTTGGGATCCAAAGATCTATGGAGATAAATTAAGGTGATAAGACTTGTTCAAGAGAAAGTCTTGAAAAGTCCAATATGAAAGACTCAAAAGGAGTATTTCTATCTCAAGTCTCATGACACACAGTTTAGCAAGATTCAGAGTCTGAAGGATTCTGATGAGCAAGCACGCATGAGAAAGATGGTTATGCTCAAGACATAAGATCTGTCATGTGGGACATGATTGGCATTCGCCTCAACATCGCAAAATACTTGGAGTATTTATGGTCGTCACCAATCAAATCCAGATGAGCTAATCTGGATCACACAATGTACTTGAGAAGAACTTGTGAGATCTCGGTATGAAAATAAAAGGTTGAAAAACCATATGTTGCAAACATCCAGAATAAGATGACAATCTTGAAATGGAAGAACAGTAAGCTGGAAAGGTTCCAGGCAGAGACTATTGCAAACTTTACAAATAAAATAGACTAGTTAAAGCTTGAGAAGTTTTAATTCAGTATGGAAATACTAAAGATTATCATAGGGATGATGACAAGCAAAATCCAAATAGATTTAATCTATTAACTAAACTGTCACCTTAGACTAAGTATGAAAATAATACTAGGGTCATAGGCATTAAGCTTTAAGCTTAGACTAGTAAAATTGAGGGTGTAAGGAGTTACACGGGCAGGCTCAAATTTTGCAAACTCTTATTATCAAAATAAGTTAATTATTTCGTCATTAAATCATGGTTTGGTGTTTAATTGACAGTCCAAAAATAGTGAAGCATTCCGAGTAGGTTTATCAGATGTGTGATCGGGTAAATGAAACCCTACTAAGTGAAATTGGAATAGATTCATTATTAAGTCCCTAGTCCAGGTCCTTGCATGGACAAGAATGACTCATGAAGACTAGCATGTAAGATTGACTGATAACGCTGTTTCTTGGGTTATAGGAATATAGTATTCAAGTCAATTACATGAGTGTATGATTGGGGAATATACACCGGATAACCCAAACAAGAGAGTTCTTCAAATGTCGAAAGAACGTCATGAACACTCATAGGCAAGATTGGACAGATTCCTTAAACATAAGTACTCCACTCATCTTCTGTAAGGAATGTCGAACTTTGGTACCGTCAAACGCCGTGCCGTGAAAGGAGGTTATTAAAGCGGATTACTAGGGGAGACATAATAGACATGAAGTAAAGTGGGAGTACAAGACTGGATTATGTCCTCTTACTAAGTTAGGATTAGTATCTCCGACCACTTGAGGAGAAGCAACTGGAAAATGTGTGGCCACGCTCAAATGGATTAATGATTAATCATTTGCTTTGACAATTGTTCTCTAGATCAAGAAAGTTTGAAAGGTATGACGTATCAGATGAGATACGAAGAGACATGGGAATCGAGCATTGCACTTGTTCTAAGTACAAGTGGGAGACAGAAAGATATATCCGTTCGGTCAGAAGGAGATGTCCTTCGACCAAGATGCCAATGCGATCAATTTGTCAGCTAGGATAACGATGAACACATCCTGAAGATCATCCAATCCGGTCCAATTAGGGGTCGTAACGTTTTGCTAGAAGCCAACTACGATCGTCGGATCACTTCAGTGATTCGCGGCTAACATAGACCGGATCCTACAATGGGTCACACATAAGAATGATAACTTGATCGGAGAGCTTTGACTAGACGGGAATAGGCTAAAGATGGATTGTCCAACTAAATAGGCCAAAAAGGTTCGAATGGCGATTAGGAACAAGATAGAAAGAACCGGGCCATAAAAGGGTGCCCGGAGCAAGGCTCTAAGGGTCGGCCATGTGATGGCCGACCAAGGGAAGTGGGCCGGCCACATAAAGCCCATGGTGGGCTGCTTTGGCCGGCCACACTAGAGGGTAAAACCCAAAACACCCAAAAAGGGTATTTTGGGTATTATCTTTTCTGCGACCCGGAAAATAGAAAGACCTAATTTGAATATGATTCTAATTAGGGTTTCTCTATATAAGGGTCATTAGAGAACAGAAAAGGTATGGATTTTTCTCTAAAAGAAAAAATATACAGCTTTTTCTCTCTCAATGTCAACTAGTGGAGAGAGAGGATTGTAGAGAAAAAGCTCCCACTCTATCAATCTAGCAAGAACAAGGGTTCTTCTCAACCTTCCCTTAAGTTCTAGCAAACATTAAGGAAGGGAGATCAAGTTAACCTACTCGGTGTCTCAAGTAGAGGAGCTACACTTGGAGCTCTGGATCTTCACATGCGATTAGAAAGGTTCGAGGGAAAAACGCGATAAAGGTATTTATTCCTCTTCTAGTTCATTGATTAGTTCTTGTTTTATGATCCTGGTAATCTAGTGTTAACATATAGATGTTTGGGATTCTGCTTAGAACACTAGATTGATATAATAGATACAAACAAAATCCAACAATATCAGCGGGTTTCAAGGAGACGCGTCAACTCTCCCACTAACCGGACTCCACGTGTCCACGCATGCTGAAATAACTGCCGTGTACAACAACCCAAAAGATCAGCGCCGAAAATGCGTGATCAGAAGATCAAATACGTGACTTCACAGAATCACGCATGGAAATGAAATTAATTGCTTGAGCAGAAGTCGAAACGTGTCTCGAGAGAACAAACCACGCATCCATCAGTCCAAGGCAAACACAACTTGAATCAGTTCTGGCGAATATAGCCTTAGAGAAAAGAGGTTTTACCATCAGCAGTCTCTGCCAGCTCAGTACAAATCAGCTCGAGAATATGCAGCTCTGGAAAACCAAAAGAAAGACCAAGCTTCACGAAACAGCTCTGGTCCAGGTAAAATCCTTGACTTCGGGGTCTTCAATGTTTAAAATACACGAGTTACTTCTACTCCTCAGTATCATTACTTTCGACTTAGAAGTGGCAGGACTCATGACGATACCCAAATTGTCTAGACATTGACTAACGTCTGAAGAGTAAAGATCAGAACTGAAGTCTACTGGGTCAACCCGGCTTAAGGTAGCAGGACAGTTGAGCACCTGATGGTCCACCGAATATTCTCCTAACTGGGAGGTCGACCAGAAGAAACCAGCCCTGCAAAACGCCCTTGGCATGGACAGATTAGCCCTGGGGTCTTCAAATGAGTAAGGGGGGTCCGCACAAGTTCGGCCAGTATCTGATGCCCAGAACTGGGGAGGCAGCAGTGCCAAACGACCTACCGACTTAATCCCGAAACTTCCAGAAAGATCTCAGTCGGCTACACATCTCGAAGTTTTAAGCCAGTTTGCACCTCACGTATCTAAAGGAAGAAACTTCTCCTTTAGAGTCTATCACATCGGCAAGATATCTACGAAGAATCCTTGAATTTAGGAACTTCCACTTATCAAAGATCCGAGATAGACTGTAAGAGAATTCTTAGATACTCAAGAGAGGAAACTTCTCCTTCGGTTTGACGGCAACCGCCTCACCATCACCACTAATCACAGTCGGCCTAATATCGCCTATAAACCCCCCCCCCCCCCACATCGTCCTTTAGAGGACACGATCTCTTTACCCCAAAAAGATCACAAGAAACTTAGAGTTCTCATAACTCGCTCCCCCCCCCAAAGGATCAATCAATACTCATTCTTTTACTACAAAGAGCACCCTGACTGGCTTGAGCGTCGGAGCGGTTTTCGAATCCTTTGCAGGTTTTCCCCTCTCGGGAACAGACGAACAGGAGCAAGAACAAGAAGCTAGAGCAAGGAGCTGGAATAAAGAGAAGCAGAGCAGTAAGCAGAGCTGGAACCAGGAACACTAGGATGATTAAAACCCAACATAACGGAATAATCATACATAACGGAGGTTGTCATGCATCAACTTCCTTTTTCATGCTGATATAACGGAAGGCCATTTTTTGACATCAGCAGTCTAGTTTTGGGAAACTGTAAGGTTTCCATCCTTCTTAGTTTGCTTATCATGGAAAACTAATTTAAGTCCTCCATTGACTAAATTATCAAGCTTCATGGCTTGATGAGATATGGATTCCATATTTTCGGCTTTTGGCCAAAAAGCTATAGTCGGTTTCCGTCTCTGCGCAGGTCTTTTATCTCTTCAGAAAGAACTTAATCTTCTGAGTTTTTTAGATGAACTTTTGACCTTAAGGGATTTTGAGAAACAATTTGGATTACTCTCAACTACTTGAGATATTCTCGTTTTGAGCTACTTTCAACTACTTGAGAGTTCCCCTGCGAATCACATTCACAATGTGCGGTAGGTATGTAGATTTCATCTTTACCTTTTTTTCCTTTTGTGAGGAACCGCGGTTTACTGTCTTTTAACAGTTTTGTTGCTCTTGGTCGAACTTATTCGGCCTGTACAATTTGCATGATTGTTCCTCGTGACTTTTCTCATGGTCGAATTAAATCGACTTGTACTTTTCTTCCACTTGGTCCTGTAATAATTAGTACCTCGTTACGCTAACTACTACAAGAATACCATCATGAGCAACAAACACTTTGTACTCTGATCGGTTGTGGAAAAATCCCAAATTTCTAAAGAAATTGCGTCAGACTTTTAGCTAATTTTGTATCCTTCTAAAACACTTTTACACAGGCTTAGATTTAGACGGGGTAGGTTAAGTGCGAAAAAAATCGTTTCTAGAATATATCTCAAAATATTCGGAAGACTGACTTAAATCCATCATTGATCGAATCATGCATAGCAGCGTTCCATTACTCCCGCTAAATCCACTATCCCTCAGATGTGTTCCATGGAGAGAGTTGTGAAACTCCTTTGATGGTTATCAAGTGTTTGACTCAAGTTTTCACCACTCCAAATCTAATCGGATGGCTTAAACTCTCTTGCCAAAGTGATTCTTTACTTTGGTTTGTACTTTGTCTGAACCTTTCAAACATTCTGACCTACACTTGATGACTTGTACGTTTCGGTACTTCATTAAGTTTGTCAGAGTACATATTAAAGTAGCTCTCATTAGCTTCTTGCAAGTAAGCTTATAGGTCTGCATAACCAAGTACGAGTCCTAATAGATTACTAGTCTCTATGCCTTTCTGAAAAGGGTGACTTTGTCAATTGGTCCTTAAGAACTAAGCGACAATGCTGAAGTTAACGAGTTTGAATCTCTTGATTTCAGCCATTATCAATGTTAACCTTCAGTTAAGTCACCACTGGTTTAAAATAAAATAATTACGATTAAGTTCTAGAGATCAGTGTCTAAAACAAGACTTCGATCCCTTTCAGCATCCTTAGCAATACTGCTTCTGCTCCCTCTTAGATCTTTACTCCTTTTAGTCAAGTGTGTAATTCCTTTGAGCTCCCACTGAGCCGCACATCTGGTCTTAAATACCTGATGAAGGAATTCTGCGTTACTTGCTTAACTTTGTTAACAAAGATACTGGAACCGGAATTCGTATCTGTTCCTTTTGTCCCCAGGTGCTAAGGGTAGCTTCCTCTTAAATGGTCTAGCCATTGTTTGGAAACATTCATAGTAATGAGGAACATTCTTGACCATGTACTCGGTAATTGCTTGCCTTTTCTTTGATCAAATATTTTTCTTACTTGACTTACCCTTTGCCCTTTTGAATCTCAAGAACTCTTTCTGAGACTCGTTGTTCCCATATGTTCTGCTCAGTTGTTCAAAACAATCTGAGTGACTCATCTAAGGTCTTATATATCTTTGTTCAACCGACATTGAACTGGGTGATAGATAGATTCTGTGGTCTTCTCTTAGGATGACTTTCTGATTGCCTTGGAGGTATTGTACCTCTCCATTTATGACTTCTGCAGGAACTTCTTCCTCAGTTTGTCTTAATGGTCGTGCTAGCATCCATTACTCTTTCAAAGAGAATGTTCTACGATTGCTTGCAAAAGGCTTTTGACCTTCTACGCTTTCTTTTTGAATCTGGGAATCTTCTCGGATTCATTCTTCCATTCGAAGAAGTTGATCATCACTTCCCTTAGGTGTGATTCAATGTGGAATGTGTTTCCTTGTGTCAACTAAATTCTACGTGAAAGAATTGCAAAGTTTTTAAAACTCGTTATCGTTTTTTGGAAAAATTCAGTTTTCCCACATTATTCAATATAAAACCGTCCCCGTTTGAATAACGTGATTCCAAGATCCCAGTTCTTCAGAGTAAAGCGGACTAGGGCCCTAACCTCGACTTTGTCGTTCCAAGTGAGCGAACTACTTCACTGATCATATCCTTATGACCCTCGGTCGATAGATTTCATTGATGAATGACTAATCTATCCTTTTGCCTCGAGTATCCAAAATTCTTTTGTTGATCTCGTTGAGTTGAACCATTCAGACGTGTAGGCCTCTGCCATAGGCCTACCCGAATTGTCCCGAGGTAGAGATGGTACTCTGCGAAAGCCGACCCACCATCACGAACAATGGCGCAACGAGGGTCTTAATAAGGATAGGCAATACACTCAAAATTACTTTTGGGGACTTTTACGCTAGTCTGGCTTGTGTTATAGTGAACTATTTAGCCTAACTAACATCCACGACATAAAGCGTACATAAGTAAATACGCGAGAAAGTAAATCAAGCAGACATGGATCCTAGTATGGCCTTTAACCTAAAAGATCTAATCTCCTTTGGTTTCTTCTTGTTTCATCTTTGGTTCGCATTAGATCGCCATCTTTGAACCTCCATTGATTTCTCCCACTCGCCTTTGGATCTCATCATCGAGCTTCTTCAATGGACTTATAGACTTTAACTCTAATTACAAGACTCTAACGATACGCAGATCGTATAAGCTTGAAATTAAAATTAATTACATATTTGCACCCATCCGTGCTTAAAACAAGACATAAAAGAAACAATTTCTATGACCATACTAGTTTCCCGCATTCACATCACATGCATTCATATAATATATAAAGGCTAAGAATTATATATGCATGATATTCCTGGAGATACTTTTATCAACATCCCATGTCGCATTACGTACCTTAAGTCTAAATTCAAAGAATTCGACTAATGGTGCGTTCCGGTTTTGTCTTTTATGATTATTAAAATCAATTTTAAGAAAAACTCTGTTTTAGGTTTTCTGAAAGCCCGGGTCAATTTCAGAAAAAATTTGTTTGATTCTTAATGACTTCCCTGATTCGAGCCTTGGGTGGCTCGAGACTATTTCGGTAAAATTTGGGTGGAATCGGGAGAAAATTTTGACTTTCGTCGAAAAAACTCCGACTCGGGTCAAGACCCGTAAAATTTCGGCCCGTGGACCTAGGTCAAACTCGAAAAGGCCCGGACAACCCTTGGTCTTGCCCAAGACCTCAAGGTCAAGGCCCAACAAGGTGGTCCGGGGCAAAGAGCCCTAGGAAGTGCATAGGTTCGGCCCATGCACCATTTGGCCCAAGACAAGGTGCTCGGGCCGTGCCTAGCACGGTTTGGACCGAGAGTAGGTGCGTCTTGGCCCGGGCCAGACACATCCTTGCTCTCGGCCCAGACAGAGGACAAGTCTTGGCACTAGGCAAGGACGTTAGCCTAGGCCCAGACGCATCTGAGACGCGTCTGGCCTAAGGTCGGGCCTTAGGGTTTGTCTCGGACTAAGTCTGAGACCCCTAGGCCGTCCCAGACGCATCCCAGATGCGTCTGGCCTTGGCCGCAGTTGCTGGCCATCTCAGACCTAGTCCGAGATGCCAGAGCACTCCAGACGCATCCTCATGCGTCTGAAGGAAGCTTCCTCGCGTCTCGGATCATATCCGAGACATGCTCGGACTGTCCGAGCTACCAGACGCGTCTGGTGGAGTCGCTTGTGTCTCGGACGCGTCCCAGACGCGACACTAGCAGTGGCGGACGCGACCGACTAAGATTTGCAATCTGAGTCGGCCTCGGTCAGAAGACCGAGACGCGTCTGCGTCTGCATAGGCCAAACGCGTCTCCAGGACGCGTCCGGCCAGCAACATCTATGCTGCTCAAACTTTTTAGAAACTTCCAAAAAAAAAAATTCTTTTGCTTCTCAAGCTGAAAATTCCAATTTTTAGAAACTACTAAAAAACCCAATTTTCTTGATTGTCATCTAATTAATCAAAATCATTGAAAACAAAAATTTTGAAAACACTTTTCAATAGCAAAATCAATCAAAATTGATTCTTTTGAAACACTTTCAATCGTCAATCTTGGATTATTGATGTGGCGTGAAAATGCCACATTTAGGTCACTTAACTTTGATGAGTTAGTTCTTTTCGAGTTTTATTTCTAATTATTTATGTGTTTTTATTGCTAGGTAGTTTATTTGGGGTTTGGCGTGTAATTCGGAATAAAGAGAGCAAATTATCACATTTTCATCTTATGCGGCAAAAGGGAAGAAAAGAGCACCAGGGGTATTTTGGTCATTTTGGTCAAAATCAGAAGTCAAACAACAAGTGAAGTCAATGACGAGTCTGACGGTAAAAACGGAAGTTGATTCGGAATTCGGACAGAGAAGTTGTGAATGAAAGAAGCCGAGGTTCGGTCTTGAAACAAGGATTCTATGAAGACACTCCCTTGCTTTAGAAAGAAGCCCAACCCAAGAGCCCAAAGAGGAAGATAATAATAGAGATTTTATGGGCACCTTTTTAGTCCAAGTCAAAATGGTCTAAGACTTAGTCAAGTTTGACTAAGTCTAGGGTTGTGTATACACAAGTGAGAAAAAGGAATCAAGGGAGGAGACTATTCATCATCTTCAACCTTGGAAAGGAACCAAGAGAAGGAAGAGAGAGAAAAAAAGGCAAAAAGCTTATCTAGGGTTTGGTTCTTACAAGTTTGAGAGAGGGAAAAAGAGCTAAGAGGAAGGAGTAGCCGGCCTTAGCTTGGCCGGCCAAGCTAGGCCGGCACTACAAGGGCACGGGAAAGGGCAGCCATGGAAGCTCTCACGGGAGCTGTTAGCAGCTCGGGTTCTGCTCGGCCGGGACAGCCAAAAGCACGGACAACACGGGACACGGCAGCTCGGATCTGCACGCAAGGGAGCACTCCCGCAGCTCGGGATGGACAACAACGCAAGCAGCAGCCTGCACCGGCCGGCGCGAGCAGCAGCAGGGGACACGCTTCACGGGAAGCTTCCACGGGACGCGTCCACAGCTCGGGCTGGAGTTGCAAGGCTCGGACAGCACCTCATTTAGCCGGAAACTCCATTTTTTGGCCGGATTTCTTCTCAACTTTGGCCGGACTTTTATGAGTTCTCCGGCAACCTTCTTGACCCGAAACTTTAGGGCTTTTGTTCCCCTCATCCTTGGCTAGCTTCCCATATGGTTTGATTTGATTTTGGTTGAAAATTGCTTAGAGAGAGAAAGCTTGGTGAAGCTTTAATGGTGGTGGGTTTTAAATGAAGAAGATGATGCTGATCGCTAAGGGGAGATCTGATTTTTGCTCGGGGACACCCATTATGCACTGTTAAGGGGAAATCCAGAAATTTGCTAAGGGGAGATCGGCTGAACCTCATCTACTCATATTTTCCGACGAACCTAGCCTCGAACTACATCGAAAAAGGGGGATTTCTCATCATCTTCTTTTCATTTATTACTTATCACCATGTTTAGCTAAATCAAGTGTGTCGATTATATGGATGAAATGTGATGAATTTGTGATTATGTTTGATATGATTTAATGTTTTGATAATAAATTGATGTTCTCTTATTTTGATTACTTGTTTCAATCGTTTTTCATGAGTCTTATCAAGTACTTCGCATAGTTAATCGATTAGGTAAAGTGATCGATATCGATCGTAGTCTAGATTCAAATTTCATGTGTCTTCTCATGCACTTCACATAGTTAGGCGACTAGACGACATTTTCGATGATTCGGTTTTAATCGTTTAGGAAGTTTGTTTGACTAAGTATTATCTCCGGACATACGTAGTGCTTATGAACGTCCACCTTAGGAATCGAGACTAGATTTACATCAATCCATTCGATTGGACCGTACATAGTTATAAGTTTATTATCATGGATTCCCGGACTTCGACACCTCGCTCACTTATTTGTCTCCCGACTTTTGTTGCTTCCCGACTCTTGTTCCTTCGACTCTTCTCTCGAATCTCTCTCGCCCGTTTACATTGATAATTTAGTTTGTTTTACTTACTTTATTTTCTTATTGCTTATTCGATTATAAACCTCACATTATCTTCGTTTATTTCCGCTTTTGTCTAAGTAAGCCTTTGATATCTAAACTGACGAAAAAGACCATTCGATATCCAAGCTACATTCCTACCCTTGGATCGATCCCGGCTTTGTCGGATTACTACTTGATACCTCCGCTTGGGTTTGCAACCTTTTCGGGTGCATCAATTATCAATTTCAAAACTATTGAATCACATTCAAAACAATCAAATTGAATATCTAAAACACTTTTAGACATAACTATCAAGTTATTCAATCATGGATTAGTCCGAAACTTAGTAAAAATTAGTTATTTGCAAGAGGCTCTAACGCCACTGTTGGTAATTGGTGGTGTCTACTAATGTCGTTTAGCGGAATCTCAGACATCACATATCTAACATTAGTATCCCAGGATCACATGCATAAACTAATGATTAACTAAGAGTCTAGAAGATTACCTTAATCGCTAGTTTTCCCTCGAACATTTCCAATCGCTTTAGAAGATCAAGAGCTCAAATTGTAGCTCCTCTACTTGGGACACCGAATGGTCTACTTAATCTCCCACCTTGTAAGCTAGCTAGAACTCCAATGGTAGTTTGATAATAAGAAGAACTACTTCTTCTTTATTTGACTAGTTGATAGTTTTTGGGAATTAGCTCGCTTTCTCCTCTCTACTTGATCTTGTAGAGTAAGAAAGCTCTTAGAGAAATTTCACACCTTATTCACTGCCCTAAGGGTCATTATATAGAACCCTAATAAGAGTCCCACTCAAATTTGGTTTCCTAAAAGACCCTTTTGAATAAGATTAAGGAAATAGTCGAAAATAGAAACTAGTTTCTATTTTTTCAATTCCTTGAGGAGGTGACGTCCAAACCCAGCCAAAATTGGCAGATTTTGTCTTCCCTATTAGGGGAGCCGACCCTCCAATTTTCAGCCCAATCCCAACCCAAAAAGTCTCTTTTTGGCTCTAGGCCCAAAACCCCTTTTTCGGGCCTTTTTGCTATCTTTGCCTAAACTTATTTTAGGCCTATGAGACATATTTATGGGACTCTCCCATGATTATATATCTCACTCCTACTAGTCATATCATCCGATTAAATAGCCATTCTTATGTGTAACCCGTTGTAGGATCCGATCGAAGTTAGCAGCGTATTACTTCGTAATTCGACGATCGTAGTTGGTTTCTAGCTAAACACTACGACCCCTAAATCAACCGGACATGATGATCTTCTTCATCAATTTTCCTATCCGAAAAATTGTTCGCATTACATCTTTGGTCGAAGGACATCTCCTTCATATCTAACTTCAGAAAAAAATAACTTTTGGAGCCTTTAAGCTTTTTGAACGAATGGATGAGCTCTTAGGTTATGACGGTGTTGTTTGAGATTTCACGGCCTGGAAGAATCTCAGTATTAACAAGAGAGACATAATCATCCACCTGAGACTATTGGGAGAAGAAAACTCTGGTTAGCAGGGGAGGCAGAATTTTGTGAATAAAGAAATTTTGCACCATGAAATGTACATCTGTTTGGATTGTTTCCCAATTTGACTGATGATTCTGAAACCATATTTAATCAAGGGTTATTTAGTGATTAGACCCCAGTTGATTACCTATACTAGGGGTCCACCCTCAAAACGATAATGATTTAGGGGTTACCCCCAATTTCTATTTTTCAGTCAAAAGCCCGTTAAGTTGCGAGCGTGCCAGTCACGTGAGTTTCCTTTGACAAATTTGCCCTCCCCGGGACCGTTGGAAATATGTACCAGAACTGACCCTCTCTTTCCCAACAGTCGTATGAAACCCTCTTTATAAAGAGATCTTTTGGTTGAGGGTTTAAATCGATTTCTTACTCCAAATCAATCAAAGTCCGTGCTAAAACGATGGGAGGAGGTGCTAAAAGTGAAGAAACGAACCAGGTAAGCCATTGTTGGTCTTCATCAGCTTTACTGTAATGGGGGTCCTTCCCTAAATAGTTGTTTTACAGTGGGGGGTCCTGCACTAAATGTCATATTATTCATGTTTTTACAGGAGATGAGCTGCCAAATATGTGAGTTGAAATCACATGAAGCCTTCAAATGTCCATTTATGTATTCATCATGCACAAATGCAAAATGTGATGGCATTCGAAAAGTTATGGTGTCAAACACATCAAAAAACCCTGTAAGGAAATATTTGAGGTGCCAATACCTTAAATGTGATAGCTTTCAATGGCTAGATGAAGCAATACCTCTCTTTCTGTCTGGAAAACATCCTGTAAAACAACATTTAACAGTGGGATGCTATGGATGTGGTGATCCTGGTCATTGGAAGAAGTATTGCCCAATGAATAAGAAACCTTCAAACCAACCAAGTTCCATCATCTACTCAAACACTTCCAAAAGAAACAGAGTACCCAAGTTTTCTATTCGGATATACCATATACCCATATAAACTAGACAACATACCATACTTGTTTGAAATAGCATATACCTATATACCCAAAAAAGCTAGCCAAAATACTTTCACGTTCATACCATATGTACCATATACCCATATAAACTAAACAAATTACTATGATGTTCATACCCATTTGCATCACAAATCAACAAGCTCAATTGTCAAACTTACTTTCTTTTTCTCTTTATTACCAATTTGGATGGCTTAAACACTTGACTGTGTCGTCTAGTTAGGCTCCTTCCAAAATATGTCACACATCCTCCACTGGTGCTTGCAGCCCTAACAGTAGATTGTGAAGATGATGGTTGGGAAATAGGTGGTTGTAAAGACCCAACTTGTGAAGAAGGTAGTTGTAAAGCAGCTGGTTGTGAAACAGTTGGTTGTGAAGCAGTTGGTTGTGCTCTTGTTGTTGGTTGTGTTCTTGCTCTTAGATGTGGTGCTCTTGCTCCTGGTTGTGGTGTTCCCTTGCAGGTCATGATGTTGTGACCATACCCAAACATTTGCTGCACTTTTTCTTTGGTTTTGGTTGTGAAGGTCCTTCATCAACATCTCTTCTCCTCTGTTTCTTTGGTCTCTAATATGTGAAAGCAGATACATCAGAAATCGCAAGAAAGAAAGCACGAAATTCAGGTTTAGGATACTTACAACCCACTTCGAGGAGAACCTTTTGCCATTAAAGAGAAAAATCAGAGTTGAACACGAACTACAAACAAAATGAAAGCAAACCCCTTTGAATCTCCTTCGATTTCTAGTTGCAATCGAAAAAATAAAAAAACTAGGGTTTCGAGGGGTCGAAACCGGTTGAGCAAACTTAAATGCTATTAAAAAAAATGTAAACCGTTGATTTGGATGGAGGGCAAGATCGTCAGAAGAAACTCACGTGATTGGCACGCTCGCAACTTAACGAGTTTTTGACGGAAAAATAGAGAATGGGGGTAAGGATAACCCCTAAAGCATTATGTGGGGGTGGATCCCTAGTATAGGTAAATAACTAGGGTCTAATCACTAAATAACCCTTTAATCAAAGAGAGCAAGCAAAATTATAATTGAAGTATGACTTTAGAGTACTCGTTCTTAAAGGTAAAATATGATGAGGACGAAGTGTTTAAAACACAAACAAACAGAAACAAGGGAAAAAAAAGGCCTCACTAACTCTTAAAGTACTTAACCAACTAAGCTCTATCTCCTTGATAACAGAAAAAACAAGGAAAACAAGAAAAGGACTCTCTCCCTCTCTCTTTTATCCTTTTTATTATTTTTGATGCCACCATACTTTTCTACTGTCTGTTGAGTAAACTCTACACCCCCTGAGCCAATTGTTTATTGCTCCAGCACAGGATATGTTGTGTTCCTTCTTCAAACCAAAACTCCCTTCTCTTTCCTGCATAAATTTAGGATGAGATTCGTCTACCAAAACCCTCACTAATATCCACTTACAACTACTATTATCGAGAAAAGGATGATCACTCGCGCTTCATAAGGAAGTAGGTTAAAACTTTCAATAGACGATAAGTATCAGATAATAAAACAAATACCACCCACCTTATAGTTCATCTTTAACTGATGATTCCGGCTCCACAGTTTTATCCTTGTTCTTCTGAATAAAATCGATGATGCCTTCCTTTGTTCTATCACCTTCGTACTGGACTAGACTGCCACTTGACGATTTGAAGTACAAAGTTGGGTAACCTTGGACATCAAAAGTATCGGTTGGGAAATCATTTGCTGTTGCATCCTGCAAACCAATTACAATAGGTGGACATCATTCATCAACTCATTGATAAAACAAAGATTTGAGCTAGACAAATGAAATAAAAAACCGTGTCTTTAGAAACAAGTAAAGCAAGTGATGAGTTTATGTTGAAATTGAAAGTCAGGTAAGACGGCAAATCTATCTTATTTCACAACGGTAGAGAAGAAAAGGAACTTACGAACTTAGCGATGATGACATCAGCATCATCTTGGAATGAGACAGCTACTTCTTCCAAGATTGGAGCCAATTGCTGGCAATGTCCACACCAAGGTGCATAAAACTCTAACAAAACTGCATCAGAAAAGATACCAGATTATTTGAACTGTCTAGAAGAAAGAAAGAAGCAGGAGAACAGGAGACTAATACAGGCAAAATAACGAAATACAACTAGACCTTATTCACATCTAAAAATAAGTAAATGGATACTTAATACATGCAGCTAGAAAAATAGCTAGCAATCCACACATAATGGGAAGAAAGTGGTACTAAACATAAATCAAAAATTTTAAATGTGCTCACCATTTTTGCCAGAGTTGAAAACGAACTCATGAAGACTGTCAGAAACCACAACCTTGACTGGTTCATTGTTAACCTCGGGAATAGGTTCTGACTTTTTGAATGGCTTTACATTGCCATCCTGCAAGCGAGTGGTCAAATCAGAAAAGTGGCCATGAAAGCAAACCAAAATTACATACCAAGTTATCAGAAAGCAGAGTATAAGAAGCCTCACCATGTACTCCTTAAACCAAGGTGCAATCTGGTCAGCCTCTAAATTTGATTTAAGATATTTTTGCCCATCACTGGTTTGTATGACGATGAGAGGTGCTTGCTCTTGTTTAAGGCCAAAATACTGTTCGCATCAAACCAAACATTTTAAAAAGATAGTATTTAACAGTTACACTTAAATTGCAGGTTACCAACACTTTCAGCTTACCTGGAAGGCACCTTCACTGGCTTCGAGGTCGCCCATCAAAAAGCTTACTCCCTTTCCTTTGTTATGCCCAGCAACATCGTGGAAATTTGATTTCAAATCATCAGCGTGTTCACTAACGAAATCAAGGAACATCATGGCCTGTCCAGTGTCCAATTCACAACAGCCGCAATTGTCAAAAATTATAATCATTCAACGAGTTCATTTAGAATGAGGACACAACATACATAAGAAACTGTAAAGAAGTAGGATAGTGTGTTACTGTGTTTAATATTTTTCCGACATAAGAAAGAAAAAGCATAAACCAAAAATAAACCAACTGCTCTTCTTTGGTCAAAGTCTGCTATCAAAACAAAAAAAACTCAAAAACTAGATAATACTCCACTTATGACCTTAAATGGAACATTGGAGCGTCGCTTAACATATATGTTATTTTACCTTGTTCCGGAGTTTATTCAACTGACAGTGCAGTTAAAAAGAATCACAAAATAGTACAAATAATTCATAAAAATGGGTGTATAAGAAGAAGACATGCTACTTGTAGAATTATCAAATAATCAATTATATGCACGCCAGTGAGCTCTAGGGAAGATCTATTAGCATTTGATAGAGAAGATGAAAAGGATTGTTAAATTTTGCACGAACTTAAGAAGTAACTAACCTTGGCATTAGGACTGTTAAAGAATTTCACAACATAAGGGTGGTTACTTGGGTCTTTGTTGAAAACAGTAACACTTGGCACACTAGCTTCTTCAATGAACTTCTCTAATGCATCTCCGTGAAAATCCTACAAGGCCATCCACATATAGAATATGAATTCGAAATCACAGGAAAGGGGAGGTAAAGATACAATATAAGAAAGTCACAAAATCAAAGACAATTCTTAAATATATCGAGAAAATACCTGAGAATCAACAAATAGTTCATCAAAAGGCTTCAACAACCTAACTACTGGTCCACTCACAGCATCCCCTCGCGGAAGTAGTTTAGCATCTAAAGTGTGACGGAAGTCATAATCTGAACGCAATTTCTCGGCAAGAACAGTGAAGTTCTCGAATTCCTCCCCCGTAAATTTTGGGAACACACCAATCTTCAAAGAACATTCAGAGAAGAGATCAGTGATGATTTAGCAGGCAATGACATAAAAGAGAGTTAAAGAAATACTAGTAGAAAATGATAAAACCTTACCACAACTATCTTGTTGTCGCTGGTGAGAGCGCTAGCATCTTCCGTAGATTTTATTTCAGATGACGCAGGACCCACTTGTTTCTTCAAATATTCCACTATTCCATCAGCTTCCCTAGGACCCTTGTAGTCTTGGATTTGCTTTCCTCCATTTCTTAGAATCTTAAGAGTGGGGAAGCCACTTACTTCGAATTCACTGGCAATTTCTTTGTTTAATTCCTCATTGGCATCAACTTTTGCAAGAACAATAGGAGGATCATGGCTACTCAACAGAGACGCAGCTTTCTCATACTGCAAAAAAAAGAAAACCGAAGAAACAAATCTATATCAAAAACACCACGAAAGATTGCATATAGATAATGATCTAGTATTCTTAGTTGCTAATGCTAAAGAAATCCTCAGAACTGAGATGAAAATGTTGATTACCTCAGGAGCTAGACTCTTACAATGTCCGCACCTGTCAAACAAGAAAACAAGTCAGTCTGTGAATATTACGTAACGGGAAGATACAAAGTGAGCTGGTCAAAGTATGGCATTGGCAAATGAAGCACATATATTTGTACGATTGTGCACTCAAACTTAATCACAACCTAACAACCGTATACAGAAAGGAAGAATAAAAATCATAATACATGCGAAAACATCTCTTAGAATCACTAGAAAATATCAGTTACAAGCATAAGCATCAAGTCCAACGAGAGGCCGTAACTGGTTAATGGCATAATTCACACAGATCAAGATCCAAAACCACATGGATCAGCTAACCAGGTAAGGCGTAGGTAAGATATGAATCAGAAAAATCTGTTATGAACACAAGAATTCAAAACAGCCCACAACCTAGCTCAACAATTTAAAACAGAAAATTTATTAACCGCATGCTTATGGAAACAAAAAAGAGCTCAAGAAGCTAGAAAATCTCAAGCAACTAAAGAAGCACAATAGATCAAAAACATAATTCCATATTAGAGATAACAAACTCCCAAAAACTAAACAGGTTATCTAGGTCAAGCTAAATGAATTGGATTAGATGATTCACTTCCAAATATTAATATTTCTAGTTCTCCTACAAATCCAATCAAATCCTCCATCTAACATGAAATGAAGATCTAGAAATTTAAGCTAAATCAATCCACATGCAGAGTAAATAAATGAAGCAGAAAACTTAAAGATTGAAAGGAGAAGCAGAATCAATACCATGGAGCATAGAATTCAACAACGATGAATGGGTGTTTGCTAATAGTTTCGTGGAAATTGGTGTGATCCAAAGTCAGAACAGACTCGGTGGAATTACTACCAGTCTCTTCCTCCTCGGCGAAGATCACTCTCGGTGACAAGACGAAGAGAGAGAAGACTAAAACGCAGAAGCAAATCGAAACCCTTAAATTAGACGCCATTACTAAAACCTAAAACCTCTCTTCTCTGTTGTGATAGAAAGAAATGAGAAGGTTGTAACAGTAGAGGTAAGATTTATAATGAGGAAATGGGCAGAGTGGTTACTGTGCGGACAGTGCAGAGAACTTAGTTTTACTGTCACTAATAAAATTATTTTAATGAGCTTATGTAGTAGATGCGAACACCTCATTGACTCGAATTTAATCCAATAGGCCTTTGCCTCGTGGAAAAGTTGCTATTGTGAAGGATCAAGGAGTTGAGCAAAACGCCCAAAAACAAACTCACAACCGGAGTTCAATCTGCGTCACAAAAAATTCGTTGCAGGTCCACACACAGGTTTCCTGACAATCAAAAAATAGAGGTTACAAAATTTGGTGTACTTTCCGATAAATTTACAAATGTGTCATCCATTAAGATAATGACACGTCAACTTTTACTTTCTTTTTCCGGTCAAATTACAAATGTGTCTCCATGAAAGAAAATAATTAACATAATGTTATACACAGTACATAAAAAAAATTCATATACATTCCTTCCAAAAAGTAAACTATAGCACTGAAAATTTATAGGATATTTTGTTATGTACAGACATAACAAAATTTCCTATACATTATTTCCAAAAGGTAAACTATTTCACTGAAAATTTATAAGATATTTTGTTATGTATTAGACATTTTTTTATGTACTCCATATTTTTTATGTACTTCGATCTGGCTTAAAGATACCAAAATTGTTATTATTCAATTTAATTTTTAAGAAATCCTAGATCTTGAATTTAAGATTTTAAAATCCACGAATTTAGAATCATCAACGAAATTCTGAACTCAAATTGGAAATTTCTTTACCATTAAATTTTCATTAAATTTTCACGCCATCTCAAACTTAATCTTTGCTTTATTGATTTGTAAATAAAATTTTAAAGAGAAGAAATAAAATTTCTGAAAATTTTTAGAAAGAGAATGATGAAGAAAACATAGAGAAAAATGAAGAAAAAAAGAAGGTTTGGTTGTCAATTTATGGTGCAAGGGTAAAGGATGAGGGAAAAAAAAAGAGTAAATGTACAGCTAGAAAGGAAAAATGTCAGAAAACAGTATACAAACTAACGCTTTGGACCTGCGCCTAATCCCCTGTTCACGCTGGGGTGGAATCTCATTAACCCATGACTTTTTAGACCTCCAACTCATTTTGGGTTAAGGATTTGGGTTTTGTAGATTTAAAGCATCTCCAATGCAAAACTCAAAAAAATCTCTATCCGTCCTATTTGTCGAATTCTAATTGAGATTCTCACTCCTAGGCGTTGAAAATAGAGATCCTCAATTCTTGTATGCCTCCAACGCTAAACTCTAAACTTTTTTATTTTACTTATGTGACATGGTTATTTATGTAAAAAAAAGGCCGGAACTTTGGGGAATAAAGAAAATTCTCCAGGGAATAAATTTTCGAGAGAATCCAGATTTTTTTGAAAATTCTCCTCGGAATAAATTTTTATGGGGAATACATAATACATTTTTTTGAAAGTTCTCCTCCATCTCATCTGTTCTCTCTGCCACTTCATCTTCTCGCCACCTCATCATCTTCTCCGGCGAAGGTCGCCGGCCGGCGACCTTTAAACATAAAAAAAAAAAATTTAATTTACATTTTTTTTCTCTCTCCAATTTTTTTTTCCTTTCCTCTCTCTCTCTAGAACAGATCTGGAGAGAGGTTTCACGAACAGACCTAGGTTTGTTCGTGTTCATCACGAACAGACCTGGGTCAGTTCGTCTCAGACCTCTCTCTGAAAGACGGATGTTTCTCAGCAAGTTTTCTGTAAACAGCCTTAATGTTCCTGCTTGACGCATCATCCATGCTGGCGCCCGACTAACTGGATCTCCTCTTGCAGCCTTAACCAAAAGTGGATCTAGAATCATAAGATAAACTCAAATCAAGATAAGAAAAAAAGAACTAAAACTAGTTCCACATTATTCCAAAATGCTAACTTGCACACATCAAATCGAGTTGCATATACTAAAAGAACAACTTGCACATACCAAATAGCTGATTTTACTACAAGCAAAAAAGTTTCCCATTTTTACCAATTCTTAGACAACTTACATATGTTTCAAATTTGGACATGAATCTGAAAATTTGAACATCGACTCCTTGATAGATAGTAGCAAAAATTCTATTTCATGAAAGAAATTGCTTAATTACCACATAAGAAGTAAAACCAGCATAAGAGCTTATTTGGGTACTCAAATTTGCTTAATTCAAATTCAGTAATGAAATGAAATAGTATAATGTTTCAAATTAAGTACTTGTTCAATTAAGCATAAGTAGGAATGAGAAATATACCAGTTGAAGAGATGTTTGACCTAATGAGAAAAGCATCCCTCTCCAATCTGTTTTGAGATAAACCCCTAATTTGATTTACTTCATTAGTGTTTGGGGAGAAAACCTTAATTTGATTTCCTTAATTAGATGAAAACACTGGTTTCTCAAACCAACTTGAAGAACTCCAGCCGTTTGAGCAACAGCTAGTGCTGAAACTAAAATTCAAGTTAGAATTACAAAGTCAAACCAAAAAAAAAAAAAAGAAAAGTAGGAAATTTTTGTAGATGTAGAAAGAGAGAGAGAGAAAAAAAATTGGCCGATCGGCGACCTTCGCCGGAGAAGATGATGAGATGGCGTGAAGATGAGGTGGTAGAGAGAGGTGATGAGATGGAGGAGCCTTTTTTTTATAGCATCTTCTAAAATTAGAAGTCCCTTAGCAATAAAAAGAAACATAAAAGTCAATCTTATTTGACTAGTTTTAAGAAAAGTCTTTATTCCCCAGAGAATTTTCTTTATTCCCCAAAGCCGCGGCCAAAAAAAATAATTAGTTATTTTGGAAATATAAGAAGACTCGATTTCTATTGGTTGAAATTAAAATATTGATGAGTTGGACAATTAGAGATATCTCAAGAGGGGCACTCTAGTGTCCTCTTGAGATATCTTTGTTCCACCCTTGACACATCATCTTTGAGATCTTGGTTGAGTTTTGCATTGGAGATGGTCTTAGCTCTTAAATACGCAAGAGTTAAAGGATATTCGCTATTCTGACCCCCTTCATATAATTGACTTGATGCTTGGACTTTTTTTTAGTGGTACATTTTGGATTTCCTTTTGAAGGAATCACTCGCGAATATTCCGTCTCTAAACTTATAATTAAAAGTTTTTCACTTTATCTTTATATAATCAATATTTCAGTTTGAACCCCCTAACATATTTAACTCATCTTCATAAGTCGGGGGGGGGGGGGGGGGGGGGGGAGAGTTTGTGGGTCCGTCCTTATAATAAAAGAACTCCCAGTTGAAATAAACTTTTCCTTATTCCTCTTTTGGGGTGAATTAGGTTTTCTATTTTAAGTTTAAAAAGGAATTATATTTCTATTGGAATACCTCCCTATTTATCATTATAAAGAGGGAAAAAATTATTCATACTTTCAGAACATAGAGGTCAGATAAAGAGAGATTTCTGAAGTGGTTCTTTCAAGAGAGATTGAAAGAGGAGAGAATTGGTTTGAAGAAAAGAAGAATATTAATCTTGTGAAGCAATTTAGTTTATGTTAAACTTCTTCAGCCTTCGGTAATCTAGGATTTGTTCAAATCGCAAGGAATAAAAGATTTCTATTTCTCTGTTTCTTGTTTTTATCCACCATAGTTTTGGTGAAGAATTGTTATCCAAGAGTGTTTCTAGACATCTTGAAGAGTTGAGTAATCCCCTATTACTTTATGGAAGAATTGTACGTAACTCGTTATTAATGATCATCATAGTGGAAGATTTCTGGACTAGGCCCCGTGGTTATTTTACCCTCTATCTTGGAGGCTTATTTTGCCATGTTAAATTATCTTGGTGTCTTTGATTTTACTTTCATATCTTTTATCTTCATATTTGTGAACAAGTTATTTATGTTATTTTACCTAACACAAAATTGATCCTAACGCTTCTAATTTATACTTCATGGATTCATTTTATTTCTTCCTTGATTGTCTTTTGGATCACATGAACATTTTCCACATACAAAATCTATTGGGAGCAGGCTGATAAAGAAGATCATTGCAAATAGTAATTTGTGATTGAGAAAAATGGTTGCTAATGGAAGTTTACTTGATGATGATGATGAAAATGTGTAGGGATGAAGATTGATCATGGTGGAAGATTGTTTAGAGAGGAAAAAGAAGTAAACAACAAATATTGTACTGAGAAAGAGGATTGGGATGAGGGACGAGTGAGTGTGTTGTTTGTACTTCATATGAATAGACAGAACGGATAGGGGATTTTTTCGAAGTCCACCCAACTTAAATCCAACTAAATCCAAATATATTTTCTTCCAAAGTTTCAATCTTTTAGAAAAAGAAGGAAGGTTAACTCAATGGGGCCAACTACTTAGGTTGTGTTAGGTCAAATAGAGGGTATAATAGTATTTTCCTCTTTCATGTGTTTTGGAACTGTTATATTTAACATTTTTTTTGAAAAAGATAGTCTAAAGTGAAATGTTGAAAAAAGAGAGTCTAAACAGCAAGTCAATTATACAAAAGGGAGTCTAAACAATAAACCTCCCTAAGAGTTACTCGAATTATTTCTTTAACTTACTGCTTGAGTCCTTATAATTGTCTCTCACAATTATGTACTAACTCAAATAAGACCACTATGTTTGACTTGTACTTGTTAGAATAATATATATTATAGTTAGGGGTTGTTTAGTAATTTTCCCTTTGAGGGCCTTTTAGTAGTTTGTCTTTACTGTATATTGTTATCTTGCCTTTTAGTGTCAACTGGTGCATTAGGAGATTTGCAGGTTAAGAACATTTCTGATTGTAGTGGTTACAAACTTGCAAAATTTTCAGCTTTACCTTTTACTCGGAGTCTGACTGTTTCAGCTAAACCTTTTGATTTAGTTCATTCTGATGTATGGGTTCCTTCTTCTGTTCCTACAAGAGGAGGTTCTCAATACTATGTTTCTTTTATTGATGATTGCACTCGTTTTGTTGGATTTATCTTATGAAACATCGTTCTGAATTTTATGATATTTATCAACAGTGTCAAGCCTTAGTTAAAACACAATATTCCTCTACCATTAAGTGTTTTAGATGTGATTTAGGTGGGGAATATACTTCAAATAAGTTTCGTGAATTGCTTGCTGTGAATGGAACTGTCCATCAATCTTCGTGTACAGATACTCCTGAGCAAAATGGTGTTGCTGAAAGAAAGCATCGGCACATCGTTGAAACTGCTCGTTCTTTGCTATTGTCTGCCTCTGTTCCTAGTAAGTATTCGGGCGAAGCTGTTCTCACTGCGGTAAATTTAATTAACAGAATTCCAACTTCTCACTGTCCAGGTTTGTCTATATTTCAAAAATTGACAGGGCATGCCCCTGATTACTCGTCCTTGAGAGTCTTTGGGTGTACTTGTTTTGTTCTTCGTTCTCGTGTTGAGCGTAGCAAGTTATCTTCTCATTCTGCCATGTGTGTATTTCTTGGTTATGGTGAAGGTCAAAAGGGTTATCGATGTTATGATCCAGTTACTCATAAATTTTATGTCTCTCGTCATGTTGTATTTTTAGAGCATATACCTTATTTTTCTATTCCTGCTAATGCTAATGATGTGACTCCCTCTAACCTAATCCATATTAATCCTTTTCTGATGTTTATGATACTCCTACTGTCCATGTTGAACCTGCTGCACCTGATGTTTTTGATGTTCCTCTCACTTGTGATGTCCCTCCGACCCCTACGGCTGACCAAGCTCCTGATGAGATTGCACATCCACCTTCTCGTTATCCTCATCGTGTTCGGAAGTCCACTCAGTTACCTGACTATGTTTATTCTACTTTTTTCTCCTTCTTTTACTTCTTTCTTGGCATCTATTAATTGTCATTCTGAGCCTCTTTCCTATAAGGAGGCAGTTGTTGATCCTCTATGGCAAAAGGCAATGGCTGAAGAATTCTCTGCTTTGCATAAGACTGACACATGGGCTTTGGTACCTTCGCCATGTGGTAAACGTACTATTGGTTCTCGTTGGGTATACAAAATTAAAACAAAGTCTGATGGGTCTATTGAGCGGTACAAAGCAAGACTAGTTGCTAAGGGGTTTTCGCAGGAGTACGGGATGGACTATGAGGAGACTTTTGCTCCGGTTGCAAAAATGACTATTATTCGTATGCTTATTGCAGTTGCCTCGGTTCGTCAATGGCATATCTCTCAAATGGATGTTAAAAATTAATGCTTTCTTAAATGGAGATCTTCATGAAGAAGTTTATATGACTCCTCCTCCTGGTGTGCCACATAAACCTGGAGAAGTTTGTAAGCTTAAGAAAGCATTATATGGTCTCAAACAGGCACCACGAGCTTGGTTTGAGAATTTCTCAACTGTGGTTACATCTCTTGGCTTCGCTTTTAACAATCATGATTCGACTCTTTTTGTCAAATATAGTGTTGCAGGTCGCATTCTTTTGTCGTTGTATGTTGATGACATGATTATTACTGGTGATGATGTTGATGGTATTGCATCTTTGAAGTTACAGTTAGCTTGCCAATTTGAAATGAAGGATCTAGGCACTCTCCGTTATTTTTTGGGGATTGAAGTAGCCTCTACCCCACAAGGCTATCTCATCTCTCAGTCCAAATACACTGCAGATATTCTTGAACGTGCACGTATCAGTGATACTCGGACGGTCGACTCTCCTATCGAGTCTAATGCTCGTTATTCTTCTATGGATGGTACTCCTTTGGCAGATCCTACACTATATCGCACTATCATTGGCAGTTTGGTTTATCTCACTAATACTCGTCCAGATATCGCATATGTTGTGCATGTTGTTAGCCAGTTTGTGAGTTCACCTACTACAGTTCATTGGGCAGTTGTTTTTCGTATTCTGAGATATTTTCGAGGTACTTGTTTTCAAAGTCTCCTTCTTTCATCGACTTCTTCTTTGACTTTGCGAGCATATTCAGATGCAGACTGGGCGACTGATTGCACAGATCGCAAGTCTATTACAGGTTATTGTGTATTCTTGGGAGATTCTCTAATTTCTTAGAGGAGCAAGAAACAAACGGTTGTATCTAGATCATCTACTGAAGCTAAGTATCGTGCTATGGCATCTACCACAGCTGAGATAGTTTGGTTACGTGAGTTACTTGCAGACATGGGTGTTTCGATTTTAGAGCCTACTCCTATGTATTGTGACAATCAAAGTGCTATACATATTGCTCATAATTCAGTCTTTCACAAACGCACCAAACACATTGAGATTGATTGTCACTTTACTCGGCATCATTTTGCTCAAGGTGAAGGAGTTGAAGGAGTTGAAGGAGATGTCCTTCGACCAAGGTGACAATGCGAACAATTTGTCGGATAGGACAATTGATGTGGAAGATCATCAAGTCCGATTGATTTAGGGATCGTAGAGTTGTAGCTAGAGACCAACTACGATCGTCGAATTACGAAGTAATTCGCGGCTAACTTCGATCGGATCCTACAACGGGTTACACATAAGAGTGACAAATTGATCTAGGATATGACTAGTGGGAGTGAGATATAATCATGGGAGTTTCCCATAAACATATCTCATAGGCCTAAAAAGGAATTAGGCAAAGATAGTACAAAAAGGCCAAAAACAGGGTTTTGGGCCTAGACCGGTTCGGGTACTTCGAGGACTCGGATTGGGCTGAATTTTGGAGGGTTAGTTTCTGATATAATAAACATTATATCTGCCAATTTTCGTGGTGTTTGGACACCTCCTCCTTAGGGAATTGAGAAAATACCAATAGTTGCTATTTTCGACTATTTCCCTAAATCTTATTCTAAAGGGTGTTTTAGGAAACCTAAAAGGAGGTGGATTCTTATTAGGGTTCTATATAAACACTCTTACGGCAGAGAATAAGGTGTGGAATTTCTCTCTAAGCTTTCTTACTCTACCACATCAAGTAGAGAAGAGAAAGTGAGCTAATTCCCATTAACTATCAATCTAGTCAAAGAAGAAGGTGTTCTTCTTTTCCAACCACCATTGGTGTGCTAGCTATACAACAAGGTGGGAGATCAAATTGATTGCTCCTGTCCCAAGTAGAGGAGCTACACTTGAAGCTCTTGGTCTTCTTCAATCAATTCAACTAGTTCGAGGGAAAAGCGATTAAGGTAATCTACTATCTCCATTAGATTAATTACTAGTTTTGCATGTGATCCTGGGAATACTAGTGTAGACATTAGATGTCATATTTCCGCTATAAACACTAGTAGAAGGGTGTAAATCCCTACAGTGGCGTCAGAGCCTCTTGCCATTAACTAGTTTTTGCTAAGAATCGAACTAATTAATATGCTTGATAGTTTGAAAATTGAGTTTATAAAAGTATTTTAAAAGGTATTTTTAACTCATAATTTGATAGGATTCAATAAATTTTCAAATTGAGAATCACATTGATGATTAAAAGTGTTTTAAAAGTCTCAATTTGATTGAATTTCAAACTAATCCATGCTTGATTAAATTGATAGTTATGTTTAAAAAGATTTTAAAACATAAAATTTGATTAATTTTGAATTGGATTCAAAGATTTTTCAAAATTGATTTCAAAATTGTTCTTTGAAAAATTTCAAAAACCTAGATTTTGATCCAAAATTGGTTTGATTAAGAGTTGTTTTTAAGTTTTGGAAACTTTTGAAAAACAAAATTTTGGAATTTTAGAATTTTAGAAGTGTTCTAAAAAGAGTAGTTTTGACTTTAGGAAGCTCTCAAAACAAATTTGGAAAAATTTAAAAGTTTCTAAAAGTTTTAAAAATTTTTTAGAAGTGTTCTAAAAGGAATTTCAAAAATTTAAGAAAAGTTTTAAAATTGGAAAATAGCAACTTAGAGTTGCATAAGAAAAAAAAAAAAAAAATTTCTTTTTGGAAACTAGGGTTTTGAAAAACCCTAGTGTCCAGCCAGGAAGCTTCCTGGCCGGACCAGAAGCTTCCTGGCCGGACCAGAAGCTTCCTGGCCGGACCAGAAGCTCCTGGATGCGTCCTCTGGACGCGTCCAGAGCAGCTGCTGAGACGCGTCTTGAAGACGCGACCAGCAGCTGCGACAGAAGCTTCTGGACGCGTCTTGAAGACGCGTCCAGAGCAGCTACTAAGGACGCGTCTAAGACGCGACCAGCAGCTGCGAAGGAGCTTCCTGGACGCGTCTAGGACGCGTCCAGAGCACTCGACCAGACGCGTCTTGGAGACGCGTCTGGGAGGTTCTGGGTGTGTCGGACTAATCCGAGACACCTAGTGCTGGTCCGGTCCAGTACCAGACACGTCTAGAACGCGTCTGGTACATGGACTAGCGTCCTGGCTCCGGCCAGGACGAGACCAGGCCTTGATAGGCCTCGGCCAGGACATGCCGGCCCTATGGGCCGTGCTATGTCCGGACCTTGTCCGAGCCCTTTTTGGGCTTGGGCCGGGACTTGTCTAGGACTTGTCCCGGGCTTTTTCGAGGCTTTTCGGACCACGAAAAGGGACCATCATTCGAGTGGGAGTTTTTGCCAAAAATTTTTCCGATTCCAACCAAATAATTCCAAAATCAATCCGGGCCATCCAATAGCCCAAAACGGATTTCTCTTTAAATTGATTTATGAAATCATTAAGAATCGAACCAATATTTTTTCCGAAATTGACCCGGGCTTTCTCGAGCCCAAAACGGAGTTTTCCTTAAAGATGATTTTAGAAATCATAAAAGATAAAACCGGAAAGCACCACTAGTAGAATTCTTCGAATTTAGACTTAAGGTCCGTAATGTGACATGTGATGTCAACAAAAGTATCTCCCAAGATAATCATGCATATATAATTCTTAGCCTTGATATATTATATGATTGCATGTGATGTGAATGCGGGAAACTAGTATGGCCATAGATTTATTTCTTTATTCTTGTTTTAAGCACGGATGGGTGCATACTTTGTAATTAATTTTAATTTCAAGTTTATACGATCTGCGAATCGTTAGAGTCTTGTAATTAGAGTTTAGGGTCTATGAGTCCATTGAAGAAAATCGAGGATGAAATCCAAAGGCGAGTGGGAGAAATCAATGGAGGTTCAAAGATGGCGATCTAAGACGAACCAAAAGGCGAAACAAGAAGAAAACCAAGGGTGATTAGATCTTCTAGGTTAGGGGCCATACTAGGATCCATGTCTGCTTGATTTACTTTCTCGCGCGCATTTACTTACTTATTTACGCTTTATGTCATGGATGTTAGTTAGGCTAAATAGTTCACTATAACAAACGCCAGACTAGCGTAAAAGTCCCCGAAAGTAATCTTGAGTAATCGCCTATCCAGATTAAGACACTCGTTGCGCCCTTGTTCGAGGAAGGTGGGTCGGCCTTCGCAGAGTACCTCCTCTACCTTGGGACAATGCGGGTAGGTCTATAGAAGAGGCCTACACGTCTAAATGGTTCTACTCAACGAGATCAGCAAGAGAGTCTTGGATTCTCGAGGCAAAAGGATAGATTAGTCATTCATTAATGAAATCTATCAACCAAGAGTCATAAGGTATGATCAGTGAAGTAGTTCGCTCACCCGGAACGACGGAGTCAAAGGGTAGGGCCTTCGTCCGCTTTACTTCGAAGAACTGGGGTCTTGGAATCACTTATTCAATCGGGGACGATTTTATATTGAATAATGTGGGAAAACTAATGTTTTTCAAAAACGATAACGAGTTTTAAAACTTTGCCATTACTTTATGTAGTTTTAAAGATGACACAAGGAAACAAGTTCGACCTTGGAACATACCTAAGGAAGGTGTTAAACGAAAACATCCATGAAGGAAGGAATCGGGAGATACTTCAAATATTGGATGGAGAGTTTAAAAACAAGCTAAATGTCTCAGACTATCCATTTTTGGATTTTTTGACTGCTAAGGAAATAGAGCATCAAGAGGATGATCAAAAGAGGGCAGAACCAGAATCAATGACTTCTCGATTGTTATCAGCCATGGAGGCTACTCTTAACGAGAAACCTCTGAACATGGAAGTCCCCTCCATCACTCCGAAAACTGCGGATGCAATCCGAAGCAAAGCGAGAGTGGAGAGGTTTGATACAACCAGTAAATTATTGCGTCTGCGCCTCGAGAAAGAAAAACCAGTAGGTCCTCATGTTCGGCAAATGATAGAACTCTTTGCTAAACTAGAAGAGCTGGGTTCTCCTGTTAGCCAATCGGCGGCTAATGACATGATCCTCTATTCACTTCATGAAGGGTTTAATCTATTTAAGATGGAATATGCGATGAATGGATGGAACAAGCCTTTAGAGGAACTTGATGCAATGCTTCAGGCAGCAGAACGACTAACAATGGACTTGGAGCCAAAGAATAAGATTCTTGTGGCTCAAGAGAACAAGAGGCAGAAGAAGAAACCCGCGTTAAAAGGAAAAGGCAAGCGTATCGCTAAACCTCAAAACAAAGGTATTCAATCTACGTCAAGATGTTTCTACTGCAGTGGCATAGGCCACTGGAAAAGAAACTGCCCTAAGTTCTTGGAGGACAAAGAGAATGGAACAGTAGCTTCCAATTCAGGTATAAACAGTTAACTTATCAAATACTGAAAATTCCCAAACCTTGGTATATGATACCTAAAATTGCCCTTTCATTGTGAATGTACAGGCGCAGCTGGGAACTGAGTATTTGGCTAAGGAAGACAAGATCCAAGAGGGAGCAGAAGCCTCGACTGCTAAGGATGCTGAAAGGGATCGAAGTCTACTTTAGGCACTATTCTAGATTAATCGTTTTTCTAGTTTTTTAACATCATCTCTGTACTAAGTATTATGGAGAATCAATAAAGAATTTTATTTCTAAATTGAGATGTTAATAAGTGCTAAGTTTAACAAACTATACCAAAAGATTCTAAACTTGGTCAAAAACCTATAAGATAGGTTCATCCCAATCGAAAGGGATGAGGACAACAAGTCCACTATAACCAAAACATGAATCAAACTGACAAGAAAGAAAGCCTTGAGTCAAAAACAGAGATTGATCTTCAAACGTACTTCTAACTTATCCATATTTGGAGTGTCCAAAAGGATTAAGATGAAGAACACGAATCAAACTCTATCCTCCAAAATCCATTTAGTCTAGACATAGCTTCTCACAAAACTACCAAAATTCCGTGTAACAGCTAAGCTTGTAAAAGCATTACAAAACTAGCTAATATCTGACGCAATTTCTTTTAAAAGAAATTTGGGCTTCTTCCATAACTAATCAAGAGAACAAAGTGTTTGTTGATCATGATAGTATTCTTCTAATAATTAGCACACCTAGTAGTCTGGGAGAAAACACTAATTATTAAAAGAATAAGTGGGAGAAAAGTACAAGTCGATTTAATTCGATCATGAGAAAAATCATGGAGGGTCATGAAGAACAATCATGAAACTTGTACAAGTCGATTAAATTCGACCAAGAGCAACAAACTGCGGCTCCTCGGAAAAGGAAAGGTTAAAGACATGATCTAATAAACCCACCGCACAAAAGCGAATGTCATTCGCCGGAGAACTCTCAAAACAAGTGAAAGTGTCTCTAAAGGAATATCTCAAAGTAGTTGAGAAAATTCCAAATTGTTGTTCAAAAGCCCTAAAAGGTCAAATCTCAAAGACTCAGAAAATAAAGGTTATTTCTGAAGAGATAAAAGACCTGCGCAGAAACGGAAACTGACTCTAGATTTTGGCTAGAAGCCAAAATCATCGTGGAATCCATATCTCGTCAAGACATGAAGCTTGATAATTTAAGTCAACAAAAGACCTAAATTGGTTTTCCAAAATAGAAAACTGAGAAGGATGGAAACATTCGTGTTTCCCGAAACGAGACAAGAAGAATAAAGATTCTTCCAATCAAGTTATGTCCACAAGCATGCTTCAGAAATCTATCGACGGATTAAAAGCACGCAAGAGTTAGAATCTTCGATTCAAAAGGCAATCAGAGAAATTTGATTCCTGGAGAATGAAGAAAATCTTGAATCGCGAGTTTCAAGAAGGTAAGTGGGAGTAAACAAACCTTCCGGGTCCGTATGCAGAGTACATACAAAAGATTGAGTACGACATAAGGTGTTGCATAACAGTAACGAACTGACTCAATAAAGGACCACACACAAAAGGATAAAATGCCATTTTGGGCATCTGAAGATCTATAAGCATAGATCAAAAGGATGATAGGATTAGAGAGACTCAGTACGCTGAGATGCTTGAGATCCGAAACAGAAAATCTAAGACTCGGAAAGTCTAAAAGAATTTCGACCCAAAAACTCATGACAGAGGGCGTTGCAAAACTCGGAGTCTAAAAGACACCGATGAGCTAGCACGCATGAGAGAGACATTTATGTTCGAAAACATAAAGTCAATCATGTTGGACATGATTAGCATTTAAACATCCGAATTCGGATTGGAAAACCGAAACACTACTTAGTACATCCTAGAAGGCTAAAGGATGAAGTAGTACAAAGTTGAACATATCATCGTAGCAAACTTCCAGACATGGAAGGAAAGTAGGCTAAAAGTGTTTTAAGCCGGGAACTGTTGCAAATACTACACAAAGAATTAAAGGCCTTAACTCTAGTAAAGATTACTAGATATTATCAAGGTTGAAGATAGTAATCTTCAAATTAATTGATAATAAGCAAAGTTTAAAACCGACTACCACGGTAGTCAAACTAAACTGTCACCTAAGACATAGTATGAGATTCATACACAGTCTAAGGCATGAGGTATAAATTTTAAACCTCGACAAGTAAAATTGAGTGGGTAAAAGGAGTTTTACGGAAGAGGCTCAGATTTACAACTCTCGTTATCAGAAATAATAAGAATTATTTCACCAGTCGTCTAAACTTGGTTTAGTGTTTAAACGACAGTCCATCGATAATAAAACGTTCTGAATAGGTTTGTCAGATACGTGATCTGATGAATGAAACCCTATTAAGTGAACTTGGAATATTTATTATCAAAAATCCCTGGTCCAGGTCATTGCATGGACAACAATGACTCACGAAGACTAGTACGGGAGTCGATGGGATAGCGCAGTTTCATGGGCTATAGGAATGGTATATTCTATTCGACTACGTGGGTGTGTAAAAGGTTTATACACTGGATAACCCTCAAATGAGAAGTACATCATTCGTGATGAACGTCAATACTTCTCATAAAGACAATTGGAGAGATTCCTCAAAACATGAGTGCTCCACTCATCTTATGTAAGGAATGCCCGACTTTGGTTCCGTTAAACGCCGCGCCGTAAAAGGAGGTTATAAAGGCGGATACTGGGAAGGACAGGATAGACATGAAGTTAAGTGGGAGTGCAAGAATGGATTGTGTCACCCTAATCACATTAGGTACAAAGTGTCTCAAGGCCACTTGATGAGTAGCAACTGAAAATGCGTGGCCGCGCTCAAACGGATTAAAGTTAATCGTTTGTCTTTTACAGTTGTACTCGGATATCAAGAAAGTCTGAATGACGTGACGTATCAGATGGGATACAAAATTGACACGGGAATCGAGGCATTGCACTTGTTCTAAGTCCAAGTGGGAGTCTGAAGGAGTTGAAGGAGATGTCCTTCGACCAAGGTGACAATGCGAACAATTTGTCGGATAGGACAATTGATGTGGAAGATCATCAAGTCCGATTGATTTAGGGATCGTAGAGTTGTAGCTAGAGACCAACTACGATCGTCGAATTACGAAGTAATTCGCCGCTAACTTCGATCGGATCCTACAACGGGTTACACATAAGAGTGACAAATTGATCTAGGATATGACTAGTGGGAGTGAGATATAATCATGGGAGTGTCCCATAAACATATCTCATAGGCCTAAAAAGGAATTAGGCAAAGATAGTACAAAAAGGCCAAAAACAGGGTTTTGGGCCTAGACCGGTTCGGGTACTTCGAGGACTCGGATTGGGCTGAATTTTGGAGGGTTAGTTTCTGATATAATAAACATTATATCTGCCAATTTTCGTGGTGTTTGGACACCTCCTCCTTAGGGAATTGAGAAAATACCAATAGTTGCTATTTTCGACTATTTCCCTAAATCTTATTCTAAAGGGTGTTTTAGGAAACCTAAAAGGAGGTGGATTCTTATTAGGGTTCTATATAAACACTCTTACGGCAGAGAATAAGGTGTGGAATTTCTCTCTAAGCTTTCTTACTCTACCACATCAAGTAGAGAAGAGAAAGTGAGCTAATTCCCATTAACTATCAATCTAGTCAAAGAAGAAGGTGTTCTTCTTTTCCAACCACCATTGGTGTGCTAGCTATACAACAAGGTGGGAGATCAAATTGATTGCTCCTGTCCCAAGTAGAGGAGCTACACTTGAAGCTCTTGGTCTTCTTCAATCAATTCAACTAGTTCGAGGGAAAAGCGATTAAGGTAATCTACTATCTCCATTAGATTAATTACTAGTTTTGCATGTGATCCTGGGAATACTAGTGTAGACATTAGATGTCATATTTCCGCTATAAACACTAGTAGAAGGGTGTAAATCCCTACACAAGGCACCATCAGTTTGTCGTTTGTCTCATCAACTATGCAGATTGTTGACTTGTTCACCAAGTCACACTCGGTCCCACGCTTTCGTTTCTTAGCTAGCAAACTCTCGATGCTTTTCAACACCGCACCGTGAGTTTGAGGGAGAGTGTTAGAATAATATATATTATAGTTAGGGGTTGTTTTGTAATTTTCCCTTTGAGGGCCTTTTAGTCTTTTATGTTTACTATATATTGTTATCTTTTAAACCTAATTCATAACTAATAAAATCCCTAACTTCCTTTAGATTACTTCTCTCTCCTTCTTTTCACTTTGATTATTGATTTCTACAGTACTGAAATAACTTGTACCCATGCAAAATTGTTATGTGTCCATATATTGACCCGTCACAACAAAATTGTTATGGGAAATTTTAAAAGGCCCCCCTGTTTTTGTTAAAAGGCCTCCCCGCTAAAAGCGCCCCTCATTGTAACCCATTTGGTTATAGGGCCCCCTCTACAAAAGAGCACCTCCTTCATCAATATTTGACCTAACGGCAAAAGTTAACGCCGTTAGGTCAAACTGTGATGTTGACCACGCCACATCATCATCTTCTCCGGCAGGGTCGCCGGCCGGCCAAACTTCCGGCCGGCGACCTTTAAATGTTTTTTTTTATTCTCTCTCTCTCTCTAAAATTTTTTTTTTTTTTTTCTAAACTCTCTCTCTCTCTCTAGATCGATCTAGAGAGAGAGAAAGGCAGATCCATTGAAGGTCTGCGAACAGACCTTCAATGGATCTGTTCGCAGACTTCCAAAGGGTCTGCGAACAGACCTTCAAAGGGTCTGTTCGCAGACCCATTAGAGGTCTGCGAACAGATCCATTGAAGGTCTGTTTGCAGACCTTCAATGGATCTGCCTTTCTCTCTCTCTAGATCGATCTAGAGAGAGAGAGAGTTTAGAAAAAAAAAAAAAAAAAAAAATTTAGAGAGAGAGAGAGAAGAGAGAGAATAAAAAAAAAAAAAATTTAAAAGTCGCCGGCCGGAAGTTTGGCCGGCCGGCGACCCTGCCGGAGAAGATGATGATGTGGCGTGGTCAAATGTGGGTGAAATACACCTTTAAAGGGGTTTTTTTCACCCATTCAAAGAGGGGGGGCCCTTTAACAAAGCTAAGTCAAAGGTTTTTTACTAAGTCAACGAAACTATGGGGAGGCCTTTTAACAAAAACGGGGAGGCCTTTTAAAATCTCCCAATTGTTATTTGTCCATATATTGACCCGTCACAAAGAAGACATAGTCTTTAGTATCCCACATGAGGGGTAGTTGAAGCATTAAAGAAAAAGTGAAATGAACTTCTTTTTTTTTTTTGATGAGAAAAAAGTGAAATGAACTTGAGTATGCACAAATCTTTTCGACCAAATTGTCACTGCTCCAAATTATTTTGGACTTGCTTTTTTTTTTTTTTGTTTTGTTAAACCTATTTTGGACTTGCAGATCAATTTGATATAGGAGTGACCTTTTTTATTCCACTCCACCAAATTGTTTTACACCAAAGAACAATTTCAAGACGTCCTCTGTAATGCCCTAATAATCAATGGACTTTTCTTTTGAATTTCTTCCACGATTTCAAGCAGATTAGACTAATTTATGAGGCGCACATGGTTCCCGAATTCAAGTCACACTAGTTGATTTATTCTATTGGTAAAAATGGAAAGTAATGGGAAGTGCATCCGAATTCAGAAATATAAACAACTTGAGTCTTCCATGGACCTACTCGTGTTCATCCTTTGCACGTTTTAGTATATTAAGTTTAAATTTTCAAATATTTTATCAAAAAAATTAAATTAAATTTTCAAATAAGATATTTTAATTCATATTTTATAATACAGTAATAATCTTCCTCTAATTTTTTTTTTAAAGATCAGATAACATTTTGTGGAACTTGTTCTTTATTTCAGGTTATTTCATTAGAAGTAAGAAAATGAGGGGGGGGGGGGGGGGGGGGGGGGGGGGGGGGGGGGGTTGTGGAACGGGACTTTCAAAGACTTTCAAATACAAAATGTCCCGTAGACAATTCAAGACATTTCGGATGACTTATTATAGACAACATGTGTTCATAGACATTTTCAAGACATTGAGAGTTTAGAACAGAATGTCTTTATAGACATTTCAAGATATTTGATCCATAGACAAAATGTCCTGGGGACATTTTAAGATTTTGAGTCCATTGACAAAATGTGTAATGCATATTATATTTGTGCTAATCAAAAATATATTTTTCGACTTTTGTAGACATCTGTGAATATTTGTGGACATTGATGGACATTTGGTAGACATTTATTATTTTAATATTATTATTATTGTTAAATCACATGAAATAATATATTAATACTAACATTTAAAAAATATATTTTTCGACTTTCGTAGACATCTGTGAATATTTGTGGACATTGATGGACATTTGGTAGATATTTATTATTTTAATATTATTATTATTTTGTAATTACATGAAATAATATATTTATACTAACATTTCAAAAATATATTTTTCGACTTTCGTAGACATCTGTGAATATTTGTGGACATTGATGGACATTTGGTATACATTTATTATTTTAATATTATTATTATTGTTTAATCACGTGAAATAATATATTTATACTAACATTTCAAAAATATATTTTCGACTTTCGTAGATATCTGTAAATATTTGTGGACATTGATGGACATTTGGTGGACATTTATTATTTTAATATTATTATTATTGTTTAATCACATGAAATAATATATTTATACTAACATTTCAAAAATATCTTTTTCGACTTTCGTAGACATCTGTGAATATTTGTGGACATTGATGGACATTTGATAGACAATTATTATTTTAATATTATTATTGTTGTTTGATCACATGATGGACTTCAAATGTCTCTTGTTTTTGAAAGACGTTTTGGCTTCTAAATTTGTCCCAAATCCTTCACAAATCCATCAAACTATGAAGTCCACCAAAGTCTAGGACATATTTTGTCTACAATTGAATGCCTCGGACTTTCATAGACTCTCAAATGTCTGGATTTGAATGCCTCAGACTTTCGTGGAATCTCAAATGTCTGGATTTGAATGCCTCAGACTTTCGTGGACTCTCAAATGTCTGGATTGAATGGCTCAGACTTTTGCGGACTCTTGAGAGTCCGCGAAAGTCTTGCTCCACTACCCTCCCCCCCCCCCCCCCCCCCCCCCCCCCCCCACGAGTGTCATCCAAATAATCATTTACAACTAAAATAATGGAGTAATTGCTTATTGTTTTTGTCCTCATAAAGTTTTGGTATTTGCAATGAAGACGTCTAGGGATGGAGAAAGTTAGGAAGAGGGACAGAAACTAAGGTACAAATAAATTATTCAGTCGGATGAGCAATTTTGTACCCGATTGCCGAGTGAGTAGCTCTAAGTCTCTAACAATTAAAGAAAGTAATTTTTATCTTGATCTATGAGCCTAGATTACTTTTCTTTTTGTTGAAACCTAGATTATTTCATAGGTAAAAATAAAGACATAAAGTATAGATTAAAGTTTTACTATCACGATTTATTTGTCTAAAATTAGTGATCTCAAGAAAATCGAGGTTGGGAAAGGTATCAAGATGTTTACATTTTCTTATGGTCAAGAATACAAAAATTTTAAAACTCAACAATCATGTTTTTTAAAAGGTGTTGAGGGAGCCTCTTGCTCCTAAGAATTCTAGATTCAATGATCCGTGGTGTTTTAAGTTTCTTGCGTTATTCCGCCGTGAGTGTTGAAATATCTTTCTATATGTTAAAATATCCCATATAATAATATTAGGAAATATCAAATATTAGAAACTAGTAAGATATAGGAACTAGTAAATATATTATCATAAAACTATTAGAAACTAGTAAAATATTAGGAATTAGTAAAATTAGAAATTAGTGGTATTGTAACTTATAAATAGAGTTTTATATTTCTTTTGTAAACCATCAAGGAATAAAACAAGTTCTTTGATCAATTTCAACTTGGTATCAGAACCAATGATCTTAAATTTGTTTTTTGCTAAAAATTTTGTCGATTGAAGGAGAAAGAACCTTCATCTTCATCTTCTTAATTACCTATCTTAATTTTCAAAAGAAAGAAAAAAAAAAGTCTTTCATTAGTTTTGGTATTAAAAAGAAGGCAAAAAGACAAAACAATATTTTTTAATTGTTATTGTGTGATCTATATTGTCTCACAATTTACAATACAAAACTTTGAGTTGGTAGAACACATCTTCTCAAAGATTTAGTTTCTAAAATTTTTCTGATATAAATTTCTCCTCATAATTAATATAGTAAAGAATATGGATCAGACAATTGGTACAATTTTTTCAGTTAGGAGGATCCTTTAATTCAGTGATTACGTTGAATGAAAAAAATTATGATACGTGGTCTCAAATCATGGAGATGCATATTGCTGAAAAAGAAAAACTTTCGTTTCTTCGAGGTAATTCATTACCACCTGCTGAAGATGACGTTAAATATGAGAAGTGGTATACAGAAAATCAAAAAGTCAAGAGATGGTTGTTGATGTCTATGACTCCGGAAATTGTGAAGAGATACATTTGTTTACCTACAGCTCGTGATATTTGGAAAGCTTTATCTAAAGCTTTTTATGATGAATCTAATGAATTGCAAGTCTTCTCTTTGAATCAGAGGGCATTTTCTGCCAAACAGAATGGGAGGATACTCTCGGTTTATTACGGTGAACTGGTTGAGATCTTTAGTGAATTAGATCACCGTGATAAAGTGATCATGGAAAACGAAAACGATATTGTATCTTATCGTAAATCAATTCAACGACAACGTGTGCATATTTTTCTTGCAGGGTTAGATGGTGAATTTGAACAAATTCGTGGTGAAATTTTGAGAAAGGATCTCATTCCCAATTTAGAAGAATGTTATGCTTTGGTTCGTTGTGAGCTTGTTCGACGCACAACGATGAACAGTGAATCTGAAACAACTGATGCTTCCGCAATGATGATTCGAAATAAGACAATATGTAATATTGTTAAAGCAATTTGTCAATCCGACAAATCTTCTTATAAGTGTACCCACTGCAACAAAACTGGTCATACCAAAAATCATTGTTATGAATTAGTAGGTTATCCTGAATGGCGGGATCATAATCGAAAGAAAAACTCTAAGAAACCCCTTGTAGCTGCACTTGTTGAGACAGAGGAAAAAAATCCAACTGTTAGGCAAGCTTCAGCAATGGTAGTCACTACAGGTAACGTAGAAATGAAGAGGGAGAACTTTAGAGATAAACTATGCTACGTGGAGCAGTTAGAGAATCTCAGAAATCAACTAAACGAGTGTATGCACCAAAAGTACGAAGTGGAGAAGAAACTATCAAGTCCTAGCTCTTTATCTCAAGAAGGTATTTCTGCAGATACAAGTATTCTGGTGAAGCAGTTGCAAGAAGAAGAAGCAAGAAACTTTTATTCAGGAATTGGAGGCATCACTTGCTAGAAAGGAATCCTCCATCAAAGAACTGCAAAGTAAATTATCAAAATAAAAGGAGGTCATGGCTCACCAGCATAACGAGATAAACTTGCTCAATGACTTTTCTTGGATTTGAACCTGGGAGCTCCAAGGTTTCTGGAGTTTGTGTCAACACCTTGGACCACTTGGCCTACCAAGTGTTGACGTGGGCTACCAAGAGTTGACGTAAGCTATGACTTTTGTAGTCCAAAGATTCAGTTTGAGACTATAGTTCTAGGCTGAGGGGAGGCTAAAACTCAAAACTAATGTAATACAAAATGTTTGTTTAAAAATTGCCTTTTCCTTGGCAATTATACCCGGCCCTAGTCTATTACTTCCGCAAATTTATCTCTTTTAACTTGTTCTTACATTTCTAGGCACTCAAATAACTCTTTATTTACTACTCCCTCCTTCTCAAAATGAAAGTCCATTATCGAAACTCATCCGATTTATTTTCGTTTTGTGTGTTCCCATATTGTCCTTATTAAATGAGGATGTTAGCATTTATTGTAATTCAATCTAGTGAATTCTATCGGACAAAAGTAGTGCATGCATTATCTTTCCTAATAAATGCACTTGATATTGATAGAATTAAGGAGGGGTATATTTGCCAGAATTCGTTTATTGTTTTTTTGAGAGAATTAGTTTATTGTTGGTTTTGTTCCTGAATGGAAGGGTTTTTGTGGTGTTAAGATGATGCATTGAATACAAATTTTGATGATTTATAAAGGTGCTTGTTATTTAGAGATTTTTAACAAAAATTGACCTCCAATTTTTATGTTTAGTTTGTGATTAATTTAGCAATATCACATGTAATTATGGAATTTACATATAACTATTTTTTCAATAACAAACATTAATTAGACTAACTATAATACTCCCTCCGTCTCAAAATGAAAGTCTATTATTCTTTTTTGGGTTGTCTCAAAATGAAAGTCTCATACCATATAGAATGGACTTTCATTTTGAGACGGAGGGAGTATTATAGTTAGTCTAATTAATGTTTGTTGTCGAAAAAATAGTTATATGTAAATTCCATAATTACATGTGATATTGCTAAATTAATCACAAACTAAGCATAAAAATTGGAGGTCAATTTTTGTTAAAAATCTCTAAATAACAAGCACCTTTATAAATCATCAAAATTTGTATTCAATGCATCATCTTAACACCACAAAAACCCTTCCATTCAGGAACAAACTAACCAGCAATAAACTAATTCTCTCAACAACAAAAAAATAAACAATAAACGAATTCTGTACAAATTTTATCTTAGCTAATGGCCAAGTCAAACCCTCAATCCGAGCATAAAAATTCTTCAAGATTCAGCAAGTTTGAGATTGAGAAACATATCCCTGCAAATTTTGTTTCTTATTTGTCACATCATCGGTCACGGCCAAGGTGATCAAGTATATTCCTCCCAAGGAATAAAACATTCAAGTGGAGCCATACTAAAAGTTACTTCCGGACTGCTTTATGTGGCTTCTGCCGGATATTGTATTCTGACATGTTCGTAAGCTTTTACCATCTCTGAAGTAAAAGTCCCTAATGCTTCAAAAATTGGAATAAGACCTGCTTGTAAACTACTTGAAGTAGCCTGATGAACTTTTTTGACAGTTTCTTCGTGCATAGATTTCTCATCCTCGAGTCTCTTCCTCATGGAATCTAGATCTACCTTGAGATCATCCAGTGCTGACACTCCACTCTCAGTGAGAACAACCGATTTATCCGACATTGTATCCAGTTTCTCTGGGTTCTTGATTTGGTTTCTCTTCAGGGCTCTTACCCGTTTCTCAAAATCTTTCGAGAGGTATTCAGCTTTGAGCCTTTGTCGTTGCTCCTCACCTTGCCTCTCCCATAACTGATGCAAGCTCAACGCAAATGCATTAATGCTGTTTGCCACTTCAGACTCTGAAAGTTCGTCTATTGCTTCATACCAATCATTGCTGATAACGAAAATGGGGGGAGCTCCAAGTCTGCTTGGGGAGAAAGGCATGAATCCATCAGAGGTTTCTTCTGGCTTGTCGTCTAGGCACCTTAAAAGCCACCCATTTAAAGTCTCTATGTAACACCTTTGGGTGTTTATCCAATCACTAAAATGGCAACTCCAGTTTAGGAGTTCTGCCTGTAGTTTCACAGTAGCCTTCAAGTTCGAATCTCTACCAGCTCCAGATCTTGCCACGAGAGTACGGCGTTTGCTCTCTACGATGGCTTGGAACTGCTTTTGATGGCACTTAATCATATTCTTCCACATCCTTATCAATCTGCATAAGAAATCACAACCTTATAAGAACAGGAAACAACATGATCTATTCTTTCCATATTTCCGCAGCAAGTTAAACTCGTTCTTGGAGTGTTCCAGTACAACTAATTCAATGTGTAATGATAAAGAACTATCTTATGCTGTATTGCTGTCACAATATATTATTGCAGGTGAAAATGACTCGTTTTTTTCCTAGCGAAGGATATAAATATGAAATAAAGTTTGCGTTTCGGAGTCCGACAATTGCTATCAACTTTTCTTAAAACAAAAAATTATTTAACAAAGGTTTCTGGCATAACATTAATCATTTGACTAATGATTTATATGTTTAGTTGATAAATAGCAAAACTTTTAACATTGTTTCGGTAGATTTGATTCTTACACTAGTCAAAGTTTTTTATTTTATTTTAGACAAAAGTATATGAACAACTGAACTACAAGTCCATGTTGAATAACTTATCAAACAACTTGCCAAGGTTAAATGGCAATTTCTCAACCTTGTCATATTGTGTTAAAGCCAATAGAGGTTTTTTTTTCTTTTCCCTGTATTTTTCGTTCTTTTTTCCTTCAATAACTTTCTAATGAGCAATACTCATCCTAAGCAACATAATAATGACAAGTGTCAGACAACTTGTCGAGCATAGGGTGTTGAACTTTGTGATATTGATTGATTTGAGCCCCTTGATAATATTGTTTATATGTCTATAATATTTTTGGTTTTTCTATCTTCGAAAAGTTTAATCATTTGTGTTATGGAAGAGCTCATATTTTAAACAGAACTTTTTGAACAACTAATCTGCCAGTGATTATGACCACTGAGCACACAGTTACATTAGATGTTGTAGATTTACCACCACTCGTAAAGACAACATCTCTCGTACATTGTTATTATATCACACGATAAAACAAGTGATGCATATTATGAAATAGCAAGAAAATAGACTAAATTATGACACATGCCTAAGGTTCCTTCGTCATTTAGCTATGACGGGTTGTAATGCAAGTTGGACATGAATTAACTCATTAAGATAGACAAGTTATAGATCATACCCGTTAATCAACTCTGTAATCTGAGGTTGCAACTCTTCATCCCTTAACTTGTGTATTCTGTATGATATAGCTCCGATAGCTCTTATAGTGATATTAATTTTGGTGAGCAACTTCGTTATTGAAGCCCGAGTAGCATCAACCTCACTGGAATCTGCACCTTTATGATCTAAAACCTTCAGCCTCTTGCATTGCTTTTCGTAGACAACCCGTAGTCTTTCTTCATCCTAAAATCACCTAAAAATTTAATTAACTGAAGGTACTTTATAAATTTGTAACACCAATCAAAGTACGTAATGAAGTTAAGCCATAATGAATAAGAATACATACACATCAATAAGAATGGTATCACATAAGGTTACCAAGTTCGGACAGGGGCAAGGTGAACAATCAAACTTCAAAACCAATAATAATCCACAAATACCTTTATCCAACTTCAAGACAGCATGTACAGACTCTAAAAACAAAGTAGTCGCCTAGTCGGTATCAGATACAGATGCATTTCAGCTGGGGGCGATACACGATGTATGGAATTCCAGTGATGGATGAATGTATCTATGGCCAACGTGAGGCAACGTGTGGTCACATGGTAACAGAAGAGATTTTTGATAATAAGACAGCGATGTACTGTCATATGCAAGCGAAACTAAAATGGAGCTTGCGTATTAGAAGTAAAGATCCTAATTTTAACCACTTCAAGATATAAGACTCAAGACTGAAAGGTGGAATCTAGTTTAACTAACAACTTTTGGAATATGATATAGGTGCTGAAACATTCACAATTTACCCATTGTTTTGTTTCATTATTAGAATCGTCCGCATTTTACTGTTTTACCTCAACAGATTGTGTTGTAATACTCTGTACTTCATAAGTGTCGCGATCCAATTTCAATCAATTGAGCCACTAACGTCAAAGTAGAAACTATCCAGATTAGGGTTCTTAGGCATGATAACTGTATTTGGTGTCTTTTCAAAACCTAACAGTGCCAAATAAGGATTCTACTATCAGCTCGGACAAACACTTGAACTGCAGAAAGGCAACAACCCATGAGAGAATTTGAAGCTTTAGAGCCATATATTGAACTACAAATCATACCTTTACTTCTTTATAGAGCTTCTTCTCCCACGCATACAGTGTTTCTAAAGTTAAAGAGAGGTTGCCAGACTTCATTTGGAACTCGTTGCTTTCTCCATAGTTAGCCTTGGCCATTTTCAGTACTCTTGCAGCTGTATGTTGTGACCTCCTAGACTGATGGTGAAAATGTATCGTCGTAGGAGGAGCTACCAAACTTAGAATCCTAGAAGAGATCTCTATAGAAGATATATTAGTTCCAAACTCCAGCCAACTAGATTGCATTACTCTAAAGATAACTATGGAATATGATGATTCATGCAAGTATTAAAGTTGAAAGAGTTCGAACACATCTCAAGTTGATAATATAAGATCCAAAGACAATATAGAACTTATACCTTTCAGCAATGTCCTGGTAGATCGATATCGAAGCTTCCCCACCTCAAGCATCAAAGCGACCTCTTTACCATAACCAGAAGCAATATTAAATTCGTCCCTGATTTCATTCACAACTTGTTCAATGTCTCGTGTGGCATGTGTTGATAATGTGGTCAAGCTAACTGGAATTGAGGATCCGTCATCACCCTGGGGAGGTGACTGCATATCCACCTCAAAGCGCACACCTTTCTTCCTCACTACTTCCTCCTTTCCGGTGCTTTCTGAGACGAAAATCGTGTCAGGACTGCTCATATTCTCCTCCTCTACTGACTGGACATACTCCTCATTTTGAGCGGGAGTTGTTCGATAAGTGCCATCGCCAAAAGAAGCAGGAACTGCTCTAGAATTACCTACTCTAGGATCAGGAACTGCATTTTTTTGATTCACCTTGTATCTTCCTGCTGCTGCTGCTTCCTTGCTGGGTTTTTGTTGGATTTCATCTTCCAAATCAGGAATTCCCTCTCTTTTTCTTACTTCAACAGAATCAGGACTACCAGTACCAGTAGATCCAATTCCATATCTACCCATGGGATAGAAATTGGGATAAACAGACCCAATTGAATCAAAGGGGTTAAAGAAGTCCCAACCAGAGACTTGGGGTGGAGGTGGAGGAGGAGGAGATGGGGAAGGATTAATCTGAGAATTACCCATTGGAGGAAAAACTTCAAAATTTCCTCCTCCTCTTCCTCTTCCTCCTCTATCATTTCCACTGTAATTTGTGTAAAATTTTGAAGAATGTAATGGTGGTTCTTCATAAATCATTGAAGCCATCTTTGTGGTTGACTTCTTCATGTAATATGAATTATAATTGATTCCAGTTGTTGAGCTGAAACCCATACCTGATTGAGAAGGACTATAATAATAATAGGGATAATAAGATTCAGGTTCAGGCAGGAATTCTGATTCCTCTGGAATTTCAGGAATGTGGTTTTTAGGAATTTGATGATCAGAGGAGATTGAATTGGAAGAATCCAAATCAGACTGCAAATGATCAGAACCCAAATCATCATTAACTTCATTATCAACATCATCATCCGAATCAGAATCATGAGAGCATTGATGAGATAGAGGGAGAGAATGAGAGAAAGAAGTCGATGAAGATGATGAGATAGTACTGCCATTCTTCTTCTTATCTTGGTCTGATGGAAGTGTGAGTACTGGAGATGAAGGAAAAGAATTCGAATCACCAGTAGTTATCAGTTCTTCCTCTACAAATCTAGTAAGTGCTTCACCAACTTGTTTTAGAGATGTAAAATATGTAAGATGAGAAGCAGCAAGAGCATATCTATGATCTGAAGCTGCTTTAATCAACTCTTTTCTCTCTCTACAACGAATTACTAATGGAAGATCATCAATTTTAGATTTTCCACAACCCATTCTAGTAGAAAAAACAAGAAGCAAGAACAAGAAAAGAAAACCCACCTCAATTCTCCTTCAGTCTCATCAGAAGAATTACTTAAAAATCAACACATAGAAGAAGTAGAAATTCAAGAATTTAATGCTAAATTAGGAAGATAGTGATAGATGGTGGTAAATATAGATAGAAATGATGGAGTAATTATTTTTAGAAAGAGAAATTGATTCTTGATTTTTCTCTCGTTTTGACACAGTAAGAAATCTTAAAGAGAGAATGAAATCTACTGGTAATTGGAATTAAATTTCTGAGTTTCCATAATTAATTCTTATCCTGTAGGATATTGATGAGTCCTCGGTTATTGTGCCGAGATAGAAAGTGGAGGGTTTGCTCCTCCTTATAATAAAAGTTTCTTTTATAGTAAGCTTAAACTAATAATAAGTTAAAATCTTCTCATCGAAAAAAAAAAAAAGTTAAAATCAACCATATGTGGATGGATTCTTAAGCTCTTATAAAACGGTTAATTTCCAACTACCTCCTTACCCTGACCAGCTTCTCTAGTTTGGCCTCCAATATTGCTCAACATTCTCATTTGGCCTCCATTTTTTTTGTTATCCTAACTTGTTACATTTTCATTATTTCTGCGTGTCCGATACGATATTCTATTTTATAATTTTTGAATGCCACGTCGAATTTTTAAATTTTTTTCTTAAAAACCATCTCTAATACAAAACTCAATTTGGATCTCTATATTGATGCAGTTGCAGTTAAATAGAGTTATCTTAAGAGGACACTTTATTTCTAGAGTGCCCTCTTGAGATGTCTCTAATCATCCAACTCATCAATATTTGAATCTGAACCAATAGAAATGTTTTTTTTTCATATATCTTCAAACTGATTAATTATTTCTTTACAAAGTTAATCATGCCACATACATAGGTAAACACAAGTTGAGACTTCGGGATTTGAGGAACAAAAGAATTGATAATCTCTATTTTCACCACCTATGAATGAGAAACTCAATTGGACCTTGACACATGCGATTAATAGAGATGTTTCTAAGTTTTGCATTGGATGCGTTCTTAAAGACACAAAAGAATTGAAGATCTTTATTTTCGCCACCTAGAAATGAAAATCTCAATTTTGACATAATACCTAGGACTAATAGAGAATTTTCTGAGTTTTGCATGGAGATGCTCTTAGAGCATTTCCATGTACTACTCAATCTTAAAAACTCTAAGTGCCACTAGGATTATATTTTTTTTTTTAACTTTTGTCAATTGAAAACTCAATTTAGATCTCTCAGATGATGCGAATTCAGTTTAGATCTCTAAGATGATGCGATGGTGGTTAAATAAAGATATCTTAGGGGACACTCTGTTTCTAGAGTACCTCTTGACATATCTCTAAATGTTCAACTCATCATTTCTAAAATTTACATAACTATGAATCAATTCTTCATATATCTTCATAATAACTAAGTATTGTTTTAGAAAATATCATGCCAAATAAGTAAATAAAACAACTTAAGAAGTTTACAGTGGAGACACACGTAAAGGAGGGTCTCTTTTTGCACAGTGTTTATTGTCTATTCGTTGGGAATGAAAGATCGGCACGACTGCATCATGGACCCTAGGGATGAAGACTACGAATCCATGGTTACACTTATGGGGGCATTGATGGGGAACACAAATGATAACATAATAAAACTGTCTGAGAAAGATGCAGCTTGAGAGAATGAAGCTAGGAAAAGCTTGGCGATACAATTTATATCAGGCAAGAGGATGAACATGAATATATTGCAAGAGATTTTAATGGGGGCTTGGAAACCAATGGGAAGGTTGTGGATTACAGAATTCCATGAAAACTCATATTTGGTTACCTTTGAACACACAAAATATCGAGAAAAAACAGAGGAAGGGTCTCCGTAGTATGTGTAAGATGAGTTAATTATCTGGGAAAGGTGTGAACGAAACAAGCTACCAACAGACTATAGATTTAGCGAGACAGAGTTCAACATTCAGATTCATGGTTTACCTATAAAATTTTTAACGGTGGAAATAGTAACAAAAATAGGAAAACTGAATGGAACTACTAAAGAGATTCATAATGAGGAGATAATGAAAAGCGAAAAATATGCTCGAATTAGGGTCTCTGTAGATGTTACCAAAGCACTAAGAACTGAAATAGTTCTCGATAAAAGACAGAGCACAATTCAAATCAAATACAAAAAGCTCATTAGATGTTGTTATTTTGGTGGAAAAATTGGCACCTTATGGCATATTGTATTCGAAGAGCGAGGTTGAGAGAAAAATTTCAAAAACATGGTCTCAAGAAACTAAAGAGAAATCCATTAAACTTTTGTTACCAAGATACAGTGATTCAATGAAAGCAGATAATCAAAGATCTTTGAAAACAAATTACAGAGTAAGAGCAAATGGAGAAGAAAGAAGAGGACGGTTTCTGACATGGATCTTAGGAGATCTCAGTCGTAGGATTCAAAAATGATTAATTCTAGGAAGTTTCCGTTATTGAATAACAATGAATCGGCAGAATATCCTTGCTCCGTAACAGATGAAAACTGTTGTAGGAAAGAAAAATAATAAGCCAACTATACAGGTTGACTCGATCAGCAAAAGAGGAACGAATATACCTCATGAACACTCGGTAATTCATTCAAGTGAACATAGAGATGTGGCGCCTATAGAAGGAGTAGTGGGTCGAAAGGGGATTAGCAACAGACCCTGTAGTTCAAATCCGAAAGACCACACTACAAAGAATATTGATACAACAAGGTTGGAGCATGCACATTAGAATGAATATTCAATCGGAGAAGAAGGTGTAGGATTCATAACTCGGACCAAATCTTTGCTTAGGAACAGTCTGGTTATGGAAGACCCTCTTGGTGTGGTGAAACCAAATTACCAAGAAGGAAAAAAGACACAACAAATAGAGGAGTTGGAGGCGAGTAAGAAATTATTGACTGTGGATATAGCAGTAGGGGGAATAGAGAAAGTGAGAAACATGACATAACAACGAAGGGGTCGTGGAAGAGATTACAAAAAGCAGATGGGAACTCCTTAAAAAAGAAGCAGGGTTTCAAAATAATAAGAAGAGCAGGTCATTAAATCTAATGGATGAAGATTCGAGGGACGACGGTATTAAGAGAGGTAAATTTGCTATCAACAACTTGGTTGAAGTATGGGTAGAGGCGTCCAGACCTTCAAGGCCACAAACCAAATGATCGTACAGAGTTGAAATTGCCGGGGAATGCTCCGAATATTCTGTCCGGAAACACATTCCTCCGGGCAATTAAACCTTCTGTTATTTTCTTGTCCGAAACAAAACTTTCTCAACGGTCGTCAGAAGATTGGATTCAGAAATTGAGTTATAAAAATCATTTTATAGTTCCATCCATTGGACTAAGCGGCGGGTTGTGGTTATTATGGGATGAAGAGATTAAGATAAACGTGAGTTCTAGCTCGCAAAATCACATTCATGCTATAATTGAAGAAGTAGGAGATGAACAAAGTTGGAGCTTATTACTGGTGTATGGTCCTCTTTGTGTAAATGATAGAAGTATATTTCGAGATTTCATGAGAAGGTTTGTAGCTCAAATACGAGACCCTTGGTGTGTGCTGGGAGACTTTAATGTAGTAACTACTGAGTCAGAAAAATGGGGAGGTGTAGGACTAAATCACAAGTCGCAGAACAATTTCGAAATGTGATAATGGATTGCAACATGATGGATATCAGATATTCTTAGCCATTTTATACTTGGGCAAATGGAAGAGAACTTCAGAATCGTATTCGTGAGAGACTAGATCGTGTATTAGTCAGTCCAAATTGAAGAATACGATTTCCTAACGCTCAAGTAAAGCATCTAACAAGATTTACTAGTAACCACACACCCATCATCCTTAATACGGTGAGAGCAAGAATTAAAGGAGGCCTCCCATTCTGTTTTGAAGCTTATTGGACGGAACATGAGGAGTTCGGGGAGGTAATAAGTAATTCATGGCAGCAATCAAGAGGAAGAATTATTCAAAAATTACCACAAGTAGCGAAAAGACTGAAGGTGTGGAGTAAAGAAAGAGTGAGACAAATCTTTAGCCGAATAAAAGAGGTCGAGTCCAAGTTGTTGACTGTACAAAACTAACCCCTAGCTTGAAGGTGTTGGAAGAGGAAAATCGAGTTATTGGGGAGTTTATGGAACTTCGAAGGATGGAGGAACTTTCTGAGCACAAAGATCTAAGAAAGACTCGATCTTAAACAATGATAGAAACATAAATTTTTTTCATTTATCAGTGTTAAATAGAAGAAGGAAAAATAATAGTCATGCAGTCAAGTTGGTAGACTATTCTTGGTCTGCTGACTCGATAAAAATTGCTAATGTGTTTACTAATCATTTTTATAGGGTCTCTAGGGAAGAGCCGATTACCTCTCTTCTGGAAGCACTTGAATTGACCGATCGACCTATTTCGGCATCAGAGAATTGGTTACTAAGTACAATTCGAACAAGGGATGAGATATGGGGTGTCATTAAGAAGATGAAATCATGTAAATCACCTGGACCAGATGGATTCCCGACATTATTATTTAAAGAGTGTTGGCACGTTGTAGGGGATGGGGGTAACAAATCAACTAAGAACTAATTTTGAGACAGGAGTTTTACCAGGTAACTTAAACCATACTTTTATTGCATTAATTCCAAAAGTATCGTCACCAGGAACGCTGGCTGATTACAGACCTATATCCTTGTGCAATGTTTTGTATATCATCATTGCCAAAATCATAACCAATAGACTCCGGCCCTTGTTAGATAAAGTTATATTCCCTACACAAAATGCATTTGTGCCCGGAAGACAGATTGCCGATAATGTAATTGTCGCACAAAAGATATTTCACTCAATGGTTTATACATCGGCAAAGGATGGAGCGTTTGCTTTAAAAGTTGATATGGCTAAAGCATATGACAGGGTTGATTGGTCGTTTCTAAGTGAGGTGCTTGCTGATGTCAAAAAAATGGCATTCTGTTATATCAGCATGAAACAGGGACTTTGTTGCATGACACCGTCCGTTATGATCGAATATTCTGTGAGTTGATTGGGATTACTTCTTTCTGCTCCTCGTTCCAGCACCTTGCTCCTGCTCTTAGCTCCTGATTCCTTGGGGGAAAACCTGCAAAGGGTTCGAAAACCGCTTCGACGCTCAAGACAGTCAGGTTGCTCTTTGTAGTAAAACAATGAATATTGATTGATCCTTTTTGGGGGAGTTATGGGAACTCTGTGTAAGTGGAAATCTTTCTGGTCGAGAGATCGTGTCTTGTGGAAGACGATAGGGGGCCTATGTATGGGCGATGTTAGGCCGACTGTGATATATGGCGTAGGTGAGGTGACTGTCATTCAACCGTGAGAGAAGTTATCTCTTATTCGTATCTAGGGTTTCCCTTAGAGTCTATCTCGTATCTAAGATAACAGGAAGTTCCTATGTTCAAGGATACTTCATAGATATCCTGCCGAGGTGATAGATCTTCGGGGAGATACTTTCTTTGAGACTCTTGAAGTCTAAACTTGCTTAAACACTTTAGATCTTTAACCGACTGGGATCTTTTAGGGAGATTCTGGAATTAAGTCGGTAAATTGTTGGCTCGCTTCTGCCTCTCCAGTTTAAGGCATGAGACATAGGCCTAGCTTACGCGGCTCCCCCTCATTCCTGTAAAGATTTCAGGGCTGATCTTTTCCTGCCGGGGTGAAACAGAGCTGATACCTCTTAGCTTGTCCAAGTCGACCTCCCAGTTAGGGGGTGTAGGTGGCGGAGCATTGAGGGCTTAGTTGTTCTGCTGCCTTAAGTCGGTTGACCTGTTGGACTTAAGGTCAAGTCTTGACATCAGTCAATGTCTGGACAATTTATGCATCATCAGTGCTAATTCAATATGGTATTATAGAGAATACACACCGTGTGATAATGAATTGTGTCACTATAACATCTTTTTTGGTTTTATTGAATGAAAGACCAAAGGGTTTTTTTCATAGTGAAAGAGGATTGAGACAAGATTGTCCATTAAGCCCATCTCTATTTATTTTATGTTCGAAAAATCTCACAAAGCTTGTCACAGAAGTAGAAAATGTGGGGTTTTACAATGGACTTAAAGTTAAAAGAATGGCACCAAGCATTAGTCATCTTATGTTTGCCGACGACTTGTTCTTTCTTGGAAATGCATTGGTAACAAATGTGATTGAATTGAAAAGAAATTCAGATGCTTATGCTTCATGCTCTGGGCAATTGATCAATTACCAGAAATCGTCTAGTAATTTCAATGCATATAGTGATGAAACAAAGAGAACTAGGGGAATACATATTTTAGGTGTGAAGGCCATGATAAAAGATGATGTCTATTTAGGCAACTATCTAATGAAACCAAATCATAGACTATCATCGTATGAATTCGTAGTGCAAAAGGTAGAAAAGAAGTTAGCGGGATGGAAGAAAAACTCATTATCACATGCCGGAAGAACCATACTATTAAAGAGTGAACTATCATCAATTCCTATTTGTTTCGTATCAAATAATAAATAGTGAACAAAGCTTTAATTGGCAAACTCTATGGCGATTCTTGACGGAACCGAACACAGTATGGGTTCAATTATTAAAGCAAAGTATTTGAAAAATCCAAACTTCTGGAATTATGCTCCTGAAAGGCCTATTACAGCAACTTGGCAGAGTATATTGGAGATGAGGACATTCATAAAAGGGGGTCTTTGTTATTCAAACATCTGGGAAGACCCTTCGGTACCAACACTAAGAGGTTTCAAATCGGGTCGAAGAGATGAAGATGATGAGACTATCGGATTCCAGAAGGTGGTAGCATTGATAGATTGCGAAGACAAATGGAGAAAGGAAGTGATAGAAAATATCTTTGACGACTTATCATGCAATACAATTTTGCAAAATACCCTTGAGCAAAAAGTCCATAATCGATAAGATCATCTGGATTCATACAGAGAAGGGAAACTTTACAATTAAATCTTTATATAGGTCCATTGAAGAAGAGACTCTAAGTACTTCTTTCAACATGGAATTACCAGGTGGACTAACATGGCATCTTTTGGAAGAAGGTAAGAGTGACGCCAAGGGTGAAGTTCTTTTTCTGGAGACTAATTCACAATGCCCTGCGAACAAAGTTGAAAGCTCTACGATTTAATGACAATGTATCTAAATGTTGTTCATGGTGCAAAGAAGAAGACGAAGACATAGAACACATATTTAGAAATTGCAAAACTGCGAAAGAAACTTGGAACTCCTTGACAGTCCAACTGGACATAGTTGCTAGCTTTATTGAACTATTATGTGAGTGGATCAAGAAGGGTTAAGAGGATGATGCAATGATTCAACGATTGTATGTTACGTGGTTTCTCTGGAAAGCAAGAAATAAATGGTTGTTTGAAGAAACCAAGCCAACAAGTGCAGGTATTATCACTGAAGCATTAAATATATGTCGGTCTTTACAAATTGCTGGTGACTTAATAGTAGGGAAGATAGAGAGGAGGATGCAAGGATTCCTCATGGGATGGCAGCCACTACCAGTAGGAAGTCTAAAACTAAACTTTGACGTTGCATACTCCATAGGTAAGGCCACTGCTGCTGTAGTGTGTCGAGATCACAACGAAGAATTTGTATTGTCAGAGACAAAAAATGTATTGGCATCAAGTGTGCTTGAAGCAAAGGGGAAGAAGGCAAGTAGGCTAGCTGTAGAAATTGCAATAAAAGATGATCAAACCCCAATTTTTATTGAAGGAGATGCGTTGGGGGTGATCAAATCCTACTCGTCGGTTGGAACACAACCGCCCTGGAAAATAAGGTCGATAATAACCGAATTTTATGCAGAATGTAGTTTACGGAATGATATTATGTTTTCATTTTGCCCACGAGATCTAAATCGTGCGGTGCATATATTAGCAAACAAAGCTATGATGGTAACCTTATTTAACTCGTGGGAGTCTAACCAGATCCCAAATTGCATTGTAAGTCAGATGGTGGCAGATAAAATCAATGTTTATTTTGATCTGATTAATGAATAAATGCTAAGGTTGTCGCCTTATTTAATAAAAAGAACTAAGACTTGACACATAAGTGTTTTTTTTATCTTGCTATTTTGATTTATTTTAAGTTTTGCGTTGGAGATGCTCTTAGATAGATTGTTTCTCTCTCACTCAATCTTATTCTCTCTCTAATTTTTCTAACATATCATCTTAAGGAACTACTTTCATCTGGACCAACTTTAATACTACATGTGCTTCCACTAAGTAAAGAAGAAATTTAGGTTTTTTTTTTTCTTATTGTTGTTGTTCCCTTATTGGCGTTCTTAAATTTGAGTTGTAGATTTTGGTAAAATTTCAACTAATACTATAAAGCGTATTTTAAATATTTACATTGAGACAATCATACTATATAAGGTCAGAAGAACTCAGTTCGGCATATTGAGCTCTACTTTGGACATGATCTATTTGTGATCATTTATCAATTTTATATATATATTTTTTGAATTGGTCAGTGTCTCTTGAACCCTTGACCTCTAGGATGGTAGACTATGCCTTTTACCACTCCAACCAAGGGTTGTTGACTCAATTTTATATCAGTATACGCGACTAACCATGACAAGTAAATAAAATAATGAATTCTTCTACATTTTAGTCTTTTTTTTTTACTAAGGAGTGAAGGGCACTCCTACTGAGCCTTTAGTCAAACTTAAAGACAGTATCGTGGCTGAGAATTTAGGGGCCCTGTGCCAAATTTGAATACGAGTTTTTCGTACAATAAGAAAATTACAAGTAAAAGTTAATTAGAGTGCAAGATAATTTAACAACATATATATGAAAATCCTAGGTGAATGAGAGTGCAAGATAATTTATTATATCTTAGAGTGCAAGATAATTTAACAATATCGTATCGAATACTTTGTTTACAAGTTATTAAATGTTTCAGCTAGTGACTAAGCCGAGAAAGGTTAAGGCTAGACTGAATCAATGGAAAGTGGCTAATTTCTCTAGCTTCTCTCAGCAAGTCAGTGATGCTAGGAAGGAGCTAGAGGGTCTTCAGGCTGCTCTTCATTACCAGCCCCAAGATGTGAACTTGAGAAGGCTTGAAAAATAGGCCTTGAGCAGCTATTCTCACCTGGCTGAGGCAGAGGTCTCTATGCTTAGGCAGAAAGCTAGAGTGCAGTGGCTCACTGAGATGGATGGCAACTCTAAGTTTTTTCACAATACTATCAAAGAGAGGAGAGCTAGGAATAACATCCACAAGCTAACTAATGGTGTTAGTGTGATCCTTGATGATCAACAGGAGGTTGTCAATGAATGTGTCAACCATTATAAAGCCTTCTTTGGTCTTGAGGAAGTGGTTGAGGGTGAGGATGTTGTTTTGAATTCCTTTGAGTTTTCTAATTCCCTCTCTAGTGATGATCTGCAGGTGTTGCTGACTCCAGTTACTAGGAAGGAAGTGGTCTTTGCTCTTTCTACTATTGGATCTGACAAAGCCCCTGGTCCAGATGGGGTTTCCTCCCTCTTCTTTAAAAGATGCTGGAGAGTGGTGGGGGATGACTTCACCAGAGCTGTGCTAAGTATCTTTAAGTCAGGGAAGCTGCTAAGGGAGGTGAATGCTACTTTGCTGACTCTGGTGCCTAAAGTTCCTGATGTTAATAATATGGGTTATTTCAGGCCCATTGCTTGTTGCAATGTAGTCTACAAAACTATCACTAAGATTCTCACTATCAGGCTGAAGAATGTGGTGGGTTCTTTGGTGGGAGAGAATCAATCTGCCTTCATTTCAGGGAGATCCATTCAGGACAATATAATGCTTGTTCATGAGCTTGTCAGAGGGTATGGTAGGAGGGATGGCCTTCCTAGATGCACTGTGAAAATTGACTTAAAGAAGGCTTGCCACTGTTAGATGGTCTTCTCTCTCTTAAAGATTCTGAACAAGTTTCACCTACCTGATAGGTTCATTCAATGGGTTGAAGCTTGTGTCACTACTCTTAAGTTCTCAGTAGTGGTGAATGGTGCTGTGAATGGATTCTTTGAAGGCAAAAGAGGCCTCAGGCAGGGATGCCCTATATCCCTTTATCTATTTGTGATGGTAATAAAGGTCTTTGCTATGCTTCTTCATAAAGGGCAGGTTGCTGGTGAGTTTCATTTGCATCCCAAGTGTAGGAATCCCATTGTCACCCATTTGTGCTTTGCTGATGACCTTATGGTCTTCATGAGGGGTGACAGATAGTCTGCAATTGCTTTGAGGAAAGTTCTTGATCACCTCTTTGTGGGCACTGGGCTGGCAGCAAACAACCATAAGAGTTCAATCTTTTGTGTTGGGTTTGGTGAGGCTATGAAGGAAGAACTTAAGAGTATCCTTGGGTTCAATGAAGGGGAATTGCCTATGAGGTATCTTGGGGTCCCTCTTCTTGATACTAGGTTGTCCTATTTTGATTGCCTTCCCCTCATTTAAAGGGTGCAGAGCAGGGTGCATTCTTGGAAGGCCAGGTCCCTCACCTTTGCTGGTAGGATGATCTTGGTTAATGTGGTTCTGAATAGCCTGCTCATCTATTGGATGTCAGTTTTTGTGCTTCCCAAAAGAACCTATAAGGAGATTAATAGCATCTTCAGTAGGTTTCTTTGGACAGGCATTGATCTTGGCCCCAGTAAGGCTACTGTTAGATGGGATATTGTTTGCTTACCTAAGAGTGAGGGTGGCCTTAGTATTAGGAACCTTGAAGCTCTGAATTTAGCTTTCAATTTGAGACATGTTTGGGAGTTGGTTTCCAATAAAAACACCTTATGGGTCAAATGGGTTAGACTGAATTTGATTAGAAACCACCAATTCTGGCTCATGAAAGCTCCTCACGGTTGCTCTTGGTGTTGGAGGAAGATCCTTGAGTGCAGGAAGGTTGCTCAGGGTATTCTCTTCCATTTTATTGGTAATGGTGCTGACACTTTGTTTTGGATTGATCCTTGGCACCCATAGGTGTGCTCCATGATCTGTTTTCAGAATCTTATAGATATAGCTCTGACTTATACCTTGAGGTTAAAGTTTCTAACTTCATCAGAGAGGGTGCTTGGTGTGTCCCTAACCACTTGCATGTTGAGCTTCCTGAAATTTTTACTGCCTTAGGCACTGTGCCTCTTGCTGCTGGGGAGGTTGATAGGCTGGTCTTGAAGGCTAGTTCCAAAGGTGTTTACATTCTCAAGGACACTTATGATGCTGTTAGGCCTAGAAAGCATGTTGTCTTTTGGAAGAACCTCATTTGGTTCCCTAATTGCATCCCCAATCACTGTTTTATAACTTGGTTGGTTTTGCATAATGGGTTGAAGACTAGAGATAAGCTCAGAAAATGGGGTCTCCCTGTTCCTATTGAATGTGGTCTTTGCTCTAATGGTATTGAAAATCTTCTCCATCTTTTCTTTGGCTGCAGCTTCTCTCAGGAAGTTTGGTGCAGGCTGCTTCAGCTCTTGGGATTCTTCAGACCCTGCTTCCCTTCAATTGAGGAGTTTAGATGGTGTTGTGATCATTTTAGAAGTTCTTCTATGATGGCTAAGGTTGGCTGTCTGGTCCTTAATACCTTTGTTTATCACATTTGGATTGAAAGGAATGCAAGTTTTCTTCAGAACAAAGCAAACACTGTCTCAGGGATTATTAATATGATTGTGGATGAGGTCAAGATCAAGGCTTCTTCTTGGAAGTGCAGAATTGAAGGTTCTATTCAGAACAGGGAGTTTGCTGAGAAATGGAATCTGGGCATCCAGCTTATTAGGCCTGCTGTTAAAGGCTACAGATGGAGCCCCTCTCCTCCTGGTTGCATTCTTATTAGCTCTGATGGGTCCCTGGACTCTGAGTCTGCTGGCTTTGGAGCCATCCTTAGGGACTCTGATGGGAATCCCATTGCTCTTGGTGCAGGGGCCTCCTCCATGGTGTCCATACTCCACCATGAGTTACAAGGTGTTCATCTTGGGTTAACTTTAGCCCTTAAGCACCATTGCTCTAAGGTTGTTATTGCAACAGACTCAATGGTGGTGTCTTCCCTGCTAGCAGACAGGCAGCAGCTGCCTCCTTTGGATGTGTGGTTCATTTGGGTGCAAATTCAGAAGCTTTGGGGTTGCTTTCAGCAATGTACTGTGCACCATGTATTTAGAGAGCTGAATCAGGCTGCTGATCTCCTTGCCAAACTCAGACCTCCTGGTGTTGTTGAGTTTGAAGCTGCTTACCTTCCTGCAGGGCTATGTCAGATTATTAAAGATGACAAGAATGGTAGAATTAGATTGAGAAAATGTTGGCTCTAATGCCTTGTTCTTTGTAGTTTTTGCTTTTTGCTTTTGTAGCTTGTTTGTTCTTGCGTCTGGGCCCGTCCCAGCTTATCAATGCAAAAAAAAGAAAAGAAAAAAAGAAATGAAAACAATTTATTATGTAATGGAGTAGAAATTAAGAGTTACTTAACAATTGTACTAGTAGATAAAAAATAAAAGTGATTTGGAGGCCAGGGGACTCCAACCCGAGCTATTGACATGGAAATTAGAATGGTCTCTAGTTGAGCTAAGAGGCTAACTGTTTGATTCTATAGCTCTATTTATATAGTGCGTTACTCAGGTCACATAAGATAAATGGGCCCCTAATGGTGGGGGGCCCAGTGTGGTCGCCCTGCCCGCACTGGGCCTTCCACGGGCCTACTTAAAGATAATAAGGTGATGTTTGCTCCTATTGACTTCCTAGATTTCTTTTTACGTTCTTGAATTCTTAGACTAAAAACACACAATGTATTTTAAATCGTACTTAAAAAATGACTAAATAACTACAACTAAGGCGACTCTATATAGTATTTTAACACTACATCACCCCAGAAAAAAATAGTTATGAATCAAACATCACATTATTCGCTTTGTTACCGATGCCAATAAAAAGATAGAGAAGAGCCTTATTCTCAGCCACGACCCTGTCTTTTTTTTTTTTTTTGGTGAAAATAGGCTTCTGCCTTGTTGTATTAAGAATCAACTTCATGAGCACTACTCGCTCTATCAATGGCTAATGGCCTTACAATGCAACTCGGAGTATGTAATATCTCCTCGGTAAATTCCACCTCAAAATTGGAAATAGACTGCGCTAACAGGTGCGCTACTTGATTCGCCTTTCGGACACAATGGACAAAAGAATAATCTAAAATGTTGGAACTCTCCTTCAGAATCTCAGCTACAATAGTTCTTATCTTCCATGGGACTTCTTCATCTCCTTTATGACAAGCATGAATCACCATTTGAGCATCTCCTTCAATGATACAACCATACTGATAAAGATCCTTTGCCATGAAAGTGGCTAGGCACGGAGCTTTGGCCTCCGCTTCCAAAGCCGAGGAAGCAGTTGTTACTTTTGTTCGAGCCATGATAAACTCACCACACCCACACACAGCAGCTAAAGCCGCTTTCCCCCCCTTGAATGAAGCATCAAAATTAAATTTTATCTTCTCCAAAGGTGGTGGTACCCAATCTTGCCTTTTCTCCTGTAATTCATACTGAACTCCACTACTCGAGTTTATGTTTGCGTGACTCAATGAGAAATCATTCCACATAGTAGTCGCCGCTTTAATAATGGAATAACTACATGGGGTGATACCTTCGAACACACATTTATTCTGAGCTTTCCATATGAACCATGTTACGTAAATTCTTTTTGCAATAATACTTTCATCTTCTTCACATTCGATCCATTTACAGATTGTATGCATGAAGTTTGTATCGCCTTCGAGTCTCAAGTTCAACGGACTTGCCATCCATGTTTCCCTTGCGAATCTGCAAGTCCGAAAAATATGATCCACATCTTCATCTTCTAACTGACATATTGAGCAAAGCTTGGATACTTATGAATTAAATCGTAGGGATCTTTTCTTCGTTGGTAATGCATCTCGTAGAATTCGCCATACGAACATTTGTACTCGGGGGGCTAGTTTTACTCTATTCCATACTCTTCTCCATGTGAGGCCATTAGGCAACTCCATCTGATGTGAGGTTGAAGGCAGCGATTTTGAAAAAGATTTGTACAACGACTTGGCGGTGAATTGTCCTTTCTCGGTAAACACCCATATTAATTTGTCTTCAACGAGAATTTTGGACAACGGGATTTGCAATATAGCCGTCGCCGATAGTGAGTCAAAGACCGATGTGATTAGCTGCTTGTTCCACGTCCCTTCACTGTTAAATAGATCACATACATAGAAGAGGTTGGTGACATCAATTTTATTATGTTTTAACCCTGTCTTTAAGTTCTCATTTATCAACAAAGGGAATAAGGTGAAGCACGGGGCTTTTGACACATTATCAACAAAGATAGAGAAGAGCCTTATTCTATTTGTTAATAAAAAATAGTGATCTTAAAATAACCAGGGGCTTCACCTTATTCTCTTTGTTGATAAATGGGACTTCGTCATATTATAGATTTATGACACATTAAGAGTTTAGTCCCACATTGTCTATACTGAAATAGAGAAGAGCCTAGGATGTTCGTAAAAGGAACTTTGGTCGTACATAGATTTCAATTTGCTCCTAGAACTGGACTTAATGCTTGATACTTGGTATTCTTGCCATTAGTTTATAGAACCTTAAGTTGGGCTTAACTTTTTAGGGCAGTATCCGGACAACCCGAGTGCTACCTGCCCGGTGTTTAATTTACCCGGTCAATTATGCAGGCACGGACAGACAATGGCGGATCCAGAGTATTGGTTTGCCCGTCCGACCCGTCAGAAAAATTGTCGGTCAGCATGTTACATTGCCCGTACCCGCTCGTGCGCAACTATTACTGTGCCCGTGCCCGACTATTGCTCTGCCCGTGCCCGACCCGCCCCTCCCGGTTCCCACCCTTAGGTGTGAGAGTCGGAACAAGACCATTTAAGCTATCTCTCATTTTATATTATTAGTCTTCCTTTATCCAATATAACAAACATTTAACTTCGACTGCTTAATCTACCCTACTACAATTAATTAAAAGTTTTGGGCGGAGTCAGTGGTGCGGCCGCCACACCCCTCGAACTCCCCTCTATCCGTCCATGGGTTCAGAAATATGAGAATGAAAGATGTGAGAGTCGGTGGTGAGACTCCAATTGGAAGTTGGTTTGGTGAGAATCCAATTCCAAATTGGATTTCCAAATTGGACTCAAAATTGGAAACTACTCAAAATTTAGAAACTGCTCAAAATTTGGAAACTGCTCAAAACTCTGGATTGAAGTCAGTTTTCAATGCTATATATAAGGGGTTTGAGTATTGGTAAACACACAACAAACACAAAACACAACAACTATTCAACATAGAGTGAGAGCAAGTGAGAGAGAAATTTTATTCATTGTTTTGAGCGGTGTTTAATTTCTAAACACTCGGTCGTCGAAGATCTAGTATAGAAGGTTATTTTCTATACGGTACCATCTTGGGACGAACTAGCGGGTTGTGTGAGGCGTCTTCATCTATCCTTCAATAAAGTTTTCTTGTTCGCCCGAGGACGTAGGCTTTAAAGCCGAACCTCGTTAATTCTGTTCGCATATTTAGATTTTGGCTTAGCTTTTCGATTAATTTTCATAATCGGATCAATTTCAAGGATAGGTTTGATAGCTTCCGCGAACTTTTAGTACTAACAATTAGTACCAGAGCCTTGTTGAGATTGAACAAAGAGAAGATGGGATCAAGAAGTGGTACGGTCAAATCAGGGAAATATGAGATGGTGAAGTTCAATGGGAAAAACGATTTTTCTTATTGGCGGATGCAGATGAAGAATCTGCTAATCTCGCAGAAATTACACAAGAAGTTGACGGGGAAGAGACTAGGAGATATGTCAAATGAGGATTGGGAGGAGTTAGATTTCGAAGCACGGACAACCATTATGTTGTATCTTGAGAGGGACGTGGCGTTCCTAGTAGACGGAGAAACAACGGCGTCGAGTGTGTCGTTAAAGCTAGAAAGCAATTTCATGACAAAAACTTTAACGATTTGGGTCTACTTAAAATCCAAACTATTCACGTGTAGAATGGAAGAGGGTTCTTCTATTCAGGAATATGTGAACAGGTTTGACAGGATTATCTCAGATTTGAAGGATAGTGATGTTCAGGTTGAGGACCAAGCCCTCATATTGTTACTTTCATTGCCTAAATCCTATGAGAACCTTGTTCAAACTTTGATGTTTGTTGGTGATAGTCTAAGCATGGAAGAGACGAGAAATTTGTTATTAGCGGATGACCTTCGTAAGGTTTCTACTAGCAGTATGACGTCGGGTGGAGTAGACAAGGATCAAGCACAACGGTTTTTTGCAACAAGGGGGAGGAGTAATGAAAGAGGAAAGGGAAAGGGCGGAAAATCTAGATCCAAATCTAGAGGCTCTTTCAAGAAAACGTTCTTTAGTTGTCGAGCTTAGCCACTTTAAAGCGGTTTGTCCAAAGACAAAGTTGAAGCAAAAGAACGAAGGCTACAAGGAGAAACAAAAGATGCAAGAGGCGGGATATGTGTCAGAAGACTCTCACGAATGTTCCTCGGTGACAGAGATGTCTGAGAAGATCTCCGATAAGTGGATGTTTGATTCAGGGACGTCACACCATATGTGTCCAAATAGGAAGTGGTTTACTACCTATAGGAGTATAGATGGTGGTACAGTTATAATGGGTAATGATTATACATGTAAAACTACGGGACTCAGAACAATACGTATCAAGATGCACGATGGAGTGGTAAGAACATTGACGGACGTAAGACACATACCCGATTTGCGGAAAAATCTAATTTCCCTTGGTGTGTAAGAGCGGAACGACTGTAAGATAATTATAGAGAATGACTCCATAAAAGTTGTTAAGGGTTCTTTGGTGGCGATGAGAGGTACTCGTTACGGTAATTTATACACACTTTCGGGGACAATAATTATGGGAGATGTAGCAGTAGGAATCAGTGGAAGGGATCCAACGGCTTGTACGAGGCTTTGGCATATGCGCCTTGGGCATATGTCGGAAAAAGGTATATCTTTGATGTGCGGGAAAGGCTTGTTGAAGGACATGAAGAAGCCTTGCATGGAGTTTTGTGAGCATTGTGTGTTCGGAAAGGCACACAGGGTAACGTTCTCTTCAAGCAAGCACAGGAGCAAAGAGGTATTAGACTACGTACATACCGATGTCTGAGGACCTGCAAAGTTAGCTTCCAAGGGTGGTTCCAGGTACTTTGTTACATTCGTTGATGACCATTCGAGATTTGTCTGGCTTTATTTTTTGAAGCATAAGAATGAGGTATTCAACACGTTCCTGGTGTGGAAAGCAATCGTTGAGAACAAAACTGGTCGAAAGTTGAAGACATTAAGATCAGATAATGAGACCGAGTACACGGATGGGGCATTCAAGGAGTTTTGTAATCAGGAAGGCATTGTGAGGCACTGGACAGTAGTAAACACACCTCAGCAGAATAAAGTCGCAGAAAGATTGAACCGTACACTACTTGAGAAGGCTAGATGTATGCGCTTCAATTCGGGATTAGGCGTAGAATGGTGGGAAGAATCTGTTGCTACAGCATGTTATATTGTGAACAGGTCCCCACATTCTTCTTTAGATGGCGACATACCTTACGAGGTGTGGTCAGATGTACATGCAGATTAGGGGAGACTTTAGGTTTTCGGTTGTACGACCTATTACCATGTTAAAGGTAATAAACTTGATAACAGAGCAAATAAGGCAATTTTCTTAGGATATGCTACAAGAGTCAAGGGTTATCGGTTAAGGTGTACGGAAGACAAGAAGTTTGTAATCAGCAGAGATGTGGTGTTTGATGAGTCATCTATTGTAGCTGTGGCGAAAGCTACGGTGCCTAGTTGTGGTGATGTTGGGTCTACTAAAGCTCAAGTAGCGGAAGTAGAAGCCAAAGACCAACGGGTTTCTAGGAATCATGATCAGGTGGAGCATCAGGATAGTACTCCGGATGAGGAAATTGATGAACACGATCACGAGGAAGTTCAAGGAGAAGGTACACAAGTCTTACAACAACAGCAACAGGATGTTTCGGTACACACTAGGCCGAAACGGTTATATAAGCCGGTACAGAGGTTAGGGTCAGACAAACCTCTTAGGCACGGGCAGACAAATGTGGTTGAATATGCACTCTCGGTGGAAGACGACGAGCCTACCTTCAAACAAGTTATTATCGCGAAGGAATGAGAGAGTTGGTTGGTTGCTATGCAAGAAGAGATGGAATCTCTTCACAAGAACAAGGCATGGGAGGTTGTCCCATTACCCGAAGATAAGTCTATTATTGGTTGTAAATGGGTGTACAAGAAGAAAGAGGATTCTTCCGAGATCAAGGGTACAAGGGATAAGGCAAGACTAGTGGCCAAGGGTTATGCACAGAAAGAAGGGGTCGACTACAATGAGATTTTCTCCCCGGTCGTGAAACGTACTTTTATTCGGTTGCTATTGAGTAATGTTGCTCACAGTGATCTTGAGCTGGAACAACTCGATGTTAAAACCGCCTTCTTGCACGATGATTTGGAAGAAGAAATTTATATGGCTCAACCTGAGGGTTACAAGGTTCAGGGTAAAGAAAATCAAGTATGTCGTTTGAGGAAGTCTCTTTATGGATTGAAACAATCCCCTTGCCAATGGTACAAACGATTTGAGTTTTTCATGCTAAAGCATGGTTTTCGCAGAATTGACTATGATTGTTGTGTATACATCAAGAAGCTTCGCAAAGGTGACTTTATTTATCTCCTTTTGTATGTGGATGACATGCTTATTGCTTCTCGAAGCATGGTGGAGATAGATAAGTTGAAATCTCAACTCAGCCAAGAATTTGAGATGAAAGACATGGGCGCTGCAAAAAAGATACTGGGAATCGAGATTAAGAGAGAGCGGTCAAGTAAGAAACTGTACTTGAGTCAGAAAGGTTACATCGAACGAGTAGTTTCTCGATTTGGGATGCAGAATGCAAAGGCGATGTCAACAACTTTGGCACCACACTTCAAGCTCTCGTGAAGACAATCTCCCACTACTACAATGGTGAAGGATCATATGGATCGTGTACCGTATGCTAGTGCAGTTGGCAGTTTGATGTACGCAATAGTGTGTACTCGTCCGGATATTTCACATCCGGTCAGTGTGGTTAATAGGTTTATGGCAAACCTGGGGAAGACACATTGGGAAGTTGTGAAGTGGGTCTTGAGGTACTTGAAGGGTACTACGACTTTGTGCTTTGGTGGTGACACACGTCAAGTAAGCGGTTATGTTGACTCAAATTATGCTGGCGATCTAGATAGAAGACAATCTACTACTGGTTATGTATTTAGGGTACATGGTGCTCCAGTTAGTTGGCGATCGATGTTACAATCTACAATTGCGTGATCTACTGCGGAGGCCGAGTATATGGATATGGTCGTGGGTGTGAAAGAAGCATTACGGTTGTGGGGTCTTCTGGATGATCTAGGGATTAAGCAGGAGTGCGTAGGTGTATGGTGTGATAGTCAAAGTGCGATCCACTTGGCAAAGAATCAGGTTCATCGTGCTCGTACTAAGCATATCGATGTCAGGTATCACTTCGTACGAGATGTCGTAGAGGAAGGTGATATTTCTATCATGAAGGTTCACACGGATGAGAATCCCGCAGACATGTTAACTAAAGTGGTGACGGCAGCAAGTTTCAGCATTGCTTGGAATTGCTACAACTCGGCTCGTGTTAAGTTACCCGAAAGGGCGTAATTGTGACAAGGTGAATTTTATGTGAAGGGTTGGTAAAACTACGGTAGGCTTAATCATATAAAAGGGTACGTAAGCAGCCATGGTCATATGGTGCAGTCGGATGAAGTTAAAAGAAGCAGATATATCTTACAAGGAGTAGAGCTGGTGTTCGTCCAAAATTTGAAGTATATCAAATTGTGTACGAGGTGGAGAATTGTGAGAGTCGGTGGTGAGACTCCAATTGGAAGTCGGTTTGGTGAGAATCCAATTCCAAATTGGACTCAAAATTGGAAACTACTCAAAATTTGGAAACTGCTCAAAATTTGGAAACTGCTCAAAACTCAAGATTGGGTCAGTTTTCAATGCTATATATAGGGGGTTTGAGTATTGGTAAAACACACAACAAACACAAAACATAACTACTATTCAACATAGAGCGAGAGCAAGTGAGAAAGAAATTTTATTCATTGTTTTGAGCGGTGTTTAATTTCTCGGTCGTCGAAGATCTAGTATAGAAGGTTATTTTCTATACGGTACCATCTTGGGACGAACTTGTGGGTTGTGTGAGTCGTCTTCATCCATCCTTCAATAAAGTTTTCTTGTTCGCCCGAGGACGTAGGCTTTAAAGCCGAACCTCGTGAATTATGTTCGCATATTTAGATTTTGGCTCAGCTTTTCGATTAATTTTCATAATCGGATCAATTTCAAGGATAGGTTTGATAGCTTCGGCGAACTTTTAGTACTAACAGAAGGCAATAGAGACAAAAATGTTTTCTGTAAAAGAAATTTGGAAAAAGTAAGGCACTAAAATTATATTTTTCCTAATGATCATGATCAATCTTAACTGGCACCCAATTCATAAATAATGTATAAAGTTACTGCCTTTTGGTGATGATGTAGTTTAAATGGAGAATGGAGAATGGTAATCATAAATAATTATCAAGTTACTACCTTTTGGTCATGATGTACTCGGATGGAGAACCGAGGATGGTAATCACACCGTTAGAAAGATGAAAAAGATAGAATTAGCAAAGAGAAAAGAATGTGTTTATAAAGGAGAAAGATATTAAGGAAGACGAGAGAATTTTTTTTGTTTGGAGTTTCATTAATGAAGGCCAATGGAAGAAAGAAGAAGATGATGGTGAAGACGAAAGAGAAAGAAATAAACCAAAGAGAGAAAAAATAATCAAATTATTTAAGAGTTTATATAATTTAAAAAAATGGTTCCAAGGTGTTGACATAAACTCCAGAAATCCCTGGAGGTCTCAGGTTCAAATCCCAGAGAAGGTGGAATCTTTGGTTATTTGATTTGGGATTATTAGGGTGTAAATAATGTAGTTGGGCTTTAGGCCATTATCTTGTTGGGCTATAGGCCCGGTCCTGTTTCCGTTTGTGTGGGCAGTTATTGAGCGTATCACATCTTTGATGTATCAATGCCAAATGTAACGACATACGTTGATCGTAGTCGACTTCCAAAAAAAAAAAAAAAAAAAGATCAATGGTCCACCTATTTTTAGCGCAGTGGTTGGACACCCAATCCGCAACACGGAGGTCCTAGGTTCGATCCCACGAAAGTGCAAATTGTGGATTTATTGAATTTGGTACAATAGAGTAGAGGTAGATTAGTTGGGGTTTAGGCCCCTTAGGTTGACCTTAAGAGCAGATGTATATGGCCTTTAGGACTTAAATCAGACACTTGTAGACTTGTTCATCAATACATGAATACTGATGTATGTATCTTTATATTACCTCTTCATCGTATTTTGATTCTTGTAACCCATTTTAAAAACATGATCAATTAATGAATACTAAAAAAGTGAATGTATTTTGCAAATTAAGGATGGACTGTGAGGCCATATAAAGGGAGGTAAGTAAAATAATTGAGAAAAATCCCTCTTATAGAAAAAGTATAAAAAAGAAGAGTTATTTGTCAAAGGAAAATGCTAAGTGTACAAAGAATCTTTGATAAAATCCTTGACTCGATGAATCACACGGGTAAAAGAACGGTCCAGATCGAAGTCAAACTTTAAAAAACTTTTGTCTTTTAGTGAAAATGAGTCATTAAGTCAAGAATTTTTTCATTGTAGCACCCCCGTTTGCCAAAAGGGCCCTTAGTTTATGACCAGCTTCCTGCCTAGCCCCCTAGTTTATCGAAAATACATAGACGACCCATTTCTTACTTTTTCGTCCATTGATTGTCGACAGTTTTTAGGAATTTCCAGAAATACGCTCTTTTTAATTCTTACACATAAACTCTTTTTCTCTCTCTAAAAACTCTCTCTCATCGTCTTTTTCTTTATCTTCCCAAATTTCTTTCTTTATAACTTCACTCATAATTACATTAAGGCATCAAGAAACCTATTTAAACCGATAAATCTTGCACAATGAAATCAAGTACATTACAATTCAATAAGAGTAAGTATGACTATGATTTAGATTACCATGTAATCAATGGTGATGAAAGGATCGTTAACAACAACAAGGTCATCATTATCTCTCTGAAGTGCTACTCTTGCAACCAATTGTCTGATCCTTTTGAACCCTAATTACCAGTCAAACAACAAATGACAAATCCAATCAAATATCAATTAGATCAAAACAAAAACAAGTATAATCCAGGATCAGAATAATAATAAAAAAGGAACCCAAGTTAGATCTAGTACCATTGATATCGATTTTCATCTTGCGAGAACTTGAAACAATAGATCAAACAAAAAGAAATGCAGAAATTGAGATTAATCAATCTTTAAACTTAGATCTAATGACAAAGTGAAGATGATATGACTACGGGTTTACCCATGATTGTTGGTAGATATGATTCATGAGTATGAATGGAAAAAACGAGTTAGAAGAAAAAAAAATGAGGATTGAAGAAGAAATTGTTGGTAGTGTCTTGAATATGAGTTGATATCTAATCCGGGTTGCGACTTGCCAACTCAGTTACAAGCCTCGACGTGGAATTTCGGACCTGTTAGCAGCGCTGATCTATGAGGTAGAGCTGGAATGCAAGGCAAGGGATCTAACACAGAGCTGATATGCGAAACAAGACCCATGTTCTATCGATTATTAAAGTTAGCGGTATCCATGTGAATTTCAGGAATTATAAAGAGAGAGTTAGTGAGGCGGTGTGTTGGTGGGATTAGGATTCTAGTGGCTATATCAACTAAAGCCCTCACATTATCTGCTATAGAATTCTCACGATCTTGTGAAACTTATTTACTTCTCGTTATGGAAATCATCGCTTCGTTGTCACAGTGGAGTAGGTCTCACCAACCGAACCACGTAAATCTCTTCCATTCTATATGATTATTTAGTTTCATATTATTTTTCTTGGTTTAATCGATTTTGTCGTTACAACACAAATAACGACAGAAAGAATTATATTTATAGACTACCAGATGGTCCTTATAGAAATATGAGAAAACAAGGTTAGTCTTGAACTAAAGTTCATTGAAGAAGTTGGTACTGTTGTTCCTCTAGTTACGAGTCGGGTTCATTTTATCTCTGTCTTGTCTTAATTAAGACAAAGTCTGGGTTGAAGTAGGGAACTTTCCTTTCTCTAAGTTACAAATATTGACTTATCAATAATCTTTCGTCTGGGTTAACCGAGATAGACAAAATTAATTGAGGGTAAAAAGAAGAATTTATGGAGTCGAGGTGAGAATAAATTCTCTTTCCTTAAAACATTTTACACCCCCGTAACAATAGCAACAGTTAGGGTGTATGCTTTCGGGATACACCGGTTATTCTTTCGGAATTTAAGATGATATTTCTATATTCTGAAAACGAGTGAGCCTTCGTAAATAATATGATCTCTTGATAGATCTTCTAGATACTTGAATTTTATAACTTCACTCGGATACTTCTCTCTTCGGAATTCCAGACACACTAGAATATTTCTAAAATCAGAATTATATTCCGGACGCACCAGAATACTGATTTCAGAAGAGAAGAGGGGAAAAAAATAAATGGAATTCACTCAGATACTTCTTTCTTCAAAATTCTAGAGATACAAAATATTTCGGACATCAGAATTATATCCTAGACACACCAAAATACTGATTTTAAAAGAGAAGATAAGAAGAAAATGAATTGTAAAAAAAAAAGTGGGGTTGGGTTGTTTCAATAGGAATTGAACAGTCATAAGTGCCTTTTTGGGTCAAATGTCATACCCTTTCAAAATGGCGGACTTAACTTGAACTAACTGCCCATATTAGAGTCGGTGGCAGTATGGAACATCGGATTCGGCTCAATAACTCGTGTGGAAAGCCTACTGCTGGATGGAGCTAGATCTAGCCCGAAACACACCCAACAGATGACAAAATAAGTTGTTACATCAAAGATTTGAGTTGTCCCACCTCGTGCCTAATTCGGGGTTGACGTAGACGGTTGGATCGCAAGGATCCGTCGCTTCTGGTAGCGTCCCAACTAAATCCTGAAGAGGACAGCGCGTGAGCCGTTAGATCTCCTTCTAACGCTCGGCTTGAACGCTAGCCGTCCAGATCTAGACGTACGTGCTTCGCCCAGATGGCCCCAAATATAACTTGTCTTTTTTGACGTTTTAGTCCTTAACTTAACCGATCATTGTTTAAATTTTAAACTTGAATTTCTCATTCATTTGTAATCGAATTCGAGTGATTCTTTGCTCTAAATCCAGGAGCTTGATGAGAAAAACGCAACGGCGTATTCCCTTTCTGAGTTTGCCAAGTCAGATCGAGCCAAAATCGGCTCCGATTCTAAAAATACTGGTTTGGGTCCATCAATAGAGTTTTATACCTTTGTCAATCATGAGTTTCAAAAGGTAGGATTGGGTATGTGGAGAGAAGATCGCGATTTCCCTAATTCAGGGAAAGACGCGGGACCTAGATTTCCCTAATTCGGGGAAAGACGCGGGACCTAGATTTGTCTTGTGGTTTGTTTCCCTGCCCATGGTCACCTTCAATGAGTACAACCTATGGGAATGATTTATCTCAGGTATTAAAAAGTTTACCCTTTAGGAAATGTTACAACCAAGGGCACTTCAAGATGGAAGAGTTCTAGATCTTTCGCTCTCAAAAGCTTTTTATAAGCTTATCCTTGACCAGGTTCTCTTGCAATTTATGTTAAACTCTTAAATTATTTGATTGTTGGCATTTCAAATGTCTCATCGTCTTTAGACTTTTCCTATTAGGGATTGGTTGTTGTAGTGGTAGAGGGAACGACAACTCTTGTAGAGAGATGGCAGATACCTGCTATGTGAGAAGGGTTTTGAGTTGTTCCATCACTCTCTCCTACTTAACTAAAAGTCTATATATGATTCTTCAAATATCGAATGAAATAAAGATGGTGAGAGAAAGATCTACCTCTGTAGAATTGACATGAAAACTAGTGGGGATCAGATATTCAAGAAGGGGGTGATTTTAATTTTGAAGTTTTAGAGATAGAATTTAAGAAACTAAAAAAGAAATGATGAGCGAGAGAGAGTTTTTAGAGAGAAAAAGAGAGTTGATGTAAAATAATTAAAAAGTAGGTATTTCTAGAAAGTCCGAAAAAAAATTAGCAGTCAATAGGCAGAAAAGTAAGAAATGAAGTCGTCTAAGTATTTTCCATAAATTAGAGGGACTAGACAGGAAGCGATCATCAACTAGGAGGTCATTTGAAATAACCTAAAATAGAATCAATTACTGCCCTTGACTAAATTAACCAATTCCATTTCCACCCCTATGAAGATTTGAAGGATTAAGTGACAGGCTATTAAATGATTAATTAATGAACAATAGGGGTAGAAAGAATGGAATGGGAAGACGGGATTAAGATCATTAGCTAGTAATGAGGTGAGTGTCAGCGTCACATGTGCTTCTTGGGATGCTTCCAATACCTCAAATTGTCTGCATTAGAGCACGTCTTCGGGTGTTTCTGTTGTTGTCTGGAATTCGCCTTTTCTATTACCCTGTCATAATTTGTTGGTTTCGTTCCATGCGATTACAATTCAACCTAAGAAGGCCTCACATGCTTCTGGCAAATCCAGCCCTGGTTCCATCATATTAACTTTTTGTTTTAGGGTTTACTTGATCATATGGGGGTGGCCGTTTTGGTCAATACAACTTTTTTTTTTTTTGTAACTGGATATACATTTTGATCGATCAGATTTGAAGTTGATTTATTCAACTTTGGTATAAATAAAGTACTTATCACATCGTACTGATATATCGATGTTTTTATAATAATTATCGTAGTTAATATCATAAAAAAAAAACAAAAGATAATATTTAATTCAAATTCAGAATGCAACAAACTGCTCATATTTAATTCAAAATCATCACCAAAATCCTGGCCAACAGGCTCAAACCAACTCTGGCTGATATCATATCCCCCTTCCAAGCTGCTTATGTTCCAGGAAGGCAAATCACAGACAACATCATGATAAGCCAGGAGCTAATTCATTCCTTCAAGAAAATCAAAGGAACGAAAAGCTATTTCGGTCTTAAACTTGATATGTCCAAAGCTTTTGATCGGATTGAATGGCATTATCTGGAGCAAATTATGCTCCTGATGGGTTTCTCTCCTAGCTGGATTAGGCTTGTCAGTACTTGTCTCAACTCTAGCTCCATGGCTGTCCTGATCAATGGGCGTCCCGGGCGCACTTTTGATGTTAGCAGAGGGATTCGTCAGGGCGACCCGCTTTCTCCTTTCCTTTTCGCTATTGCCATGGAAGGCCTTAGCCGTCTCCTTGATAGACATAACAGTCATACCCCCTTCATCGGCTTCCCGGTCTCTAATTCGGATCTCACTATCAATCATCTACTCTTTGCAGACGACTGTATTATTTTTGGTCAAAATTCTCTTGACAACATCCACAATCTCAAGATGATTCTTAAAGAATTTAGTGATGCGTCGGGTCATATGATAAACTATTCAAAATCCAACATCTTCTTCTCTAAAAACTCGCATCCGAAATTCAAACGTATGATTATTCGTGAACTTAAGGTTCATCAATCCTCGGTTGGCGACAAATACCTCGGCACTAATCTGTTCATTGGTAAAAACAAAAAATCTATCTTTCAACCCCTTCTCACCCAAATCAAAAACAAACTCGCCAAATGGCAATCGAATCTTCTCTCTCAAGCTGGTCGCTCGGTAGTCATTTCAACTATCGCAGCGGCCGTTCCCCGATACCAAATGCAGTGCTTTGTCATCCCTAAAGGCATATGTAACAGCATTGAGTCCCTCCAAAGGACTTTCTGGTGGGGAAAATCCAAAACCTTCCATACCATCAACTGGTCTACTATTTGCAAGCCGAAGAAACTGGGTGGTCTGGGGTTACGCCTCCCGCTTCTTGATAATCAGGCCTTTCTCAGCAAGATAATCTGGCGTATTATCAATAACCCTAATGCTATATGGGTTCGCGTGCTCAAAAGCAAGTACTTCCCCGAAACCCATAAGCCCACTCCCCCCAAAGCCACTCATTCTTGGCCCTGGAAATCTATTATTAAGCATTATTCTAATATGGAAGGTCTTATTTTCTGGGACATTAATACAGGGACTAACATTAACATTTGGCAAGATTTTTGGATCCCGAACCACCCCCCTCCCATAACTAACCATACGGGGTCTAACTTTAAGTGGGTCTCACAACTTATTACTAATAACACTTGGAATTTTCAGATGTTACAGCAATGTTTTAATGATGAGATATGCAGATCTATCCTGAGCATCAACCTCCAAAGTAATCAAGAAGATAAACCGATATGGACATTAACTAAATCAGGTAATTTCTCTATAAAATCAATGTATTACTATTTAAGAACAGAAAGCACGAATGTTATGCTGGACCACTCCGACTGGGTATTTATCTGGAATTTGAATACTATACCACGTGTGAAACTATTCCTATGGAAATGTTGTACCAATAGCTTACCTGTCAAAGATAAAATTGGTAAATTCATTGGAGACCAATTCTCGTGTATCAACTGTGATGAAAACGAAACTTTAGACCATGTGATGCTTCACTGCACCTTTGCTAAAGCAATATGGTTCAATTATCAAGTGAGAACAGATCAGATTAGCTCGACTAATCAATGGATCAAACAATGGAAAACACTAAATGAGGATATTACCAATCAATACGCCAAGATACTCTGGTTCATTTGGAAAGCTAGATGTGAAAACTGTTTTAACACGAACAAACAAAATCCTCGACAAATAATAGACAGAATTAATAATGTGTCTATCACGCCTCTCAAGATTGAGTCGGCTATCACTAACAAATGCAGGAAATCCACTAAGGAACAAATATGGAGACCTCCATCGACACCATATTTAAAATTGAACGTTGACGCCTCTTTTACCAAAGCTACAGAGCCGGCCGGAATAGGATGTATTATCAGAGATGAAGAGTCGAAATTCATTATAGCAGCAGCAAACTCGGTGCGATGCCAAAACGCGGAAGAGTGTGAAGGAATGGCTATCCTCTCAAGTATACAATGGGCATTAGAATTAAACATTACTTACGCTCATATAGAAAGTGATAATCAAGCTCTTGTCAATTTCATCAATGGTCAAAATATAGGACTACACTGGCAATCCTTAAAGATTATTCAACAAATTAGATCCCTTATAGACAATTTCGAAGGAATCATGTTCACCTGTGTACCTAGGGATTGCAATGCTCCAGCTGATGCGATTGCGAAATGGGGAAGAAGAAATGAAGACAGAAAAGTGTGGAATTCTATACCTTCTTTTGTTTCGGCTTTACTTTAGTTGTTTGATTTGTAATTTGTACTCTCAATTTTCTTTAATGCAATGTTCTCTCATCAAAAAAAAAAAAAAAAAAAAAACTAAGTAAAATCATGGGTAATTTGGTGTGTTAAGAAAATTCATCACCCAATCCATTTGGGTTGGATAACATATAGCTTGAAACAGCAGTTATCCAAGGGTTGCACCTTTCCGTGAACATTAATTATTTTTGTTATTTGATCAAAGAATTGTAAATATACTTGAGTAAAATCTTATGGTGTGTTTGGTTGCAGGATTCTTAAGTAGAATTCCTATTTAAAGTGGGATATGGTAGGAATCATGAATCCTTGGTCTGTTTGGCTACCAAGAATCCTAGGACTCTTGCATCCTAAGGGTTCCTAATTCCGAAATTTATACTGGACCAAATAATAAACCATAGGATTCCTATTAGTTGCCAAACAAACCAAAAAATGTTACTTGAATTCATGAATCCGTGGAATCATGAATCCGAAGGACTCATGAATCTGCGGATTCATGATTCCACCATCCAAACACACCGTTAGCTTCATTTGTTTTAGGATTTTAGCCCTTAATTAAAGTTTGTAGAGAACAAAAATGCCCAAGGGCCTAATAAGTTATGGGACGTTGTCCGCCGACATAAAAGGAGATGTTAGTCTAAACATGTAAAAGACTTTGTAGGTCAATAATTGATAGTAAAAAAAGTCTTTATGAAATAAGTAAAAAATGTTATATATTTGGTTTTTATACACCATCTATTATTCGATATCTCGAACTCCTGACCGGTGAGACTTTCACTGCACGCTTCGTCGATTGTCATTTTGATGAGACAACTTTCCCGCCATTAGAGGGAGTAAATTTGCCTGAAGTAAATATTACGAAAAAGGTACTATCTTGGTTTACTCCAAATTTATCTCACTTTGATCCTCGTACTAATCAATCTGAAGTTGAAGTACAAAAGATAATACATCTACAAGAGATTGCTAATAAAATGTCTGACACATTTAATGTCGCAACGAGAGTGACAAAATCATATATACCTGCTGCAAATGTTCCAGCAAGGATAGATGTCTCTGAAGGACAAGATAAGAATATATCAGCAATTGAATCGTCTAAAACACGCCTAAAACATGGACGCCCAAGCGATTTTAAAGATATAGCTCCCCGAAAGAGGAAATACCAACCACAAACAAGTAATGTTCTAGAAAAGACGACAAATCAAAAAGCTATAGCTTTAGTTATTACACCCCTAGAAGTGGTTGAAGCCCAGAAGAGGCAGAAGCTCTTGAGAGGATGAGTTATCTCCAAATGAAGAGATATTTAAATTATGCTTGTAAAGATAAAGTGTTGAATCGAGAGAACATAGTCATCGATGATATATTTCCGCTCCCGTAGCCACTGATATTATCATTGAAAATGATGATTATGAACCACATTCAATTGTAGAATGCCAGAAAAAGACTGATTGGGTAAAATGGAAAGAAGCAATACTGACAGAACTGAACTCACTTTCAAAACGTAATGTTTTTGGACCTGTAGTCCTGACACCCAAAGATATAAACCATATAGGTTTCAAATGGGTATTCCTTAGAAAAGGAAATGAGAACAATGAAGTTGTTCGCTACAAAGCAAGACTCGTGGCACAAGGTTTCCTATAGAAACCAGGGATCGATTATAAAGAAACATACTCCAATTATGGATGAAATAACCTTTCGATATTTGACCAGCTTAGCAGTTCTGGAAGAACTCGAGATGAACTAAATGAAGGAGATATCCTTCGACCAAAGATGCAATGCGAGAAATTTGTCGGATAGGACAATTGATGAAGAAGATCATCAAGTCCAGACGATTTAGGGGTCGTAGTGTTTAGCTAGAAACCAATTACTCGAATTACAAAGTAATTCGCGGCTAACTTCGACCGCATCCTACATCGGGTTACACATAAGAATGTCTATTTGATCGAATCAAATGACTAGCTAGATGAGACATATAATCATGGGAGAATCCCATAAAGATGTCTCATAGGCCTAAAAGAAGTTTAGGCAAAGATAGCACAAAAGGCCCAAAAGAAGGGATTTTGGGCCGGAGGCAAAAAGTGAAGTTTTTGGGCCTGGATTGGGGTCGGCCTTGGCTGGCCGGTTCCCTTAATGGGCCCGGTCGGATCTGAAATTTTGGGCTTGGTTTGGACGGACAAATGTTAGGGAAATAGGAAAATAGAAACTAATTATTTTTTCGACTATTTCCTTAATCTTATTCAAAAGGGACCTTTTGGGAAACCTAATTAGGGTGGGACTCTAACTAGGGTTTTATATAATGTCTCTTAGGGACTTGAATAAGGTGTGGAATTTCTCAAGAAGCTTTCTTACTCTACAACATCAAGTAGTGAGAGAGTGAGCTAATTCCCAAGCTATTTAACTAGTCATAAAGAAGAAGGTGTTCTTCTAATCAAACCACCATTGGAGTTCTAGCTAGCTACAAAGTGGGAGATCAAATTTATCATTTGGGTGTCTTAAGTAGAGGAGCAACACGTGGGGCTCTTGGTCTGCGCACTCGATTGGAAGGGTTCGAGGGAAAATTAGCGATTAAGGTAATCCTAAACTCTTGGTTAACTATTAGCTTATGCACGATGATCTTAAGACCTACTAATATTAACATGGTGTCTGAGATTCCGCTTAGAACACCACAACCCAACAGTGGCATCAGAGCCTCTTGCAAATAGCTAATTTTTGCTAAGTTTTGGACTAATCCATGATTGATTGAATAGATTGTTATGTCTAAAAGTGTTTTAGGCTTCAATTTGATGATTTTGAATGTGATTTAAAAGTTTTCAAATTGATTTTCAAAGTTGATGACTGAAAAGAGTTTCAAACGATTCGATTTTGATTGATTTCGGTATTAAAAAGTGTTTTCAAAAGTTTTGATTTTCATTGATTTGTGTAATTGGATGATAATCAAATTTTGGGTTATTTTAGAAGTTACTAAACAAGAGGGGACAGCAGAAGCAAAAGAAAAAAAAAAATTGGAAGTCTTAGAAGTTTCCAAAACTTGGGAAGCTGCTGGCCGCGTCTTGGACTCGACCACGACGGGTCCAGGTCGCGACTCAGAACGCGATCAGGAAGCTTTCTGGTTGCGCGTACTTAAGATTAGGGCGCGTCTAAGACGCACACCTTGGTGTCCAGGGGCATCTCGGACTTGACCCGAGACCCATGGATTACCACCAGACGCATCTGGGACGACCTAGGACGTCTCGGCCTTGGTCCGAGACGTTCTGGTAGGGCTAGCCTTAGGCCAGATGCGTCTGGAACGCGTATGGGCCATAGGCTAGCATCCTAAACTAGGGCCAGGATGCATCCTAGCCAAGGCCAATACCAAGATGCGTCTAGCATGAGCCTAGACGCATCTGGTCTTCGCCGAACCGTGCATGGGACAACCCAAACTATTGGCTTAGGGTCGAATCTTGTTGTGGTCGTACCAAGTCACACCCTAGACCTCTTTGGCCCGAACTAACCTAATGGGCCTTGACCTTAGGGTCTTGGGTTTGACCAAGAGATGTCCTGGGCCATTCTGAGCTAGGTCTAGGGCCACGGGTTGAGATTTTGCGAGTCTTGACCCGAGTCGGAGTTTTTCGATGAAAGTCTAATTTTTCTCCAGGTCCCACCCAAATATTACCGAAATTGTTTTTGGTCACCCGAAGGCCTGAAATTGTTTTTGCTTAAAATTGATTTGGGAAATCATTAAGAGTCAAACCAGATTTTTACCGAAATTGACCCAGGCTCTTCAATAGCCCAAACGGAATTTTTCTTGAACTTGATTATAGAAATCATAAAAGCTAAAACCGAAACGCACCATTAGTCGAATTCGTCGAATTTAGACTTAAGGTCCGTAATGTGACATAGAGATGTCGACAAAAGTATCTCCCGGATGATTATGCATATATAATTGTTAGACTTGAATATTATATGAATGCATGTGATGTGAATGCGGTAACTAGTATGGCCATAGAAAGTTATTTCTTTCATTCTCGTTTTAAGCACGAATTGGTGCAATTTGTAATAATTTTAATTTCAAGTTTATACGAGCTGCGTATCGTTTGAGTCTTGTAATTAGAGTTTAGGGTCTACGAGTCCATTGAAGAAACTCAAGGATGGAGATCCTAATTCGAGTGGGAGAAATCAATGGATGTTCAAATATGGTGATCTAGGCGCACTAAAAGGCGAAACAAGAAGAAATCTTAAGAAGATTCGATCTTTTAGGACTAGGGTCCATACTAGGATCCGTATGTGTTTGATTTATTTTCCCACGCGCATTTACTTATTTATTTACGCTTTATGTCATGGATGTTAGTTAGGCTAAATAGTTCACTATAACACATATCAGACTAAGACACCCTTCGCAGTAATTTTGAGAAATATGCCTATCCAGACTAAGACACCCTTTGCGCCCTTGATCATGGATGGTGGGTCGGCCTTCGCAGAGTGTCTCCTTTATCTTAGGACAATTCGGGTAGACATGTGGAAGGGGTCTACAGGTCTAAATGGTTTTTCTCAACGAGATCAGCAAAAGAGTTTTTGATACTCAAGGCAAAAGGATAGATTAGGCATTCATTAATGCAATCTATCAACCGAGAGGCATAAAAGTATAATCAGTGAAGGAGTCCGCTCACCTAGGACGACGGAGTTGAGAGCAGGACCCTAGTCCGCTTAACTTCAGATTACTGGGATCTTGGAATCACGTCATTCAATTAGGGACGATTTTATTGAATAATGTGGGAAACTGAATTTTCCGAAAAGCGATAAAGAATTTTAAACTTCGCAATTCTTTCATGTAATTTTAAGATGACTAAAGAGAACTTCAACTTTCGCTCACTTCTCGACTACGAGAAACTGAATGAGCACTACTTCCTTGAATGAAAGAAGGAATCTGAGAATGGTTCTCAGATTCAAAGGAAAAGTGTAATAGAATACCGAATCCCAATGTTGACTCATATCGGAGAAGGTCAAAAGCCTTTTGCAAGTAATCGTAGAACATTCTCTTTGTAAGAGTAATGGATGCTAGCACGACCATTAAGAAAAGGGTTATTTCCCTAATGGCCCCCAACTTTGTGACCAGCTTCCCGCTTGGCCCCCTACTTTACGAGAAATACCCATATGGCCCCCTTCCGTTATAACACCGTCACTCTCTCTCCTCCATCATGTTTTCTCTCTCTGCCAAGTCATGCCACATCATCTGTTACGCCACCCTCATTACCTTCTCCGGCAAGAGTCGCCGGGCGGCCAATTTCTGGCCGGCGACTTCAAACCTAAAAAAAAAAAATTTCTCTCTTCCTCTCTCTCTCTCTCTAAATTTTTTTTTTCTTTCTTCTCTCTCTCTCTAGAACTGTTAGATCTAGAGAGAGAGAAGATTCATCACGAACAGATCTGTTCGTGATGGTGTTCATCACGAGTATAGTCAATTTCTTTTGTTGTTGGTCACTTTTATTCTTGAAATTTTTAAACACTTAGTCTTGTCATTTTTTTTATTTTTCCCTAAGTTTTCAGAGCCCTCAGGCTCTACCCTTAACCAGACTCGGTCACCAGGGCGAGTTCCGAATCGACTGAGAATGCGGGTGAATGATGTTTTCACAAGAAAAGAATATCACTTCTACTTTCGAGAGACTAAATAATTTTCCAAAACCAGATAAAATAGTTGCATGCTAGGGTACCGAAGAGAATGAGGTTCAGGTCCTTCCTTGGTAAGTGGGGGACCGCTCTCTTATTCAAACTCGGTGATAAAAAACGTATCTAGCTAAACTAGGCGTATATATTTATCACGAGGTGGGCTTTTCAATGACTGCGGAGTCGCCTAGTGGGAGAGGGGCTTACCTACCTAGGGGCAAGTCACTTTCTCGAGAGAACTTGAGTACCTTGGTTAGTGCCGGTATGGGACTATACTAGCCAGAGTACTATAGAGTTCTCTGGGTAACTCTTTGTTGATTGAGGAGCATACCATGGGTGCTGTTGTATGTTAGAGTAGGGTTGATATATATATGTATTGTGCATGTTTTACTTGCGAAAAAGGGTTTTATCGTCGTTTGCTTTTGGACTCCTCTACCAGTTTACTCGTGTCAGTGAGTACTGACCCCCTACCAGTGTGTTAGTTGCAGGTGCTAGTGCTTTTGTGGCGTGTGGAAGTGGTTGTAAATACCTCTTTTGGTAATGGATTGCTAAGGATAGGCTGCACGTTGGCATGCTTTTTGATCTTTTGGGTTTTTGGGCAACTTTACGTATATTTTGTATTTTCCACACTCACACAATATATATATGTATATACCTAATACAGGTTGTATATAGAATGTTTTTTAACCTATGCAGGGTGGTGTATATAGTTCGCTAGTTGCAGACTTGTGTAGACGTCATGGTGGTTTGCTTCCGCTTGTTTTTGGGTTTGTTTCTTTATGTTGGTTGAGCCATGACAGGTTACAGGTACGACCTGTTCGATTTACAGAGGAGGTGCTGCCGAATTTTCGGCTCTTCTGTAGATTGCCGGGGCGTGGTCGTGCTAGTTAGAGCACGGGGCGTCACAAACAGAGTCTGTTCGTGATGAACATCATCACGAACATACTCTGTTCGTGATGAATCATCTCTCTCTCTCTAGATTTAACAGTTCTAGAGAGAGAGAGAGAAGAAAGAAAAAAAAAATTAGAGAGAGAGAGGAAGAGAAAATTTTTTTTTTTTTTTTTTTTAGGTTTGAAGTTGCCGACCGGAAATTGGCCGGCCGGCAACTCTTGCCGAAGAAGGTGATGAGGTGGCGTAACAGATGATGTGGCATGACTTGGGAGAGAGAGAAAACATGATGGAGGAGAGAGAGTGACGGTGTTATAACGGAAGGGGGCCATATGGGTATTTCTCGTAAAGTAGGGAGCCAAGCGGGAAGCTGGTCACAAAGTTGGGGGCCATTAGGGTAATAACCCTTAAGAAAAACTGAGGAAGAAGTTCCTACAGAAGTCACGAATGGAGAGGTACGAGACCTCCAAGACAATATGAAAGTCATTTTAAGAGAAGACAATAGAGTTCATCTATCACCCAGTTCAATGCAGATTGAACAAAGATAGATAAGACCTTAGAGTCACTCAGATTATTGTAAACAACTGAGGAGAACGCACGGGAATATCAAATCTAAGAAAAGGTTCTTGAAATTTGATGAAAGGAATCTAAGAAAGAGGTTTTGAGATTTAAAAGGGCAAAGGGTCAGTCAAGAGAGACAAATAATTGATCAAGGAAGGCAAAGCGGTTGTCGAGGCCATAATCAAGATTGTTCCTCATTACTGTAAATGTTTCTAAAACAATGGCTAGACCATTTAAAAGAAAACTACCCTTAGTACGTGGAGGACAAAAGGAATGGAATTATAAATTACGGTTCCAGTATCCTTCTTAACAAAGTTAAGCGAGTATCATAGAAATCCTTCATCAGGTATTTAAAACCAGATGATCGGCTCAGTGGGAGCTCAAAGGAATTACATACTTGACTAAAAGAAGAAAAGATCCAAGTGGGAGAGGAAGCAGTATTGCTAAGGATGCTGAAAGGGATCGAGGTCTTCTTTTAGACACTGATCTAGCTTAGACCTTAATAGTAATTATTTGTTCTCCTAGAAGCATCAATTATTTTAAACCAGTGGTAAATTAACTGAAGGTTCTTGAAAACCAGAAATTGTTAACATTGATAATGACTAAATCAAAAGATTCAAACTCGTTAACTTCAGCATTTTCGCATAGGTCTTAAGGACCAAACGACAAGTCACCCTTTTCAGAAAGGCATAGAGACTAGTAAACTATTAAGACTCATACTTGGTTATGCAGACTTGTAGGTTTACTTAAAGAAGCTAACAAAAGCTACTTCAACACGTATCCTGACAACTTCATGAAGTACGGAAACGTACAAGTCATAAATTATAAAGTCGGAATGTTTGAAAGGTTCAAACAAAGTACAAACCGAAGTAAAGAATCACCTTGCCAAGAAAGTCAAGCACTTGATAACCATCAAATGAGTTGAGAGACGGCTTCCCAACTCGCTCCATGGAACACATCCGAGGGATGGTGAATCTAGTGGGAGTAATCGAACACTTCTAGGCATGATTCGATCAATGATGGATTTAAGCCAGTCTTTCGAATTTTGGGATTTATTCCAGAAATGGTTGCTTTATCACTTAACCTAGATTTATTCCAGAAATGGTTGATTTATCACTTAACCTAATCCGTTTAGAAGCTAAAGGGCCATGTACAAGGATTATAGGGCTTAAATTAGCAAATCTAGTGGGAGTAATCGAACACTTCTAGGCATGATTCGATCAATGATGGATTTAAGCCAGTCTTTCGAATTTTGGGATTTATTCCCGAAATGGTTGCTTTATCACTTAACCTAATCCGTTTAGAAGCTAAAGGGCCATGTACAAGGATTACAGGGCATAAATTAGCAAATCTAGTGGGAGTAATCGAACATTTCTAGGCATGATTCGATCAATGATGGATTTAAGCCAGTCTTTCGAATTTTGGCATTTATTCCAGAAATGGTTGCTTTATCACTTAACCTAATCCGTTTAGAAGCTAAAGGGCCATGTACAAGGATTACAGGGCATAAATTAGCAAATCTGACGCAATTTCTTCGAAAAGAAATTTGGGCTTCACACACCCAGTTAAGAAAACAAAGTGTTTGTTGCTCGTGATGGTATCCTCCTAATAATTAGTTCCGGAAAGAATAATTGATTGTGTAGGATAAGTGGGAGGAAAAGTCGAATACGTCGACCAAGAGCTATAAAACTATTATAGAACAGTGGGAAGAAAAGGACTAAGTACCTACCTCGCAAGACGAATGAAGATTCGCCGGAGAACTCTCAAGTAGTTGAAAGTTGCTCAAAACGTGAATATCTTAAGGAGTTGAGACTATTTCGAATTCTTGTTCTTAAGCCCTAAAGGTGTTTAAAAGTTTATCTACAAGATCTGAAGATTAAAATCTTACTGATAAAAGATAAAGCATATAAACCCGCCCATAGACGGAAACCAACTTTACTATTGGCTAGGATTCAATAGATTATGAAATCCTTTCTCATCAAGATTCCAAACTTGATAATCTAGTCAATGGAGTGAAACCATTAGACGGAAATTAGTTTTCAAGGAAGAGAAGTGAGAAGGATGGAAACATTAGAGTTTCCCAAAAACTAGACCAAAAAGATTAAGATCGTGGATTCATACCAAGAGACTATGAACGAGATCTTATATCAGTCTATGTTTATGTCCATAACTAACACAAGGAAGTAAAAAACCGTAAGGATTGCCGAATTTAGTGGTTAGTAAACCAGCATGCTTCGGATGATCCATCAAGGGATGAAGCAAGCAAGAGTTGAAATCTTCGATTCAAAAGAGGAAATCAAAGGCGTTTGATTCCTAAAGAATGAAGAAAATCTTGAATATCAGGATTTCAAGAAGGTTAGTGGGAGTAACGCTCTTCAAGGTCTGGTGTGCAGTATACACACCAGAATTGAGAACAACATAAGGATGTTGGAATCAGTTAAGGAAGGAACGTAAAGGATGCAATGCTTTGGGCATCAACGGTCTATGGATATAGATTAAAAGATGATAGGACTAAGACAAGAAATCTTGGGATTCTCAAAAGTCCAAATACGAAACACTCTAAAAGAGGTATTCGACCCAAACTCATGGCGCATAGCTCGACAAAACTTAGAGTCGGAGGACCCCTGATGAGCAATCACGCAAGAGGAAGATGGTTATGCTATACGCACAAGATCGGTCATGTGGGACATGATATAGCATTTGCCCAAGACATCTCGAATACTGGAGTATTAAGAGGTGTTAACATCCAAACTCAGATAAGACAATCTGAAACCACAATTAGCACCCTAAAAGGCTTGTAAAATTGCTAGGATGAGTTAGAGTAGAGAAAGTTGAACATGTCAATGCAAACTTCCAGACATGGAAGGAAAGTAGGCAAAAAGTGTTTCTAGCTGAGAACAATTGCAGACTCTACAAATGAAAGAATGGAAGCCATAAATATAGTAAAGGGTTACTAGATTCTATCAATGGAAAATCAAAGGAATAGACCTTTGATTAGTTGATAATTCACAAGGTTTAATCGGACTACATCCGTAGTCAACTACACTGTCACCTAAGACAAAGTATGAGAATCATACATAAGTCTAAGGCATAAGGTATATGTTGAGAATAACCTTGACTAGTAAATTGAGTATGTAAAAGGGTTTTATGGAGGAGGCTCACATTTACAAACTCTTGTTATCAGAAAGAAGTTAGTTATTTCACAGTCGTCTAAATTTGTTTAGTATTTAAACGACAATCCACTGATAATAAAACATTCCAAATAGGTTTGTCAGATGCGTCATTTGATAAATGAAACCGTATTAAGTGAACTTGGAATATTAATTATCAACTCCCTAGTCCAGGTCATTACATAGACAACAATGACATAGGAAGACTAACACGTGAGTCGAGGAGATAACGCTGTTTCATGGGCTATAGGAATAGGAGTATTCAAATTGACTACGTGGGTGTACTATTAGGAATATACATCGAGTAACCCTCAAATGAAAAGTACGTTATAGCGCTGAACGTCCAAAAGCTTCTCATCGACAAGATTTGAGAGATTCCTCAAAACATGAGTACTTCACTCATCTTATGTAAGGAATGCCCGACTTTGGTTCCGCCAAACGCCGCGTCGTAAAAAGAGGTTATAAAAGAGGATAGTGGGAAAGACATGATAGACATGAAGCCGAGTGGGAGCACAAGAATGGACTGTGTCATCCTAATTACATTAGGAAAACGTGTCTCAAGTCCGTTTGATGAGTAGCAATTGAAAATGCGAGGTCGCGCTTAAATGGATTGAAAGTTAATCATCTGTGTTTGAAAGTTGTGCTTGGGAGAGAAATTGATACGGAGAGAAATTGATACGGAATCGAGCATTGCACTTGTTCTAAGTACAAGTGGGAGTCTGAAGGAGATGTCCTTCGACCAAAGATGCAGTGCGAGCAATTTTTCGGATAGGACAATTGATAAAAAAGATCATCAAGTCCAGACGATTTAGGGGTCGTAGTGTTTAGCTAGAAACCAACTACGATCGTCGAATTACGAAGTAATTCGCGGCTAACTTCGACCGGATCCTACACGGGGTTACACATAAGAATGTCTATTTGATCGGATGATATGACTAGTGGGATGAGAGATGTAATCATGGGAGAGTCCCATAAACATGTCTCATAGGCCTAAAAGAAATTTAGGCAAAGATAGCACAAAAGACTTGAAAGAAGGGATTTTGGGCCGGAGGCAAAAAGTGAAGTTTTTTGGCCCGTATTGGGGCCGGCCTTGGCTGGCCGGTTCCCTTAATGGGGCCGGTAGGATCTGCCCTTTTGGAATTGGTTTAGAAGGCCATATGTTAGGGAAATAGGAAAATAGAAATTTTCGACTATTTCCGTAATCTTATTCAAAAGGGACTTTTTGGAAAACCTAATTAGGGTGGGACTCTAACTAGATTTCTATATAATGTCTCTTAGGAACTTGAATAAGGTGTAGAATTTCTCAAGAAGCTTTCTTACTCTACAACATCAAGTAGAGAGAGAAAGTGAGCTAATTCCCAAGCTATCTAACTATTCACAAAGAAGAAGGTGTTCTTCTAATGAAACCACCACCGGAGTTCTATCTAGATACAAGGTGGGAGATCAAATTGACCATTCGGGTGTCTTGAGTAGAGGAACAACACATGGGGCTCTTGGTCTTAGCATTCGATTGGAAAGGTTCGAGATAAAACTAGCGATTAAGGTAATCCTAAACTCTTAGTTAATTATTAGCTTATGCATGTTGATCTTGGGACCTACTAGTGTTAGACAAGGGATGTCTGAGATTCCGCTTAGAACACTAGGTGACACCACAACCCAACACTTAATGGGTGTGGTCACTGCGTATTTATATGGAAAATTAGATACTTACATTTATATGAAAGTCTTTGAAGGATTTAAATTGCCTAAAGGCAATCCATGTATTCACTAAAGCTTAATCAAGCATTATACGGATTGAAGCAATCTGTATGAATGTGGTACAATCGTCTTAGTGGATATCTGATCAAACAAGGTTATGTAAATGATCTCATTTGTCCATGTATATTTATCAAGAAAGGAGATGCAGGATTTGCTATTCTCGCAGTTTATGTTGATGATATCAACCTTATAGGAACTTCAGAAGAATCTCTAAAGCAACAGAATATTTAAAGAAAGAATTCGAGATGAAAGATCCCGGGAAAATAAAATTCTGTCTTCGCTTACAAATTGAAAGAAGTACAAGCGGCATACTTGTACATCAAACATTATGCACTGAAAAGGTCCTCAAGCGCTTTAGCATTGAGAATTCATCCTCTTAGTACTCCCGTGGTGGTTAGATCTCTTGATGCTCTAAAGATCCATTTTGTCCTAAAGGAGAAGACGAAATACTTCTTGGTCCAGAAGTACCATATCTGATTGTTATTGGTGCATTATCATATTAGCTCAATGCACTAGACCGGATATTGCTTTTGTAGTAAATCTATTAGCCAGATATAGCTCTGCACCAACTAAGAGACATTGGGTCAGAGTAAAGCAAATTGTTCGGTATCTTAGAGGAACAACCTAGGATTCTTTTATCATAGAATTTATCTGGTGATTCTCAAGTGAAGAGATACACGGATGCTAGTTATATTTCTGATCCACACAAAGGAATTTCACAGACAGGCTATGTATTCACAAGCGGAGGTACAACTTTCTCATGGCGATCTAGTAAATAAACTATGTCGGTAACCTCATCTAACCATGGAAAAATTATTGTTCTCCACGAAGCCACGAGATAATGAATATGGCTTAGATCCATTATTGAGCACATTAGAAGCTTATGCGGTGTTGTCTCTATCATAAATTCCCCTATAGTTATTCACAAAGATAATTCAGCATGCATTTTGATGAGACATGAAAATGTCCCATCTGAATATCTTAATTCAGGCTAGTTAGTCCATTACGAGCGGTTACTCTGATGATTTGTATGTTTTTCTTACTCATTGGTCTTTTACGAAATTGAGCTCGAAAAATAGATAAAAACGGGAGAAAGACATATGAGGGGCAGGTCTTTTTGAGATAAGGGTAGTGTGGTTATTTGTTCAACCTTGGTACTCGAATAAAATGTAGAATCTCGGACCAACCCAACAGCGAAAGCAGACCAAATCGGAGTCCGGAGGAGAAAGATAGTCTAAGTCAAAGATCAAGGTCAATGATGTCCGACCAAATCAGCCAACTGACACATGGCATGCAATTTGAATTTCAGTTGAAATTTTGGTACACCGTCAGGCAATGAGGGGGCGTTTCGGGACATGACGGGGTCTACGATCCAGTACATTCGAGCAAGAGTTGCAACCGTACTCCCCTAAGCGCGGGTTAGATCTAACGGCTGACGCTCTCATCTTTTTTATCCCGTGATCTTAACATGGGTTATAATACACTTTGATTGCTCCGCGATGCACCGTATCTATGCTCAACTGGCACATGACAGCCAAATATTGGCCGTATCTCACGTCTTCTGATTGGGTAACTATTCTCCAGCTGTCTTCTTTATTTCTTTCTCAATTTGTTGTTATCTTTATTTTTGAAAACTTATAAACAGAGAGAAGATATAAGAGAAGAGATGGAAAGAAAGGGTCTTTTTCTCTAAGGAATTAGAAGGAGATTTGAATAGAGCAGTGATAGGGAGAGTATTTGGAAATTATATGCTTAGAGAGAGAGACAACCGTCCTCTCATAACTCACTGTTATACAGTAAGTATTTATTAAAGATTACACTTCATTTTTTTGGGAAGGAAGATGTGTGAAGAGGAAAGATTTTATGAGAAAGAGATTTTGATTGAAGAAACATATATGGATGTAGAGAGGGAAAGGGATATTTTTCTTCTCTCTTCTCGGATTGGAAAAAAAATTAGAGAAGGAAAGCAAGATAGAACCAGCTGGATTTCGGGTTCTCTCTATATAACAGGAAGAACGAAACACAAAGGAGATATCCAGACAGTTTCAAAAACACAGAGAGCTCGGTTTTAGAACAGGAACTGAAAATCAAAGCCACCATCATCGTCGTCTAGTCGCCTAACTATGTGAAGTGCATGACAAGACACATGAAATTATGACTTAGACTACGATCGATATCGAATACTTCGTTTCGTCTATTAACTATGCGAAGTGCTTGACAAGACACATGAAAATACGATCAAAACGATAATCGAAATAAATGAACATCAATTTATAATCAAAACATCAAATCATATTAAACATAGTCACGAATTCATCACATTTCATCTCATATAATCGACAAACTAAAGTTAGCTAAATATGGTGATTGAATAAGAAATGGAAAGGAAATGATAAGAGAATCCCCCTTTTCCGATATGGTTCAAGGCTAGGTTCGTCGAAAAATTTGAGTAGTTAAGGTGCAGTCGATATCCCCTTAGCAAAATTCTGGGTTCCCCATAGCGACCACCATCATCTTCTCCATTTAGAACACACCCTCCATTAAAGCTAACCCTAGCTTTCTCTCTCTAGAAATTTCTTGTCCAAAATCAAATCAAATACATGGGAAGCTAGCCAAGATGATGGGGAGCAAAAGCCCTAAGGTTTCGAACCAAGAAAGTGGCCGGAACACCCTTGAAAATCTGGCCAAAGTTGGAAGAAATCCGGCCAAATGTCAAAGTCCGGCCAAGATTTAGTTGCAGCCGAGCCTTAGCTTGCTGCCCCGTACCATGTCGCGGCCCGTGAATGCTTCTCGAGTGCCGTCCCGAGCTGCAGCCGCATCCTCCATAGCTGCTGCCGAGCAGCTGCTGCAACTCGGGAAGCTTGCTCGAGCTGCTGCTATGCTGGCCGGAGCTGCTGCTCCAGCCCGAGCATCCGGCCAGCTGCTTTACCCGTGCTGCAGCAGTCCCGTGTTGCAGCAGTCCCGAGCTGCTGCTCGTATTGCAGCTCGGGCTGGTGCTCGGCCGGCCAAGCTAGGCCGGCCTAGTGTGCTGGCCGGCCTATGCTTGGTCGGCCCTCCTCCTTCTTCCTGCTCTCTTTCTAGCTCTCAACCCTTCAAGCTCTCTAACTCCATGAACAAAAACCCTAGCCTCTTCTTTCTCTCTCTTCCTTCTTTCCAAGCTAGTAGATGATGAATAGTGTATTCCTAGATAGAAGATTCTTTTGACCCCTTTCTCTAACTTGAGTCAAACCCTAGACTTAGTCAAAGTTTGACTAAGTCTTTAGACCATTTCACCTTGGACCCTAAAGAGGTGCCTCTAAAATCTCTAATCTTTTTCTTTGTGGGCTTTTGGTTTTTCTTTGGGCTTGACTTTGGTTCCCTACTAGGAACAAAGGAGAGTGCCTTCAAGAAAAGACCTTGGCTTCTTTCTTTCATATCTTCCCCGTCCGAACTCCGAATTGAATTCCGTTTTCACCGTCGGACTCGTCATTGACTCCACTTGTCATATGATTTGCTTGAAATCTTTTTCTCTCATTTTCGGCACATGAAATGATAGTGACAATTCGTTCCCTTTATTCCGGTTTACATGTTTATCTCCAAAAATGATACCTAACAAGAAAAACACATAAAATATTATCGATAACACTCGATAAGGACTAATTAGTCTAAGTTAGGCTCTCCAAATGTGACATTTTCGTGTCACATCAGTCTTCTCCTTAGACCTCTGGTTATAGCTTCTGCTACCAGAGCTGGTTTCGCCAGCTTGAGCTTGGCTAGTTTAAGTAGGACTTCTCCTTGGACCTCTGGTCATGACTTTCGCTACTAGAGCTGGTTTCGCCAGCTTGACCTTGGCTAGTTTAACTAGGACTTCTCTTTGGACCTCTGGTCGTGGCTTTCGCTACCAGAGTTGGTTTTGCCAGCTTGAGCTTGACTAGTTTGACTAGGACTTCTCCTTAGACCTCTGGTCGTAGCTTTCGCTACCAGAGCTGGTTTCGCCAGCTTGAGCTTGACTAGTTTGACTAGGACTTCTCCTTAGACCTTTAGTCGTAGCTTCGCTACCAGAGCTGGTTTCGCAAGCTTGCACTTGGCTAGTTTAACTAGGACTTCTCCTTGGACCTCTGGTCATGGCTTTCGCTACCAAAGCTGGTTTCGCCAGCTTGAGCTTGGCTAGTTTAACTAGGACTTCTCCTTAGACCTCTAGTCGTAGCGTTCGCTACCAGAGCTGGTTTTGCCAGCTTGACCTTGGCTAGTTTAACTAGGACTTCTCCTTGGACCTCTGGTTGTGGCTTTCACTACCAGAGCTGGTTTCGCCAGCTTGAGCTTGGCTAGTTTAACTAGGACTTCTCCTTGGACCTGGTTTCGCCAGCTTTCGCTACCAGAGCGGGTTTCGCCAGCTTGAGCATGGCTAGTTTAACTAGGACTTCTCCTTAAACCTCTGATCGTAGCTTGGGCTATCAGAGTTGGTTACGTCGGTGAGGGCACGACTAGTTTTCGTCGGGACTCCTCCCGTGCCCCTGGTCGTGGCCTTAGCTACCAGGGTTGTCTTCCTCATTCAACCATGAATAGTTTCGCAAGGACTTCTCCTTATACCCCCGATCACCTTCATCGGGGTGGTAGTTTAACTAGGACTTCTCCTTGGGGATCTACAGGGACCACGTTTCACTCGAGTAAAGGTTGAGTTTAACTAGGACTCCTCCTTGTGAGGCCTCGGGTCGCAACCGTAGCTACCAGAGCTACCTCCTTTGCCGGCTTGAGCCGATCAGTGTAACGAGGACTTCTCTTTAGGACCTTGGTGAGGGGTCGGTTTTTACTCGAGCGAAGTTCAGTTTAACTATGACGGCTCCTTAGGGCCCTCGGTTGTCGTCGTAGCTACGGAGGCTATCTTGTCCCTGATCGTGGCTTTCGCTTAGCAGGGCTGTTTAAATTAGGGCCCTTGGTCGCTGCTCTCACCTACCAAGGCTGCCTTCAGGTCTCCTGGTCGTGGCTTTCTTTGTTAGGGCTACCTGTTCGATTTAGAGCGAGATGAGTTTAATTAGGACTCCTCCTAAAAATATGTTATTTTGCTAGATAAAATAGGTAGATAGTTGCTGAAAATATTTTATTTTGCTAGTTAAAATATGTAGCGAGCAGCGCTACTTTTCTTGCCTTGAGGCTAAAATTATATATATATATATATATATATATATATATATATATATAAAATATGTAGCTAGTAACACTACTTTTCTTGCCTAGCGGCTAAAATGATATATATACGTAGGTACTCTGTGTGAGCAATACTGACCTTGGTGGCGCTATTCCTGCATGTTTGCGGCGTGATCGAAGTCAGTGATTTTTCCAGTGCTTGGAAGAGTAGGGACCACTGCTGGCTGTCGACAGTGTCGAGCTGAAACGGCATAACATTCCCTGGCTGCCGCTTGATCTCCTTTAATTGTTCCTACCAGATTCGTTCCCATAATTGGGAATTTCAGAGTTAAGTGGTTCAAAATGATCACAGCTCGTGATTCCTTCAAGAAGTTCCTTCCCAGAATAATGTTGTACGCGTGTAGTTCGATGATGATCACGAACTCCATCATTAGTGCTCGGCTGGTCGTTCCTTCTCCGATGAGTATGGGTAAAGTGACCTTTCCCCCAGCTCGTAGTCGATCTCCGCCGAAACCTGTCAAGTAACGGTCATAAATCTCGGTGTGATGTGCTCTCACCTGGAGTTTTTGGAGGCATGATCGGCTTATGATCTCTGTGGAGCTTCCCGTGTCCACTAGGATACGCCCTATTCTTCGATTGGCAACCAACGCTGTTATCACTAGGGGGTCTGCGTGATGTGTATTACTCCTATCAGGTCATCATTAGTGAATATTATCAGAGGTGTGGCCTCGTTTTGTACCATCGTGATCTCCAGATCCTTTCGTCGTCGTATGTTAGTTTTGTTCTCTACCTGAGTTGGCCCTCCATCTATGACGTTGACACTTTCTTCGCCCTCAGATTCGAATTCCGTTTCCGCCTCGGTGAATATTCTCATCAGAGTTTCTGATATTTCGCCGAGCTCTTTCGCCACTACTGTCAAGCACCTGATTGTTGTTACTGCTAAGGTCGTGTCTCGAGCTCCCCGGCTCTCACTCTGGTCTTTTTGACGTGAGTTGGTGGCCCTTTCGTCGGAGGGTTTTCTGAACGCGTCGAGGAGAGCTTGGGTGAGATTAGTAAAGTTTCTTGTTTCTGAGAGTGATCCTATTCCTGAGAATGTTGGGCCTCTCAGGTCGTTTGCTGTTCTGGGATTTTTACCCAGCAAGGATTTCAACCTAGCCTCTGCTACATCTAGGTCGCTCTGAGATCATTATGAGGTAGAGAGATCCTTCTCGGTCTTCACCGGCTATTTATTTTTCTTCCGGCATGTCTGCCGGAAGGTGTTTTTGGAAAAGATGATTAGTTTTGAAGAAGTACTGAGTAGGATTCGAGTTACCGAATGTGATGATTTGCTGGAGAGATCCCCTTCTTCTAGCGCCAAATGCTGATGTCAAAAATTGACTCCCGGTTAAATCAGCATGAAAAAGGGAGTTGATGCATGACAACCTCCGTTATGATAGAATATTCTGTTTAGAGAGGTTGGATTCCTCTGTTCAGCTCTGCTTCTCTGCTCTGCTCCGCTTCTCTGTGAAGGAGTTGAAGGAGATGTCCTTCGACCAAGGTGACAATGCGAACAATTTGTCGGATAGGAAAATTGATGTGGAATCATCAAGTCCGATTGATTTAGGGATCGTAGAGTTGTAGCTAGAGACCAACTACGATCGTCGAATTACGAAGTAATTCGCGGCTAACTTCGATCGGATCTTACAACGGGTTACACATAAGAGTGTCAAATTGATCTAGGATATGACTAGTGGGAGTGAGATATAACAATGGGAATGTCCCATAAACATATCTCATAGGCCTAAAAAGGAATTAGGCAAAGATAGTACAAAAGGGCAAAAATAGGGTTTTTGGGCCTAGGCCGATTCGGGCACTTTTAGGGCTCGGATTGGGCTGATTTTTGGAGGGACGTTTCCTTATATTATGAACATTAAATCTGCGAATTTTGGCTGGGTTTGAACGTCATCTCCTTAGGTAATTGAGAAAATATCAATAGTTGCTATTTTCGACAATTTCCTTAAATCTTATTCAAAAGGGTGTTTTAGGAAACCTAAAAGGAGGTGGATTCTTATTAGGGTTCTATGTAAAAACTATTAGGGCAGAGAATAAGGTGTGGAATTTCTCTCTAAGCTTTCTTACTCTACCATATCAAGTAGAGAGGAGAAAGTGAGTTAATTCCCATTAACTATCTATCTAGTCAAGAAGAAAGGAGTTCTTCTTCCAGCCACCATTGGTGTGTAAACAACAAGGTGGGAGATCAATTTGATTGCTCGTGTCTCAAGTAGAGGAGCTACGTTTGAAGCTCTTGGTCTTCTCATAAGCAATTGGAAAGGTTCGAGGGAAAACTAGCGAATAAGGTATTTATCTTTCTAGTTTTACTTAGTATTATTATGGGCTTATGCATGTGATCCTGGGAATACTAATGTAGACATTAGATGTCTTATTTCCGCCATAGACATTAGTATATGGGTGTAAACCCCATCAGTGGCGTCAGAGCCTCTTGCAATTAGCCTATCTTATCTAAGTTTTTGACCAATTCCATGCTTTTCTAGATAGATTATTGTGTTTAAAAGTGTTTTGAACACAAAATTTTGATTACTTTTGAATAGGATTCAAGTATTTGTCAAAAGATTACAAAATTTGTTCTTGAAAAGAGTTTCAAAACCTAAAATTTTGATCCAAATTGGTTTGATTTAAAAAGTTGTTTTAAGTTTTCGTAAACTTTTGAAAAACAAAATTTGGAATTTTAGAAGTGTTCTAAAAGGAGTTGTTTTGAGTTTAGGAAACTCCCAAAAATAAAATTTGGAAAATTTTAAAAGTTTCTAAAAGTTTCTAAAAGTTTTGAAAATTTTTAGAAGTGCTCTAAAAAGATTTCAAAATTTAGATAGAGTTTTAAAATTGGAAATTTAGCAACTTGGAGTTGCAAAGGAAAAAAAAAAAATTTGGAAACTAAGGTTTTTGGAAAACTCGAGTGTCCGGCCATGAAGCTCCTGGACGCGTCCAGAGTAGCGGCTGGACGCGACCAACAGTTGCAACAGAAGATTCTGGACGCGTCTTGGAGACGCGTACAGAGCAGCTGCTGGGACGCGACCAGCAGCTGCAAGGGAGCTTCCTGGACGCGTCTGAGACGCGTCCAGAGCACTCGACCAGACGCGTCTTGAAGACGCGTCTGAGAGGTTCTGGGTGTCTCGGACTAAGTCCGGGACACCTAGTGCTGGTCCGGTCCAGCACCAGACGCGTCTAGGACGCGTCCGGTGTTTGGACTAGCGTCCTGGCTCCAGCCAGGACATGCCGACCCTATGGGCAGTGCCATGTCCGGACCTTGTCCGAGCCCTTTTGTGGGCTTGGGCTGGGACTTGTCTAGGACTTGTCCCGGACTTTTTCGAGGCTTTCGGACCACGAAAAGGGACTATCATTCGAGTGGGAGTTTTTGCCAAATTTTCTTTCGATTCCAACCAAATAATTCCAAAGTTAATCCGGGCCATTCGGAAGGCCAAAACGGATTTCTCTTAAATTCTTCGAATTTAGACTTAAGGTCCGTAATGTGACATGGGATGTCGACAAAAGTATCTCCTGGATTAACATGCATATATAATTCTTAGCCTTGATATATTATATGATTGCATGTGATGTGAATGCGGGAAACTAGTATGGCCATAGATTTATTTCTTTATTCTTGTTTTAAGTACGGATGGGTGCATGCTTTGTAATTAATTTTAATTTCAAGTTTATACAATCTGCAAATCGTTAGAGTCTTGTAATTAGAGTTTAGGGTCTATGAGTTCATTGAAAAGCTCAAGGCTGAAATCCAAAGGCGAGTGGGAGAATTCAATAGAGGTTCAAAGATGACGATCTAAGACGAACCAAAAGGCGAAACAAGAAGAAAACCAAAGCAGATTAGATCTTCTAGGTTAGGGGCCATACTGGAATCCATGTCCGCTTGATTTACTTTCTCGCGCGCATTTACTTACTTATTTACGCTTTATGTCGTGGATGTTAGTTAGGCTAAATAGTTCACTATAACAAAGGCCAGACTAGCGTAAAAGTCCCCAAAAGTAATCTTGAGTAATCGCTTATCCAGATTAATACACTCGTTGTGCCCTTGTTCGAGGAAGGTGGGTCGGCCTTCGCAGAGTACCTCCTCTACCTTGGGACAATGCGGGTAGGTCTATAGAAGAGGGCTACATGTCTAAATGGTTCTACTCGACGAGATCAGCAAGAGAGTCTTAAATACTCGAGCCAAAAGGATAGATTAGTCATTCAGTAATGAAATCTATCAACCAAGAGTCATAAGGTATGATCACTGAAGTAGTTCGCTCACCCAAAACGACGGAGTCAAAGGGTAGGGCCTTCGTCCGCTTTACTCCGAAGAACTAGGATCTTGGAATCACTTATTCAATCGGGGATGATTTTATATTGAATAATGTGGGAAAACTAATGTTTTTCAAGAACGATAACGAGTTTAAAACTTTGCCATTTCTTTATGTAGAGTTAAGATGACACAAGGAAACAGGTTCAGCCTGAATCACGCCTAAGGGAGGTGTTGATCAACTTCCTAGAATGGAAGAATGAATCCGAGAATAGTTCTCAAATTCAAAAGGAAAGCTTACTAGAATACCCAATCCCAGTGTTGATTCATACCAGAGAAGGTCAAAAGCCTTTTTGCAAGCAATCGTATAACTTTCTCTTTGAAAGAGAAATAGATGCTGGTGTAACCATTAAGACAAATTGAGGAAGAGGTTCCTACAGAAGTCATAAATGGAGAGGTACGAGACCTCCAAGGCAATCTGAAAGTCATCCTAAAGGAAGGCAACAAAAATAATCTATCACCCAATTCAATATCGATTGAACAAAGATAGATAAGACCTTAGACGAGTCACTCAGTTTGTTACGAACAACTGAGCAAAAACACACGGGAATATTAAATCTAAGAAAGGTTTTTGAGATTTGATAAAAGGAATCTAAGAAAGTGTTTCTTGAGATTCAAAAGGACAAAAGGTCAGTCAAGTGAGACAAACATTTGATCAAAGAAAAGCAGTTGCCGAGTACATGATCAAGAGTATTCCTCATTACTGTAAATGCTTCCAAATAATGGTTAGGCCATTCAAAAGGGAAACTACCTTTAGCACCTGGAGGACAAGGGAATTCCTTCATCAGGTATTTAAGACCAGATGAGCGGCTCAGTGGGAGCTTAAGGGAATTACATACTCGACTAAAAGAAGTAAAGATCCAAGAGGGAGCAGAAGCAGTAATGCTAGGGATGCTGAAAGGGATCAAAGTCTTCCTTTAAACACTGATCTAGCTTAGAACTTAATAACGATTATTTTGTTCTTCTAAAAACATCTGATGTTTAAATCAGTGGTAAATTAACTAAAGGTTAACATTGATAATGACGAATATCAAGAGATTCAAACTCATTTACTACAACATTGTCGATTATGTCTTAAGGACTAATTGACAAAGTCACCCCTTTTAAAAGGGCATAGAGACTAGTAATCTATTAGGACTCATACGGTGTTATGCACCCCTATAAGTTTACTTGCAGAAGCTAAGGAGAGATACTTCAATATCTGTTCCGACAAACTTTATGAAGTATGAGAACGTACAAATCATAAAGTGTGAGTTGGAATGTTTGAAAGGTTCAAACAAAGTACAAACCGAAGTATAGAATCACTTTGACAAGAGAGTTAAAGCCATCCGATTGGAGTGGTGAAAACTTGAGTCAAACACTTGATAACCATCAAAGGAACACATCCGACGGATGGTGGATTCAGTGGGAGTAATCGAACACTGCTATGCATGATTCGATCAATGATGGGTTTAAGCCAAGTCTTCCGAATACGTTGGGATATATTCTAAAAACGATTACTTTCACACTTACCAAAATCCGTCTAAAAGCTAAATCTTGTGTATAAGTGTTTTACAAGGATACAAAAACTAGCTAAAGTCTGACGCAATTTCTTTGGAAGAAATTTGGGCTTCCTCCACAAACAATCAAGAGAACAAAGTGTTTGTTGCTCTTGATAGTATTCTTATAGTAATTAGCATACCTAGTAATCTGGGAGAAAAGTACTAATTATTACAAGAATAAGTGGGAGAAAAGTACAAGTCGAATTAATTCGATCATGAGAAAAATCTTGAAGAGTCATGAAGAACAATCATGAAAAATGTACTGGCCGATTAAGTTCGACCAAGAGAAACAAAACTGTTGAAAGACAGTAAAACCGCGGTTCCTCAAGAAAAGGAAAACGTAGAGATTGGATCTTAAAACCTACCGCACAAAAGCGAATGTAATTCGCAGGAGAACTCCCAAAGTAGTTGAAAGTGTCTCTAAAGGAAAAATCTCAAAATAGTTGAGAATATTCCAAATTGTTGTTCAAAATCCCTAAAAGGTCAAAAGTAAAATCTCAAAGATTCAGAAGATAAAGGTTATTTGTGAAGAGATAAAAGACCTGCGCAGAGACGGAAACTGACTCTTGATTTTGGCTAGAAGCCAAAAATCATCATGGAATCCATATCTCATCAAGACATGTAGCCTGATAATTTAAGTCAACGGAAGACTTAAATTAGTTTTCTAGAATAGAAAACTGAGAAGGATGGAAACATTCGAGTTTCCCGAAACTAGACAAAAGGAATTGGATTTCCCCAGTCCAGTTATGTCCATACGCATGCTTAAAGAATCCATCGACAGATTAAGCACGCAAGAGTCAGAATCTTCGATTCATAAAGGCAATCAAAATGGTTTTAATTCCTGAGGAATGAAGAAATTCTTGAATCACGAATTTCAAGAAGGTAAGTGGGAGCGACAAACCTTCCAGGTCCGTATGCAGAGTACATACAAAAGATTGAGTACGACAAAAGATGTTGTATAACTGTAACAAACAGACTCAATAAAAGGACCACACACAAGGATAAAAATGTCATTTTGGGCACCTAAAGATCTATAAGCATAGATCAAAAGGATGATAGGATTAGAGAGACTCAGTACGCTGAGACGCTTGAGATCCGAAACCGAAAATCTAAGACTCGAAAAAGTCTAAAAGAATTTCGACCAAAAAACTCAAAATCTAAGAGAAACCGATTAGCAAGCACGCATGAGAGAGACATTTATGTTCGAAAACATAAAGACAAGTCATGTTGAACATGATTAGCATTTAGACATCCAAATTCGGATTGGAAACCCGAAACACTACTTTATACATCCGAGAAGGCTAAAGGATAAAGTAGTACAAGAGCTAAAACAAGTCATCATAGCGAACTTCCAGACATGGAAGGAAAGTAGGGTAAAAGTGTTTAAGCCGTAGCTGTTGCAAATACATAAGAAATTAAAAGCCTTAAATCTAGTAAAGATTACTAGAAATTATCAAGGTTGAAGATAGCAATCTTTAAATTAATTGGTAATTAGCAAAGTTTAAAACCGACTACCACGGTAGTCAAACTAAACTGTCACCTACGACATAGTATGAGATTCATACACAGTCTAAGGCATGAGGTAAATTTGGAATAAACCTCGACAAGTAAAACTGAGTGGGTAAAAGAGTTTTATGGAAGAGGCTCAGATTTACAACTCTCGTTATCGGAAATAATAGAGTTATTTCGCAAATCGTCCAAATTTGGTTTAGTATTTAAACGACAGTCCATAGATAATAAAACATTCCGAGTAGGTTTGTCAGATACGTGATCTGATGAATGAAACCCTATTAAGTGAACTTGGAATATTTATTGTCAAATCCCTAGTCCAAGTTATTGCATGGACAATAATGACTCACGAAGACTAGCATGGGAGTCGATGGGATAACGCAGTTTCATGGGCTATAGGAATAGTGTATTCGATTTGACTACGTGGGTGTGTAAAAGGTTTAGACACTGGATAACCCTCTAATGAGAAGTACATCACTCTTGATGAACATCAAATACTTCTCAAAAGACAAGATTGGAGAGATTCCTCAAAACATGAGTGCTCAGCTCATCTAATGTAAAGAATGTCCGACTTAGGTTCCGTTAAACGCCGCGCCGTAAAAGGAGGTTATAAAAACGGATACTGGGAAGGAAGGGATAGACATGAAGTTGAGTGGGAGCGCAAGAATAAATTATGTCCTCCTAAGTATGTTAGGATACAGTGTCCTCGGGCCACTTGACGAGCAACAACTGAAGATGCATGGTCGTGCTCAAATGGATTAAAAGTTAATCATTTGTTGACAGTTGTGCTCGAGATCAAGAAAGTCTGAATGACGTGACGTATCAAATGGGATACTAAGTGACATGGGAATCGAGCATTGTACTTGTTCCAAGTCCAAGTGGGAGTCTGAATGAGTTGAAAGATATTTCCTTCGACCAAGGTGACAATGCGAACAATTTTTCGGATAGGACAATTGATGTGGAAGATCATCAGGTCCGATTGATTTAGGGATCGTAGAGTTGTAGCTAGAGACCAACTACGATCGTCGAATGACGAAGTAATTCGCGGCTAACTTCGATCGGATCCTACAACGGGTTACACATAAGAGTGTCAAATTGATCTAGGATATGACTAGGGGAGTGAGATTTAAAAATGGGAATGTCCCACAAACATATCTCATAGGCCTAAAAAAGAATTAGGCAAAGATAGTACAGAAGGGTCAAAAATAGGGTTTTTGGGCCTAGGCCGATACAGGCAATTTTAGGGCTCGGATTGGGCTAATTTTTGGAGGGACGTTACCTTTTGTTATGAAAATTAAATCTGAAAATTTTGGCTGGGTTTGGACGTCATCTCCTTAGTAAATTGAGAAAATATCAATAGTTTCTATTTTCGATAATTTCCTTAAATCTTATTCTAAAGGGTGTTTTAGGAAACCTAAAAGGGGATGGATTCTTATTAGGGTTCTATATACTTAGGGAAGAGGATAATGTGTGGAATTTCTCTCTAAGCTTTCTTACTCTACCATATCAAGTAGAGAGGAGAAAGGGAGCTAGTTCCCATTAACTATCTATCTAGTCAAGAAGAAAGGAGTTCTTCTTCCAACCACCATTGGTGTGCCAGCTAAACAACAAGGTGGGAGATCAAGTTGATTGCTCGTGTCCCAAGTAGAGGAGCTACGTTTGAAGCTCTTGGTCTTCTTATAAGCAATTGGGAAGCTTCGAGGGAAAACTAGCGAATAAGGTATTTATCTTTCTAGTTTTACTTAGTATTATTATGGGCTTATGCATGTGATCCTGGGAATACAAATGTAGATATTAGATGTCTTATTTCCGCCATAGACATTAGTATAAGGGTGTAAGACCTATCACTCTGCTCCCTGCTTCTTTGCTCCAGCTCCTGACTCCTAGCTCCAGCTCCTGATTCCTTGCTCCTGTTTGTCTGTTCCCAAAGGGGGAAAAACCTGCAAAGGGTTCGAAAACCGCTCCGACGCTCAAGACAGTCAGGTTGCTCTTTGCAGTAAAAGAATGAATATTAATTGATCCTTTGGGGGGGCGAGTTATGAGAACTCTGAGTTCTGGGTGACCTTTTTGGGAGAAGAGATCGTGTCCTGAGAAGGACGATGCGGGGGGCCTTTTATAGGCGATGTTAGGCCGACTATGATCAGTGGCGGTGGTGAGGCGGTTGCCGTCAAACCAATATAGAAGTTACCTTTTTTGCGTATCTAGGGTTTCTCTTCGAGTCTATCCCGGATCTCTGATAAGTGAAAGTTCCTAAGTTTAAGGATAGTTCGTTGTTATCTTTGCCAGAGTGATAGACTCTAAAGGAGAAGTATTCCTCCTTTAGATACGTGGAGTCCAACCGGGCTTAAATACTTCTAGATGTGTAACCGACTGAGATCTTTCTGGAAAGTCTGGGATTAAGTCATTTAGGTCGTGCTGCACTGATATCTTTCTCTGGGCGTAAGATATGGGACGAACCTGTGTAGACCCCCCTTATTCCTTTAGAGATCCCAGGACTGATCTATCTATACCAAGGGCGTTTTGTGCGTATCTAGGGTTTCTCTTCGAGTCTATCCTGGATCTCTGATAAGTGAAAGTTCCTAAGTTTAAGGATAGTTCGTTGTTATCTTTGCCAGAGTGATAGACTCTAAAGGAGAAGTTTCCTCCTTTAGATACGTGGAGTCCAACCGGGCTTAAACACTTCTAGATGTGTAACCGACTGAGATCTTTCTGGAAAGTCCGGGATTAAGTCAGTTAGGTCGTGCAGCACTGATATCTTTCCAGTTCTGGGCGTAAGATATGGGCCGAACCTGTGTAGACCCCCCTTATTCCTTTAGAGATCCCAGGACTGATCTATCTATGCCAAGGGCGTTTTGTGCGGAGTTGGTTTCTTCTGGCCGACCTCCCTGTTGTGGGAATGTGCGGTGGACCATCAGGGATTTTAGCTGTCCTGCTGCCTCAAACCGAGCTGTTCCAAGAGACTTCTGGTCTGATCTTTGACTCTTCAGACGTTAGTCAACGTCTGGACATTTTATGCATCATCACACACCATCTCCAAAAGAATAATGAGATTGATATCCAGAAGATACAATTATGTGAGAATTATGCTGACTTATTCACCAAGTCTTTGCATACTACAACATTAAGAAAACTAGTAGAAGGCAACTGATGATGATGTACAAAATGTCCAGACGTTGACTAACGTCTGAAGAATCAAGATCAGACCTGAAGTCTACTAGATCAACCCGGCTTAAGGCAGCAAGACAGCTGACCCCTGATGGTCCACCGAATATTCCCCTAACTGGGAGGACGGCCAGAAGAAACCTGCCCTGCAAAACGCCTTTAGCATATACAGATCAGCCCAAATTAAGTGTTGAAGCACTTGGGTTACCTACAGGCTAATGGTAATGTGTATAGTACGGAATAAGACTTTTGGGTGCTTTTAGTCTTATATTAGTCGCCACATGATTATCCAATGAGAATTGACATATCTAACATCCAATTATATGCGTAGCTTGGGGATGAAGTTAAATGGGCGGTTTAGCACAAGTGGTGCCGACTATATAAGCACCTCAAAACCCATACACCCCTTATCTCTATTACCCTATATATACCCTCTTCTTATCTGGTTTTAGGTACTTTTGAGTCGTAATCTTTTGTCGTTTAATGAATTCTTTTTTTCGATGAGATTTCTCATTTCACGAGTTAATAAGAGAAGTTCTTTAAGAGATATTATCTTTCTACTTTCGATATTCTCTCTTCACTTTTGTCCATTTAATTTATTATAAAAATTACTACAAAAGAATTAATATCAGTACATCATTGGTTACAAAGTATAAGTATTTTTAAATAGTTTGAAGGTCAAATTTGGTCTAGTTGTCTTTCTTTTATTATTCCAAAAATACCATTTCATCTTATTATTAATGACATTTGGTATTGAAGGAGAAAACAAGGAAGTCCTTGGCCGAGAATTCTTGTTCTCTACCTGATCAGCATATTCTTCGACTAATTTCATTTTGTCCCTTTAAGTTCTTGATTCTAAATTGATAATTCATTAATAAACAGATTACAATTTATAGAGAAGCAAAGAAATAACTGACTCATAAACATAGGACTCCACTAACCCATTTGCTGATGTCGAAATACTTCAGTCCCAATTATTAGTCAGTAAATAGAGACTTGATATTGAATCACGTTTGAGTGGTTGATATCCCGTTTGGATGGATGAATCTGAATGAGTACTACTGCTTCTTTAGCTCCCGTTCTTGCTCCTAGAGACTTAGGGGGAAAACCCTGAAAGAGTTCGGAAACCTCTCTGACGCTCAAGACAGTCAGATTGCACTTTACAGTTAAATATTGAGTATTGACCTTTATGGAACGTACCTCGTTGAAGGTGATGCGATGCGCTTTTATAAGCTTCTTTGGTCCGATTGTTATAGGTGGTGAGATTGAGGCGGTTCGGATCCACCGTGTTGTATTTGAAACTACTATTTCGTAGTCAGGGTTTCCTTTTGAGTTTATCTCGTATCTTAGATATTTAATAGTTCCTTTGGTCAATGATTCTTCGTAGATATCCTGACGAGTTGATAGATCTTCTAGGAGATGTTTCTTTTTTTTGAGACTCTTGGAGCATAAGTTAATCAAACACTTAAGATTTTAACCGATTGATACATAAAATGGTCAAGCGTTAACTAACGTCAAGAAGTCAAGAATAGACCAGAAGTCCAACGGGACAACCCGTCTTAAGGCAACAGGACTGCTAGTCGCGCAAAGATGCATCACCTAAGCTCACAACTGGGAGGTCGGCAAAGATCACCTGAGGAGCTCCAGCCTTGTTTCGCCCAAAACACAACCAGGTCTGCTCTGAGATTCTCAAGAAGTATAAAGGGGATGCACGTAAGCAAGGTCGATGCCTTACGCCCTAAACTTGGAAGGCAGAAGCACGCTGCACGCTTACCGACTTAATCCCGAATCTTCCTAAAGATCTCAGTCGGTTAAAGATCTTAAGTGTTTTGCCTTGATTGGGCTTCAAGAGTCTCAAAGGAAAAAACATCTCCTAAAAGATTTATCAACTCGGTAGGATATCTACGAAGTATCCTTGAGCATAGGAACTTCTAATGATCCTAGATACGCGATAAACCAAAAGGGAAACCCTAACTACGAACAGTAGTCTATTTCCTAAACGGTGATCGTCACCGCCACATCTACACCGTCTACCATCGTCGGTCCAAATCGGCCAATAAAAGGGCACCACGTTACCTTCTTCAAGGTAAGCTAAGTAAGTTTTATCAAATCAATCATTCTCGAAGGATCATTCAATACTCAATCATTTAACTACAAAGACCGATCTTAATGTCTTGAGCATCGGGGTGATTTCCGAACCCTCTGCATGTTTTTCCCCTAGGTTTCTCAGAGCGAGGAGTAGAAATCAAAATAAGGAGTATTCATCATCCAGACGGAATATTCAGCATAACAGACGTTGTCATGCATCAAGTCTCTATTATCTGTCTGATTAACAAAAAGCCATTTTTTGACATTAGCACCAGGCCTGTGTAAGGCCCAATGCCGGCGGGGTGCCCGTGATGCACCCGAAAAGGTTGCACACCCAAGCGGAGGTATCAAGTAGTAACCGGTAAAACCGGAGTCGATCCAAGGATAGGAAGGTAGTTTGGATATCGAAGGGTCTTATCCCTTGGTCTAGATATTAAATGCTAACTTCAACTAATAAAGAAAGGAAGAAAGATGAATAAAGGGTTTTGATTGAAAGAGTAACAAAAAGAATAAAGCGAGTAAAACTAACTAAACAATAAATGTAAATGGGCAAGAGATATTCGAGAGAAGAGTCGGAGGAACAAGAGTCGGGAGACGGTAAGACTCGATTCGGGCAACAAATAAGCGAGAGAGGTGTCGAAGTCCGGGAATCCATAATGATAAACCTACGACTACGTGTAGTCCGATCTAATGTTCCTAAGTATAATCGATATTCGACTCCTAAAGTAGATGTCTCTAAGTACTATGTATATCCAGAGATCATACTTAGTCAAACAAACGTCTAAATCGGTTAATCCCGAGTCATCGAAAGTGTCGTCTAGTCGCCTAACTATGTGAAGTGCATGACAAGACACATGAAATTATGACTTAGACTACGATCGTTATCGAATACTTCGTTTCGTCTATTAACTATGCGAAGTGCTTGACAAGACACATGAAAATACGATCAAAACGATAATCGAAATAAATGAACATCAATTTAATATCAAAACATCAAATCATATTAAACATAGTCACGAATTCATCACATTTCATCTCATATAATCGACAAACTAAAGTTAGCTAAACATGGTGATTGAATAAGAAATGGAAAGAAAATGGTGAGAGAATCCCCCTTTTTCGATGTGGTTCGAGGCTAAGATCGTCGGAAAATATGAGTTTTTAGTTGCAGCCGATCTCCTCTTAGCAATTTTCTGGGTTCCCCATAGCGACCACCATCATCTTCTCCATTTAGAACACAACCTCCATTAAAAGCTAACCCTAGCTTTCTCTCTCTAGAAATTTGTAGCCCAAAATCAAATCAAACCACATGAGAAGCAAGCCAAGGACATGAGAAGTAAAAGCCCCATGGTTTCGGATCAAGAAGATGGCCGGAAAACTCATAAAAATCCGGTCAAAGTATGCATGAAATCCGGCCAAAAACCCTAGATCCGGCAAGAGAACTCGGGTCTGGGCCGTGCCGTGCTGTGCGCGCGTCCCTAGTACCGTCCGAGCTGCAGCCGTGCACGTCCGAGCAGCCGAGAAGCTTCCCGTGCCGTGCTGTTTGCTGCTCCGAGCTGCTGCTGCTGGAGCATCCCGTGGAAGCTGCTGCTGTTCGTGCTTCCCGGCTGCTGCTGCTACTGCGTGCTTCCCGTGGGCGCGCCCCTTTGCTCCGAGCAGCTCCCGTGGACGCTGCTACCTTCCGTCCCGAGCACTTTGTCACGGGGTAAAATCTCGGCTATGCTGTTTACTCCGTGCGGCACTTGTGTAGCTTCTCTTCCTGCACAAGTCAAAGCCTTTTGAACTTGGATGCCTATGTAACTAAGACTAATAGGCTGTTCCACACTAGTATGCTTGAACAAGGAAAGCTTCTAAGTATGCACAAGAACACTCTAAGAGAAAACTCCAAGCTTTATTGCTTATGAAAAACTCTTTACAAGTGGGCACACTTCCCAAGTCACTCACTCTCTTGGATACCAACTTGGTTGCTCTCAACTTGTTCCTTAACTTGTTCCTTAACTTGTTGATTTACAAATGAGGGTCTCACCCCTATTTATACTACTTTGCCTATACAATGGATGGCTAGGATTAAGCCACTTGGTTTGCATCTAATGGCTAGGAAGCTTCCTAGGAATTCTCTAGAAAACTTGGGCTCCAAGCAACTCTAGAAGCTTCCCACCAAAATATCTCCTCCATTCTCTAGAGAAGTCCCTTGGGCTGGGCCAAGGATGAAGCTTCCACATGTGCACAAGGCAGCCCAGCTCCTATGTGTTATGTCCCATCATTTGTAGCTGCTTCTGGGCTGCTTTCTTGAGCTTCCAAGCTGCTGTCCGGCCCACACTTGTAGCTACTGTTTGGTGCTTCCATCTTGGGCTGTTTGGGCAGCAACCTTGTGCCAAAATGTTGCTGGTCCGGGCCACCTGAGCTGCTAGATGGGGCCATTAATTTTGGTCCGTGACATTCTCCCCCACCTAAGCCGCAAACGTCTTCGTTGCGTACTTGGCCGCATCCTTTACAGCAACATGTAACTCCTCCTTTGGCCTGCTCCAAGATATTCTGGTGCTCCTCCAAGGCTCTCCTTTGCCTTTGCCTTTGGCGCCTCCGTGCGTTTTTGCTATGCACAGGTCCCGCCTCTCGAGCTTCTCGACACTTTGGCTCCTTCTCGTCCCGTGCCGGCTCCTTACTAGTGCCATCTGCTGCACTAGAGCTTGGTTGGTCCCTTCCATCCTTGGTGGTACCTGAAGTTGGCTTTGGTTGCCTCCTTTGCCCATCACCTAGTTGGAGTGCGGACACCGTCCCAACCTTGCTCTCTTTGGTGCGCTCCACTGGCACCACACATGGGGACTTCTCATCTAACACCTGCAAAACATTCAAGTGTGGTATCACAGATGCCTTGGCTACCTCGAGAAAGTCCAGCCCCAAGATAACTTTGTGGTCGTCTATGTCCCCGACGTAGAAGTCTACCCTTCCACTCCAACCTCCTATCTTGAGTGGAACGTGCCTTGCCACTCCATGCACGGCCTTTGCCTCCGAGTTCACCGCCTTTATTGTTGAGTTACGATCTCCTTCGACCTTCATCCCCAACCTTGCGGCTTCCTTTGGCGTGATGAAGTTTTGATTGGCTCCACAATCGACCATTGCACGGGCCGACTGTCCATTCAAGCTCAGGTCCACATACATGAGACCCTTCCTTACCTTCTTCTTTGGCATGGTGTCCCGGCCTTCTACCTTAAGAGCACTAAGGTGAATAGCACCAACCTGTGGGCATTCCTCCTCTTCCTCTTCAGCCTTGGTCTTGCCTCTGTCCCTATCTTTGTTTTTATCTTCTTTGGCTTGCAAGGCGTTGAGTGTACTCTTCTTCGAGCATTCCCACGATCTATGGTCGCCTCCACATTTCCAGCACTTCCTAGGTGGGTTGGCATGCTCCTTGGACTTTTGGTCCTTGGGTGCCTCCCATCTCCTCGGGTCCCTGTCGTGGTTCCGACCTTCTCGTGCATTCCGGTCTCGATCACCATCTCCCCCACCATGTTCCTGGCCACCTTCTTTGGGCTTCTTTGCATAGTCCACCCTGAAATCTTCAAGTTTCTCCGCCATGACCAGGGCAGCGGACAAGTCCCCCACATCTCTGCGTCTCAGCTCGGTCCTTGCCCAATTCTGCAACCCATGTAGGAAGAAGTATAGGCGATCTGTGTCTGACATGTTTGGGATGTCAAGCATAAGGGTGTTGAACTCCTTGATATATGCTGTGATTGTTCCCGTATGCTTGAGCACCATCAACTTGTCTCGTGCTCGAAACTCGACATTCTCGGGAAAGAATTGCGCCTTGAATTCTCTTTTGAACTCCTCCCAAGTGTCGATCCTGCAACGTCCCTTGGCCATCTCGTCCGTCTTCCTTCGCCACCATAGCAAGGCGTCCTCGGCCAAGTACATTGCTGCCGTCTCCACCATGTCCTCTTCTACTTCAAGCCCCATAGCTTTGAAGTATCTCTCCATGTGCCATAGGAAATTCTCCACTTCTTTGGCATCCCTGGCACCATTAAAGCACTTAGGGTCAGGTATCCTTACCTTAGGTGCTGTTAGGCTTGGCCTGCTCTCCATGTTGGCCACCACCTTTTCCATCACTAGGTATCTCGATTTGAAGTCTTCAAACTCAGCACGCATCCTCTCCGTGGATTGGCGCATACTGTCCATGTCCCGTTTCAAGACATCCACCACCGTTTCCACTGATTTCTCGATCCCATCGATAGCATCTTGTTGACGATCTAGGATGTTTGTCACGTCCCCACAGAATTCTTCCGACTTCTCGATACGTAACGCCATCAAGTCCAGCCTTTCCTCGATAGCTACAAATCTTGCCTCCATGGAAGAAGCCTCTCGGTCTGCCGACTTCTCTCGTGCAGCCTTTCCTCCCTTTGTCTTGGGCCGTCCCTCCTTCCTGGCAGCATCTTGTGGCACATTCTCGATCTCACTCGACATGGTTCCGACGTAGCTCTGATACCAACTGTCACGGGGTAAAATCTCGGCTATGCTGTTTACTCCGTGCGGCACTTGTGTAGCTTCTCTTCCTGCACAAGTCTAAGCCTTTTGAACTTGGATGCCTATGTAACTAAGACTAATAGGCTGTTCCACACTAGTATGCTTGAACAAGGAAAGCTTCTAAGTATGCATAAGAACACTCTAAGAGAAAACTCCAAGCTTTATTGCTTATGAAAAACTCTTTACAAGTGGGCACACTTCCCAAGTCACTCACTCTCTTGGATACCAACTTGGTTGCTCTCAACTTGTTCCTTAACTTGTTCCTTAACTTGTTCCTTAACTTGTTGATTTACAAATGAGGGTCTCACCCTTATTTATACTACTTTGCCTATACAATGGATGGCTAGGATTAAGCCACTTGGTTTGCATCTAATGGCTAGGAAGCTTCCTAGGAATTCTCTAGAAAACTTGGGCTCCAAGCAACTCTAGAAGCTTCCCACCAAAATATCTCCTCCATTCTCTAGAGAAGTCCCTTGGGCTGGGCCAAGGATGAAGCTTCCACATGTGCACAAGGCAGCCCAGCTCCTATGTGTTCTGTCCCATCATTTGTAGCTGCTTCCGGGCTGCTTTCTTGAGCTTCCAAGCTGCTGTCCGGCCCACACTTGTAGCTACTGTTTGGTGCTTCCATCTTGGGCTGTTTGGGCAGCAACCTTGTGCCAAAATGTTGCTGGTCCGGGCCACCTGAGCTGCTAGATGGGGCCATTAATTTTGGTCCGTGACAACTTGCTGTTCCAGCCGGTCCTAGCTTTGGCCGGCCGAGCCATGTTGGCCGGCCAAGCTAGAACCGACAGCCTCTTCTCTCTCAAGCTCCCTCTCTTTAAACTCTTGCCTTGAAACCCTAGAACTTGGTGATGAAGAACTAAACCCTCTTGCCTCTTTCTCCTCTCTAACTCCTTTCCAAGGTTGTTGATTGATCAATGAAGAAGAAGATGAATAGTGTATTTGTCTCAAACCCTAGACTTAGTCAACCTTGACTTTGACTCAAACTTGGGTCCATTGGGTGCCTCCAAAATCTCTTCCTTCTTTCATCTTCTTTGGGCTTGGGTTTTATTCCTTCATATCTAGGCTCTTGGGTTTTAGACTTAGGCTTTAATCTACACTTGGAAATCAAGGGGGGTGCCTTCATAGAATCTTTGTTTTAAGACCGAACCTCGACTTCTTTCTTTCACAACTTCCCCGTCCGAACTCGGAATGGACTTCCGTTTTCACCGTTGGACTCGTCTTTGACTCCTCTTCTCATTTGATTTGTTTGAAGTCTTTTTCTCTCGTTTTGGGTACATGAAATGATAGTGATAATTCGCTCCCTTTATTCCGAATTAAGTTCTTTATTCCAAATATGGAACCTAAACAAGAAAAACACATAAAATGTTATTGATAACACTCGAAAAGGACTAATTAGTCTATGTTAGGCTCCTTAAATGTGACATTTTCGTGTCACATCAGCCCGCACTGGGCCCCCCAACTAAAGGGCCCACAAATTAATTTGAATAGAAGAAGGGAGCCAGTGAAAGGTCAAATTTGGGTGGGCGTGGCGCTTGGGGATCAAAATCTGTTTCTCTTTCTCTTTTAGATCTTCCCATAAATTGAAGAGAGAATCGTTTCTCTCCATGTGCATGTGGCGGCAATCTTCCCATTAAATCTCTCTTATGTTATGTTTCTAAATCTCTACCTAAATTGCCAAAAAAGAATTCCTTTTAAGATTATAAAAACTTTAGAGCTTATACTATATAAAAATGGTTTTTTTCTCAACAAAAATAAATAAATATAAAAATGGGTTTTCTTCAATTTTTGGATTCGTTAGTCTTTTCCAGAAAAAACTACACAACATTATTCAAAATTACACATAACATTTCTCTTTTAAATTTTAAAACTAACTAAAACATGTAAAACACATACGTGGTGAAGTAATGTTGTTTGAGCGAAGCCTAAAAAAAATATACAAAAGTGACCGAATAAGCTAATGACGTGTGGAAACTTTCGTGAATTTTTTTCATATTTTAGGTTTGATTATACGAAGGGAGACACAACTAAAATTTGGCACTAGGCCTCCCAATTCTCAGCCACGACCCTCATTAGCACGTGCGGTGCGCTTCTGTCTTCCCATATTCAGGGTGTGAGGCATCAACCTTGCTTACGTGGACCTCCCCAACGCTCCTTTGAATCTGAGGGCATACCTGGTTGTGTTTGAGGAGACTGTAACAAACACTCTAAAAGTCTAGTTGTCAAGTGTCAATGGAGATTCACTTTCCTAGGTGTCAATATAGAGACACTCTAAACTTTTTTGGTCTCCAATGGAGATCTCTAAAATCTCTATACTTAATGCACATATCACTCTTCAATTCAATACATAAAAAGTAGTCAAAAAGCAAAGGTTTCTATTGGTTATAATTTTAAAGTGAAACTTAGAGTCTTAAGGAGACACTCTAGTTATAGAGTGTCTCTTTCTAGAATCGCTATCAATAAATGCTCCACAGCATCATAGAGTGTCTAGTTGAGTGCCCCATTAGAGAAGATTTTTTAACAAAATCTCTAAAAATCCTAAGTGACACTCTAAGTTTTAGAGTTTGAGTGTCCCATTGGAGAGCTCTAAAGCTCCTTAGATGATCTTGCCGACCTCCCGATTCGGGGCTTAGGTGGCAGACCTCTTTGGACTCAGATATCATGTTGCCTTAAGACGGATGGACTCCTTGGGCTTCTGGTCTTTTCTTGACTTCTTGACGTTAGTCAACGAGTGACCATTTTATGTATCATCACCAGTCCCGCCACTCCTAGGCGAAAGTAAAAAAACTAAAGAGTCTAAGTATACTGTAGCTTTCACAACATATATAGTTAGATAACTTAAGTAAATAAACTAAAGGTGTTTCAGGTATACCTGGGCCAGCGCTGTGCATGAAGCCTAGCCATCCTTTGAGTATCTGATTTCTTGAGCCTCGCATGTCGGGGTTATTTTAAGGTGAGCAGATGTCCGCGTGACTGAGCTCCTGGGGCTTCTGCTTGGTAGGGCTGGTTTGTTAGAATGAACCTGATTGAGATTTCTGAAGGATTCGTCCATATGTTGATTTGCGCATGAAAAATATTAACTCTTTGTCTTGGGAAGGAAGTTTCATTTTTTTACATGATTTTGTGACGTCATAATATCTGATCTTATGATCACACATTTTCGACGTTGATCATTAGGGTAACTGCCCACGGTACCTCCAATGTCATGCATGGTGTACGTGACTTCTTCTGATTGGACGAGCAGTTGAGTCTCGTCAAGCCTCATTAACTCTCCTCTAACTTGGTCAGTCTTTTAGCCGCTATTTGACGTACGGTCATTTAGAGTTGGTACGTTTCCGAGACAACTTTATTCCCTCCTTAATGTTTTCTTTTTACCGAGAAGAACCTTTGATCTTTTTCCTCCACTATAAATAGCCTTCTTCTTGATGTTTCTTTTTACCTCCTGAGTTTTCTTCAAGAATGACTTTTTCTGAATTGCTCTTTTTTCTTGATATTTTGTGATGAGACCCTTATTTTAGTTTCGGCTGAAATTCTTTGAGTGATTTTTTTCCCGTAATGGTAATGGCGAAAGGTGGAATTGCCCGTAATGGGAATGGCGACCCATTTTGGGGTTTTCCACCAGGGGGGAGGTGGTTCTAGATGCCAATTGGGGTTCCGCCACCGGAAGGAAGGTGATTCATGGAGTCTTTTTTTCCTCAGTTTGATTTCTTCATGGAGTCTGGTCGACATATTTTCTTTGGGGGCCAAATGATTTAGCGGAACCTGCTGAGGCATCTTCTATCTCTCCTACTTGGATTCTCTTCTTTTTCACCGTTCTTCTCTCTTTCCTGTTGGATAGTTTTAAGGGAAGGTGATCGGAATTTTTCCTTTTGTCTCTTGCAATTTCTTCTGTAATAGACCTAAGCGGATGCGTCTATTTTGGTGTCCTTAACTGTGATTTCTTCTATAATAGATTTTCTTGAGAGTGAATAAAGGAATTTGTTGGCTGCCTTCTATAACTGATTAATTAACTAGCTGCTGCTCCTTTTTTTCGTCCATGTGGAGGCCCCTCTATTTAATTTTCTTTAATTGCTTCATTAAATCCCTTCGGCGATAGCACCTGTTCGCTCAGGCTTCTTGACCGCTCGACCTAATTTTGTCTAAATGAAGAAAATAATTCCATCATTTTCCAAGCTTTGTTTGATGGTTCGTGGCACTCTTCTTGAGAGTGATACTAGAATAGCCTTCTACATGACCCTCAACCATCCTGATTTCTTTGTCTGATATCTCTATATAGAGGTCAGGGGTGAAGTTTTTGCTATTGTTCTTCGTCTAGGCAACATAAATAACTTCAGGATTCTGGAGATACTCCTTTCCTCTGATCCCTTCGGTCCACTGGTTCATTCGATGCGAGGCATCCTGAGTGACTCTCGACCCATGATTTTTGAGACGATGGGGTTTCTTGTCTGTCGTGGAGGGGATGGTCAGTTTCTGACTATAGTTATCTGTGCCTCAGTGGGTTTGGTCAATCCTCCGGTTGTTCTTCCTTCTCCCTCACTGTCTTCTTCTTCTTCTTTTTCAAATATGTAATTACCTTTTGTGAATTTAGTGAACAGTCTCTTTTGGTGTTGACGTGATTGTTGCTTTCTTTTGCTGTTTGTTTTCTACACAAGGATTAGTGATGCAAGAATGGGGTTTAACATAATGACGCATGATCTAATGTTACTAATGCTCATGTCCTAACTTATTAAATTCTGTGATAATTCTTTCCGCCGGTATCCAGCAAAACAAGAACTTAGCTAGAATTGTAAAATGTTTTAGAGTGATTTCGCCGCTCAGTGCAGGAGGAGCAGAGCTAAAGGAGATGTCCTTGTGAAGGAAATGTCATGTCGATCTGAAGGAGATGTCCTTTGAAGGAGTGTTTCGACCAAGATGATAATGCGCTCAATTTTTCGAATAGGATCAAGATGACTTTATCCAGAAGATCATCTAGTCCAGTCGAATTAGGGATCGTAATGCTTAGCTATAAGCCTACTATGATGGTCAAATGAGTTCGGTCATTCGCGACTAATATCGACCGGATCCTACAATGGGTACACCAAAAAGTGGTGACTTGATCGGAGAGAAATGACTGGAGGGAACTAGGAAAATGGATGGAGTAGATCCAGTTTAATAAGTCCAAAAGGTTCAGAATCAATCCGGACAAAGATAGGAAGAACCAGACCCGGAAGAAGGCCCATACTGATGATACATAAAATGTCCAGACGTTGACTAACGTCTAAAGAGTCAAGATCAGACCTGAAGTCCAACGGGTCAACCCGGCTTAAGGCAACAGGACCGCTGAATCCTTGACAATCCGCATATTCCCTAACTGAGAGGTCGACTAGAGGAAACCAACCCTGTAACGCCCTCGGCATGTACAGATCAGCCCTGGGGTCTTCAGAGGAGTAAGGGGGGTCCAAACAGATCCGGCCAATGTCTCACGCCCAGAACTGGGAGGCAATAGCGCTAGGCGATTGACCGACTTAATCTCGAATCTTCTAGAAGGATCTCAGTCGGTTACAGATCTGGAAGTGTTTAAGCAAGTTTGGGCTTCAAGAGTCTTAAGGGAGGAAATATCTCCTTGAAGATCTATCACCTCGGCAGGATATCTACGAAATAACCTTAAACTTAGGATATTTTTATTTATCCTAGATACATGATAACTACGAAGGGAAACCCTAATTCAGCCTATAAAAGGGCCTCATATCATCTTCTTCAAGGTAAGCTGAACTAGTCTAACAGACTCCACCCCCAAAAGGATCATTCGATACTCATTATTTTACTGCAAAGAGCACCCTGACTGGCTCGAGCGTCGGAGCCGTTTTCTTTCTTTTTGCAGGTTTTCCCCCTAGATTTCTAAGAGAAGGAGCGGGAATCAAAGGAGCATCAATCATCAATATGGAATATTCGATCATAACGGAGGTTGTCATGCATCAACTCCCTTTTTCATGCTGATTTAACCGGGAGCCAATTTTCGACATCAACACATACCAAAAGAGATGCGAGCATATAAAGTTGCCGGCCAGGCCCAGCTCACTAATGGGGCTGCCCTGACCAGCCACATTAGGAATCACAGATGGGACATAAATCCCATCTGAGAGTCCCGCTCAGATTAGGTTTCTAAATCTTATCTTTTCTGGATATCTTATTTGAATCCTAATTAGAGTATGACTCTTACTTTAAGGCTCTCTATACAAGGACTCATATAAGAACAGAAAAAGTGTGGAATTTTCTCAAGAGAAATCCATCTCTACAACATCAAGTAGAAAGTAAATTTTAGAAAAAAAACTCCCAACCTATCTATCTAGTCAAGGCAAAAGAGGTCTTCTTCTCAACCTTCCATTAAGTACCTAGCTGACATTAAAGAAGGGAGATCAAGTCAGCTTTCGGGTGTCTCAAGTAGAGGAGCTACTATTTGGAGCTCTCATCTCCGAGAAAAGGCATCGGATTTAGTTCGAGGAAAAGTGATTAAGGTTATCTCCTGTTACAATACAATTCATCTTTAGTTGTTGCATGTGATCTTGGAAACTAGTGTTGGACGTATTAGACGTCTCATATTCTGCTTAGAATACTAGGTGACACCATAACCCAACAGTGCATCAGAGCCTCTTGCATGAGCTAACTTTGGCAAGAAGAATTAAATAATTTGGACATCAATTTGATTAGTTTGAATAATATTTAGGCTCAATCAAATAGATATTGGAAGAGTTTCAATTGTTTAAAGCTATAAAGTTTTCGATTTTTGAAAATAGTTTTTCGAAAGAGAAGATTAAAGTTTTAACAAATTTTTTTAAAAACTTTTCAAATATGGAGTTTTGGTTTTGACTCAATGAAGTCCAGTTGGTGGAAGAGAAAGAAAATAAATCTGGTTAGAAAAGCTTCCTGTCTGGCCAGGACGCGTCTGGGCCAGACGCGCTCGTCCCGGAGCTAGTCTGAGACTGTCCTGGACCAGGAGTCTGAGACGTGCGCATCTCGGACGAGAAATCCGACACACGCAAGGATGCTTCCATTCCAGACGCATCTAGGACGTCCTAAGGCATCTCGGACTTGAAGTCCGAGATGGCTTAGGACCGACCGAGGACCAGACGCGTCTGGGAAATTCTAAGGTGTCTCGGACTTGAAGTTTAAGATGGCAGCCCCGGACTCTGTCCTTGGGCCAGACGCGTCTGGACTAGAAGACAATGTCCCAGCTCAAGGGGCCAGAACACGTTCTAGCCCATACCAAGACGTACTTGCCACAGGCCAGAACGTGATGGCCCTCGGTCGAGGCATGCTCGACCTATGCCAAAGCATGTAGTGGCTTTTGTACCAATCGTGGTCAATGTGAACAATACGAGTAATCCAAGACAAGCAATAGGAATAGTAAAGAACAATCAAGAACAGAAAACAGAGATTTACGTGGTTCGGTTGGTGAGACCTACTCCACGACGACAACTGCGCGATGATTTTCACTATGATAAGCAGACAAGTTTAAACAAGAGATTCGTGAGATTGTGCTTACTGGTATCTCCTTAGGGTTTAGTTTATATAGCCACTAAACCCTAATCCCACTGCCTTACCGACTCTCTATCTACAACCGACATTATACACGGATAACACTAATCACCGACATTAGCCTAGCTTCCGCATTTCAGCTCTGTCTCGGAGTCCAGCTCTGCCTCACAGCCCTGCTTCGCATACCAGCTCTGTCTCAGCAATCAGCTCCGCTAACGGGTCAGAAATTCGACGGTAAGCGGGTTAGCGAGTCGTAAACCGGGTCCGATACCAATCCATATTCGAGTCACTTCTAACAGTGGCCATACCCGAGATCAAGTAATGGGTTTAGGCACATAGTGTCCCAGACCTTGACCGATCCTTGTCCCGGGTGATTCTGAGTCTGGACTCAGATAACGGACTGAGATTTTTGGGTGTCGACTCGATTGGGAGTTTTTGTGTTTTTCTCAATCATTCTCCCGCTTCCACGTACATAATTTTGCCAAAGATGACTCGGGCCGTCTGAAGGCCCAGATAGAGCTTTTTGTTTCTAAAATTGATTTTAGAAATCATTAAGGATAAAACATGAATGCGCCATTAGTGTTAGCGTTAGCGGAGCTGATTACTGAGACAGGGCTGGTATGCGAAGCATGTAGTTTTTAAGGTGACGAATTCAACCTTGAATCACACCTAAGGGAGGTGCTGATCAACTTCTTAGAATGGAAGAACGAATCCGAGAATAGTTCTCAGATTCAAAAGGAAAGCGTACTAGAATACCCAATCTCAATGTTAACTCATACTAGAGAAGGTCAAAAGGCTTTTGCAAGCAATCATATAACATTCTCTTTGAAAGAGTGATGGATGCTAGCTAGACCATCAAGACAAACTGAGGAAGAGGTTCCTACAGAAGTCATAAATGGAGAGGTACGATACCTCCAAGGCAATCTCGATTGAACAAAGATAGATAAGACCTTAGATGAGTCACTCAGATTGTTACGAACAACTTAGCAGAATACACGGGAATATCAAATCTAAGAAATGTTCTTGAGATTTGGTACAAGGAATCTAAGAAAGTGTTTCTTGAGATTCAAAGGGGCAAAGGGTCAGTAAAGTGAGAAAAACATTTGATCAAAGAAAAGGCAAGCAGTTGGCGAGTACATGATCAAGAGTATTCCTCAATACTGTGAATGTTTCCAAACAATGGCTAGACCATTTAAAAAAGGAAACTACCTTTAGCACCTGGAGGACAAAAGGAATGGAATTATGAATTCCGGTTCCAGTATCCTTGTTAACAAAGTTAAACAAGTATCACAGAATTCCTTCATCAGGTATTTAAGACCAGATGAGCGGCTCAGTGGGAGCTTAAGGGAATTACATACTTGACTAAAAGAAGTAAAGATCCAAGAGGGAGCAGAAGCAGTAATGCTAGGGATGCTGAAAGGGATCGAAGTCTTCTTTTAGACACTGATCTAGATAGAACTTAATAATGATTATTTTGTTCTTCTAGAAACATGTGATGTTTTAAACCAGTGGAAAATTAACAAAAAGTTAACATTAATAATGGCTGATATCAAGAGATTCAAACTCATTAACTTCAGCATTGCCGATTAGGTCTTAAGTTTACTTGACAAAGTCACCCTTTCAAAAGGGCATAGAGACTAGTAATCTGTTGGGACTCATATAGTGTTATGCAGACCTATAAGTTTACTTGCAGAAGCTAAAGAGAGAGACTTCAATACGTACTCTGACAAACTTCATGAAGTATGAAAACGTACAAGTCATAAAGTATAAGTCAGAATGTTTGAAAGGGTCAAACGAAGTACACACCGAAGTAAAGAAACATTTTGACAAGAGAGTTTAAGTCATCTGATTAGATTGGAGTGGTAAAAACTTGAGACAAACACTTGATAACCATCAAAGGATTTGAGAAACCGTTTCCCAACTCGCTCCATGAAACACATCTGACGGATGGTGGATTCAGTGGGAGTAATCGAAAACTGCTATGCATGATTCGATCAATGATGGGTTTAAGCCAGTCTTCCGAATATGTTGGGATATATTCTAGAAACGATGTTTTCGCACTTAACCTACTCCGTCTAAAGCTAAACCTATGTAAAAGTGTTTTACAAGGATACATGAATTAGCTAAAAGTCTGACGCAATTTCTTTAGAAGAAATTTGAGCTTTTTCCACAACCGATCAAGAGAACAAAAGTGTTTGTTGCTCATGATAGTATTCTTATAGTAATCAGCATACCTAGTAATCTGGGAGAAAAGTACTAATTATTACAAGAATAAGTGGGAGAAAAGTACAAGTCGAATTAATTCGACCATATGAGAAAAATCATGAAGAGTCATGAAGAACAATCATGAAAAATTTACAGGCCGATTAAGTTCGACCAAAAGCAACAAAACTGTTGAAAAACAGTAAAACCACGGTTCCTCGAAAAAGAAAAAGGTAAAGATTGGATCTTAAAAACCTACCGCACAAAAGCGAATGTAATTCGCAGGAGAACTCTCAAAGTAGTTGAAAGTGTCTCGAAAGGAATATCGCAAAGCTGTTGAGAACATTCCAAATTGTTGTTCAAAAGCCCTTAAGGTCAAAAGAAAAATCTCAAAGATTCAGAAGATAAAGGTTATTTCTGAAGAGATAAAAGACCTGCGCAGAGACGGAAACTGACTCTAAATTTTGGCTAGAAGCCAAAAATCATCACGAAATACATATCTCATTAAGACATGTAGCTTGATAATTTAAGTCAACGGAAGACCTAAATTAGTTTTCTAGAATAGAAAACTGAGAAGGATGAAAACATTCGAGTTTCTCGAAACTAAACTAAAGGAATTGGATTTCCCCCGTCCAGTTATGTCCATACGCATGCTTAAAGAATCCATCGACGGATTAAAGCATGCAAGAGTCAGAATTTTCGATTCATAAAGGCAATCAAAATGGTTTTGATCCCTGAGGAATGAAGAAATTCTTGAATCACGATATTCAAGAAGGTAAGTGGGAGCAACAAACCTTCCAGATCCGTATGCAGAGTACATGCAAAATGATTGAGTATGACATAAGATGTTGTGTAACAGCAAACGTACTGACTCAATAAAAAGACGACACACAAGGATAAAAATGTCGATTTGGACATCCAAGATCTATGAGCATAGATCAAAAGGATGATAGGATTAGAGAGACTCAGTACGCTGAGACACTTGAGATTCAAAACCGAAAATCTAAGACTCGGAAAAGTCTAAAAGAATTTCGACCCAAAAACTCATGACAGAGGGCGTTGCAGAAATCGGAGTCTGAAAAGACACCGATAAGCAATCACACATGACAGAGACATTTATGTTCGAAAACATAAAGTCAATCATGTTGGACATGATCAGCAATTTGATATCCAAATTCGGATTGGAAAACCGAAGCACAACTTAAAACACCCTAGAATGCTAAAGGATGAAGTAGTACAAGAGTTACAAGTCATGGTAGCAAACTTCCAGACATGGAAGGAAAGTAGGCTAAAAGTGTTCAAAGCCGGGAACTGTTGCAAATACTACATAAGAAATGAAAGCCTTAAATCTAGTAAAAGGTTACTAGAAATTATCAAGGTTGAAGATGGCAATCTTCAAATTAATTGATAATTTGCAAAGTTTAAAACGGACTACGTCGGTAGTCAAATTAAACTGTAACCTAAGACAAAGTATGAGACTCAAACACAAGTCTAAAGGCATGGGGTATATTTAGAATAGACCTCGACAAGTAAATTGAGCGAGTAAAAGGAGTTTTACGGAAGAGGCTCAAATTTACAAAGTCTCGTTATCGGAAATAAAGTCAATTATTTCACAATAGTCTAAATACGGTTTAGTATTTAAACGACAGTCCACAGATAATAAAGCATTCCGAATAGGTTTGTCAGATACGTGATCTAATGAATGAAACCCTATTAAGTGAACTTGGAATATTTATTATCATCTCCCTAGTCCAGGTCGTTGCATGGACAACAACGATTAAGGAAGACTAGCACGGGATGTCGATGAGATAGCGCAGTTGCATGGGCTATAGAATAGGAGTTTTCAATTCGACTACGTGGGTGTGTAAAAGGTTATACACTGGATAACCCTCGATATGAGAAGTACATCACTCGTCATGAAACGTCAAAATACTTCTCATAAAAGACAATTGGAGAGATTCCTAAAAACATGAGTGCCGCACTCATCTTATGTAAGGAATGTCCGACTTTGGTTCCGTTAAACGTTGCGCTGTAAAAGGAGGTTATAAAGGCGGATACTGGAAAGGACAGGATAGACATGAAGTTAAGTGGGAGCGCAAGAATGGATTGAGTCATCCTAATCACATTAGGTACAAAGTGTCTCAAGGCCACTTGATGAGTAGTAACTGAAAATGCGTGGCCACGCTCAAACGGATTAGGCGTTAATCGTTTGTCTCATACAGTTGTACTCGGATATCAAGAAAGTCTGAATGACGTGTCGTATCAGACGGGATACTAATTGACACGGGAATCGAGCATTGCACTTGTTCTAAGTCCAAGTGGGAGTTGGAAGGAGTTGAAGGAGATGTCCTTCGACCAAGGTGACAATGCGAACAATTTGTCGAATAGGACAATTGATGTAAAAGATCATCAAGTTCGATTGATTTAGGGATCGTAGAGTTTAAGCTAGAGATCAACTACGATCGTCGAATTACGAAGTAATTTACTGCTAACTTCGATCGGATCCTACAACGGGTTACACATAAGAGTGTCAATTTGATCTAGGATATGACTAGTGGGAGTGAGATATAATAATGAGAGTGTCCCATAAATATATCTCATAGCCTAAAGAGAAATTAGGCAAAGATCCCGTTTTTGGGCTTAGGCCGATTCGGGCACTTTTAGGGCTCGGATTGGGCTGATTTTCGGAGGGACGTTTCCTTATGTTATGAACATTAAATCTGCCAATTTTGGCTGGGTTTAGATGTCTTCTCCTTAGGGAATTGAGAACATACCAATAGTTGCTATTTTCGACAATTTCCCTAAATCTTATTCTAAAGGGTGTTTTAGGAAACCTAAAAGTAGGTGGACTCTTATTAGGGTTCTATATAAACACTCTTAGGGAAGAGAATAAGGTGTGGAATTTCTCTCTAAGCTTTCTCTCTAAGGTTTGGAAGATCATTAGTCCGGTCGAATTAGGGGTCGTAATGCTTAGCTAGAAGCCAACTACGATCGTCGGATAACTTCGGTAATCCACGGCTAACATAGACCGGATCCTACAAGGGTTACACATAAAAGTGATGGTTAGAACGGAGAGATATTGACTAGATATAAAGTGGCAAAGAAGTGGATTGGATCCATTATTTGAGGCCAAAAAGAGTTCGGAAGAGTCCGGACAAGTGTACATAACCCCGGGCTAAAAAGGGAGCCCGGGGGTGCCCATAAAGGGGCCGGCCATGTGATGTTCGACCTTAGGAAGGGCCGGCCAGAACATGGCCGGTTAGACCTCTTGTGTGGGCCGACCATAAAGCCCATAGAGGCTTATATTGGCCGACCACACATAAACCCTTTTTAGGGTTTCATGTGGGACACAAAAAGATATGTCTTGAAGGAGATATTTTAGGAATCCTAGTTTGGGTCAAATAGACCTCCTTAAGACATAATTATGGACGAAAATCAAGAGACAATTCAAGAGAGCTTTTAGAGAGAAAAGCCAAAATAGAGAAAAGGAGTTTTCTCGATTATCTAGTCTAGAAGAAGGTGTTCTTCATCTCATCCTTCAAGAGACACTCGGTGTCTCGAGTAGAGGAAGTACAATTGGAGTTCTTGATCTTCCGAATCTTGTCGGAATTTTGTTCGTGGGAAAGCGATTAAAGGTAATCATCTTCCATATCAAGTTCATTGATTAGTTCATGTATAATTAGATCCTGGGAGTCTAGTGTTAACATTAGATATTTGAGATTCCGCAATAAACACTAGAAAATGTGTGTTAGACACATACGTAACCCTACAATTGGGACGGGCGGGTCGGGCGCGGGCAGTGCAGTAGTCGGGCACGGGCGGGTTCGCGCAATGTAACATGCTGACCGACATTCTTTTCGAGCGGGTCGGACGGGCAAAATTCTTGCTCCGCTATTGCCCGCATGATTGACCGGGTAACTTAAAGATTGACCGGCTAACTTAAAGACCGGGCGGGTACCGTCCGGGTAGCCTGACACTGCCCCTAAAAAATTAAGACCAGTGCAAAATCCAAGTCTCAAGCCTTATGCCCATTTCTAGGTATAAATTAAAAAGTTGACCAAAGTTTCAATTATAAACATCCCAGATTCTTCTCTATTTCAATATAGGCAATGTGGGACTAAATTCTTAATGTAGCAAGGGACTATGTGACCAAGTTTCATTTATCAACATCCTAGGTTCTTTTCTATTACAATATAGACAATGTGGGACTAAACCTTAGATTTAATGTCCTATTTCACTCCTTCATTTCACTATCTGAACTGTGATAACAAAACGCAGCCGTGATACAGGTTTTAGGTCGAAGAAAGAGAGATATTCTCAACCAATTGCTAGATCTTCCTCTCTTCATCACACCAAAATACTACTCTTCCATACTTACCCACACACACACTCTATATATATATATGTTGTGTCTACACTACTGTTCTTTTGCGAGTGACACTGTTGAGAATGGACACTCATGATAACTACGTTATTGGGTTATTTGTTGTTGGAGTACTCATGATAAGTGAAGAAGACAAACTAAGTACGGGAAGAAATTCTAACTGTTTTGATCAATTTATTTGCTTGATTAAATTTGGAAAAACATTTGTATTTTGATCAAGTTTGTTAACAGATTTGTTCTTTTGATATATTATATACAAATCTTGGTATTATATTTATGTTTATTATCATTTGAATTTTGTGATGGATTATGCTCTTTTGTTATCTATTTCTTAGAACAGGATTTGAAAAGTGAAAACTCTAGTCTAGGAATTGAAACATGAATTCGGCTTAGTAATCATAAACTATATTTGCCATGTTAAATTTACATACTTGAAGATCAAACAAAGGAAACAGGTGATAATAGAGTAACAACTAGTTTGGTTGCAATGAAAAAATTTGAAACAAATGAAGAAGAAAGAAGGATTGAGTTGTGAAACAGAAGAAAAATAAGGTGCCAACGGAAACAGGTGAGTTCGGCCCTAGTGTAGAATTACATGTCCCTCTCACTAACGTTGTTAACATTCCACAACTCAAACACCTTTGTTATTTGAAATTGTCATTGGGATTTTGGGATTTTGGGGGACCGACCCTTACAAAGAAAGAAACCAAAAAGGAAGTCTAAAAATCAAATAAACCATACTCTTACATCTCAAAACTGGAACTAAGAAATTGAAAACAATGAAAATCTAAGGATGTCGCACTCTTACTACTCCTCTTTTGTCCTCGCGTATGAGCCTTTGTAACTCGTCTGGAAGGTCATTTGGTGTCATCTCAGTATAACCCACCTGTGAACTCATTTTGGAAAGAAAGTTTGTCACTTGATTTATTTCTCTATATACATGTATTATTGAGCATTCCTCTAGTCGTACCCATAACTCTCTAATTTCTCGGACAATTCTCATAATCTGCCAAGGGGGTTCCTTTTCTAACTTTGTCAAGATTAAGACCGTGAGGGCTGAATCCGTGGCGATCTTAACCTTGGGCCTATTATACTTGAGGGAAAGTTGAAGGCCCAACAAAATCCCTTGCATTTCGTGCATCAGAACTGATACCCGAGTTGTCTTAACTGCTGCAGCAACAATGGGATCCCCCTCTGAGTTTCGTGGGATGGCCCCGTATCCGCCCCACGATTCAGTGTATGATCCGTCTGTGTTTATGATAACCTCATCACCCAATGGGCCTTGACATTTACATATGGTGGGTGCCTTAGAATGTAAAGGAATTACCAGGTTCCACTTCGCTAATATCTGCTGGGCCTCACTTGTTAATTTCGGTGGTTGTTTCCAAGCGACCACTTTGATCTTAACCTCAGTAATTGTTGTTTGCAATATAGTTTGTGGTGGTTTATTGTGTTTACGAAAGACCATGTTATTTCTCTCACCCCAAATGTGGTAAACGTAGCCAGTGAATACCAGCCCACCCATTCTGCCTAGCAGTGTGCTTCCATGAAACGCATTAACACACCATGTAATTTCATCGTCCCAATTTCCCGTATAGTTACGAGACCCAGCAGCTGTAGTAAATCTGTCCAAATAGAAATCGAATATGGACATTGGAACAAAAGGTGTTCATCCGTCTCCTCAACCAATAAACATAGTGGACATCAAACATCAATATCCAGACCCCATGAACGTAGTTTTGTTTTCGTTTTTAAACCCCTCTTAAGTGATATCCAAGCAGCAAAAGAGTGTACGGAAGGTAGTTTTGTTTTCCATACACCATACTAATTTGGTCCATGGGATTGGTGTACCTTTTTGCTGAATATAGTTGTACGTGTCTTTCACCGTATATTCTCCTGTGAAGTGATTTTCCAGACTACCTTGTCCTCTTCCAAGCCACCTATCTCTACAAAGGGTAGTGAAAGGAACTCCTCTCCTAAGATGTGACAAACATGGTCAGTGAAAACCCATCTGCTATTTATTAAGTAGTTCGATACTAAGGCGTCTTCCCTTAAAGTTGATGCAGAAAGATGAAAATCCAGAAATTTATTAGCTTATGTACACGTCACTAAAACGGTATGGTGGGGAATAATGAGGACGGGTATTGTATCACGATTGATAAATAATATGGGAAATAGCTAGAAAAGGAAGAAGATAAATAATATGGGAAATAGCTAGAAAAGGAAGAAGATAAATAATATGGGAAATAGCTAGAAAAGGAAGAAGTTAGTAGGATGTTGTTGGTAACTGGTTACTTGGTTAGTCAGTCCTATTCGGTTACTTGGTTAGTCAGTCCTATTCAATTAGTCAGTCCTATTCAATTAGGTTCCGATGTTTAAGGTGCCCCACGCTTCTCTTGAGTAAAAGGAGTACCTATGTGTGGAGTCCCATCTAAGGATTTAAATGTGCTGCAAATTACAAACAAGTATCCACCCAAGAACACATTTTCCCTCACGACATCAAGTATGCGCCCATGAATATTGAATGGAAGAAAGTTCAGTCAATTTTATTTAACCAATATATCATGTACATGGGTTTAAAGAAACATCCACACTCTCAAAGACTTTAAAAGACTATGAAAGTTATGGAGAGTTTCTAGACAGATTTTTGTGTACTAATCATATGGGAAGTGCTTGAGAAGATTTATACAAGCTCAAACATTTACTATCCTAAAATTTTTCAATGTGGGATTATACTTGAACATTAATTTAAGTTTGGTTCCTTTTTAACTTAACCCCACATCTGAAAATGAGAGATAGAAGTAAGAACTTGAGCATGATATAGCTTAGACGTGAGGCTATCTACCAAATTAGAGCTGGTCCCGCATTCGGGCTAAGTCAGGCAGCTAATCGGTACGGGCTCGGGCGGGTAGCCGGCGCAAGGCAGCCACCCGAGCCCGCCCATTTTTGCTTGGCAGTACGGGTGGGTACGGCCTGATAGCGGGCAGCGGGTACCGAATTAAATGAAGGGTTACGGGTACTCGCGGGCAGACTCGGGCCCGCAGACATTATTCCCACCCCTAGCTAGGAAGGCCCTAGTTAGGAAGGAAGTTGGTCACAAAGTTGGGGCCTATTTGAGAAACAACCCAATACTTTATTGACACAAAGCATTATGATAGTTGCAGTTTATTTCTTTGAAGTCCAAAGAAGAGTTAGGTAATATGAGTACTATACTAAGGGGATAAACTATATGCTCTCAAATTTATATGTATAATATATTATATGTTGTAAAAAAAGTGCAATTAAAAGGGTTATTGCTCAAATAGCCCACAACTTTGTGACCAGTTTCCTGCCTAGCCCCCTATTTTGTCAAAAATACCCAGACGTCCCCCTTTTTGAGTTACCGTTATAACACTGTTAACTAGTCATCCCCTCTCTCTCCTCCATCTCATCACCTCTCTTTGCCACCTCATCTTCTCGCCACCTCATCGTCTTCACCGGCGAAGGTCGTCGGTCAGTCAATTTTTCGGCCGGCGACCTTCAAACATTAAAAAAAATTATTTTCTCTCTCCTCTATCTCTCTCTAAAATAAAAAAATATCCCTCTCTCTAGATACTCAGGCGAAAGGGTTTCACTTCACCGGAACTAGGTCTGTTCCCGAACATATCTTGGTCTGTTCCCGAACAAATCTTGGTCTGTTCGACGAATAGACCTAGCTCCGGCGAAGGAAAACCCCTTCACGCGGAGTATTTAGAGAGAGAGAGGAGAGAGAAAAAAATATTTTAGAAAGAGATAGAGAGGAGATAGGTGATAACATGGTTAACGGTGTTATAATGGTAACTCAAAAAAAGGGGTCATCTGGATATTTTTGACAAAGTAAGGGGCTAGGCAGAAAACTGGTCACAAAGTTGGAGGCTATTTGGGAAATAACCCTAATTAAAACTCTACCATAAGTTTCAAAACTGTTTGCTTTGTTGATCAATAAACAAAATGTTTGACTTAATTACAAGTGCAAAATATGGGGAGCCTAAACTATTTTTTTTTTTTTTTTGCATTGATAAGCTGGGAAGGGCCCAGACCCAAAGAAAGACAAGCTACAAGAGCAACAAAGCAAAAACAAAACTACAAAGACCAGGCATTAAAGCCAACATTTCCTCAATCTGATTTTACCATTTTTATCATCCTTAAGAATTTGACTCAAGGCCTCAGGGAGGCAGGACACTTCAAATTCAAGAACACCAGCAGGCCTGAGCTTAGAGAGGACGTCAGCAGCCTGATTAAGCTCTCTCACAACATGATGAACACTGCATTGCTGGAAACCACCCCAAAGCTGCTGGATTTGCACCCAAAGAGGCCACACATCCAAAGGAGGCAGCTTATGCTTATCTGCTAACAGAGAGTACACTACCATAGAGTCTGTTGCAAGAACAATTCTGGAACAGTGATGCTTAAGAGCCAAAAGTAATCCAAGGTGAACACCTTGCAGTTCATGAAAGAGAACTGACTGCATGGGAGAAGACCCTGCACCAAGAGCAAAAGCATTCCCATCTGAGTCCCTAAGAATAGCCCCATAGCCAGCTGACTCAGTGTTCAAGGAACCATCTGAGCTGATGGAGACCATCAAGACGGGCCTCACGACCGAACTAGTTAGAGGGCCTCATGGCCGAGTCCATTAGGGTTAGAGTTGAGGAGTTTCCATGTTTTAGTATTTCCTACTAAGTCTAGGTTTAGAAGTTTCTATGTTTGAGATATTTAGGAATCCTAGTTTGAGTCTATCTAGAAGTTTCTAAGTTCCTATAAAAGGAAGTCAGGTCTGTCCTTGTTATTCAGATCAGAGAATATTATGAATCAAGTTTATCGTTTTGTTCTTTACTTTATCAGTTTATTTACGTATTTTATCAGTTTATTTACGTATTTTATCATTGTTATAATGGTGGATTCCATTACTTTTACGCTTCCGCAACAATCTACATCAGTTGGTATCATGAGCCCCCAAAATCTTGATACAAAAAACGAGAAATTTTTTTCTCAACTCTTCACCACGACTTCATCTCTCCACCATTCTTCATCCCTTCTTCCAAAACTTCTGGATCCTGCGGAAGGACATAACGTTTTCAAATCAAGACTCACCATCAACAATAAGGTGTGTGCCTTTGTTATTGACAATGGTAGCGAAGGAAACATGATATCACTTCGCCTCGTCAAAGCACTCGGTCTTCCTACTTACGACCACCCTTGCCCGTATAAACTCGATTGGATTTCTGACAAAAGCGATTTATCGGTTCACCAACAATGCATATTTACGTTCTCCATCGGTTCTTACTACCGCGACTCTCTCTGTTGTGATGTTGTTGACATGGAGAACTGTCATCTCATGCTAGGACAACCTTGGATTCTCGATGTTGATGCCGTACGTTGAAGTCGTAATAATACTTATGAGTTTGTTTGGCATAAGAATCTTGTCATCCTTGTTCCGCTTGAAAAAAACCCGACATCGACTAGAGAGAAACATAAGGTACCTGTTCCACCAAAAATTTTTGAACCTTCTTCTGAAGATGATTCTGGTTCTGAATCAGGTTCTCAATCTTTTATTGCTTTCCCAGTCAATAGTGAAACCCATGAATCCAAGAAACCCACAGAAAAAGCCAATCGAAAACATAATTCCACTCCTTCAAAATGTCTTGTTACAGTTAAACCCTCAACTGACTCAAAGATATCAAGGAAGCCCAACATGAAGGTGACATCTTTTTCTTTTCCTGTTAAATTTAGTCTCGGTTCTATCATTATCAACAACAACAACATCAAATTCAAGAAAAGAAAGAAGAAAAACAACAGAGGTATTGTTCTTTCAAACCCTCCTTTTAATATTATTAGTGATATCGTTATTGATGGCGATGTAGTAGTGCCCGAGATACTTACCAGATTATCAGTTAAATCACTCACTCGTTTCAAACTCGTCTACAAACAGTGGAATTCTATGATACAAAAAGATAGAAATTTTATTGATTTTCCTCTTACCCGATCAAAATCACGAAACCCTAGTCTCTTTATCCGGGTTCGACCTCCAAAAGGGCAATCTAATATATTGACAGGTGATTTGATTGAAAGATACACAGGAAAAGAAGTAGAAGAAGAAAGAAAAACGTCAGCTTCCATCCACACCATATATACCACAATGACCTGTCATGCTGATATAATAACAAATTCCATTAATGGTTTGATTGGTTTTATTGACTTAGATTTATATGGTTCTATGATCGACTATGTTATTCGTTTATCCAATATCAGTACTCGAGAAGAATCACCATTGTCTACTCCACCGTTATTGATGGAAGGAGGAAAAACACATGGTCTCGACCCCATTTATCGATTTGGATACAATCATGCCACTAATGAATATAAATTAGTGGGTATATGGACGAAATGGCTACCCGATGCAGGTGAATTTGAACACTCTTGTGAGGTTTTAACAATAGAAGGTGGCAAAGTTGATGAGTTAAAAGTATTACAAACCCAGATTGAGTCACAACTGAGTTCTGGTACAATAATGTTTGTTTCATAGTGGGATGTTATTCTGAAGCAAATTCATATATTCAAAGCGAAGGCTAGTCCAAGGGAAATTCACGCCCACCTATCACGTAAGCGTGTGCAACGCTTGGGTAACCACGGAGAGAGTGAAGAAAAGTTGGTAGCAATCACATCAAAATCGACGCATCTGGAAGTTACCATAGTTTTCATGGCTTGATGGGAGCAATGGAAGATGGAGACACAGTATTCGGGGTCGGTGTTGAAGTGAACCTAGATTCAAAGGATTATTGGAACGTCAAATATCGCCCAAGACAAGATACATACTTCAATCGTGTTGTAGTTGAAAATCGGTCAGAAAAACTAATTTCCAAGAAGGAAGAAAAATTCGACGAGACTAATAAAGAAGAAGAGATCCAATTGGATACCATAAGCTCCGACGATTTATTTGATCCGTATATAATTACGGGAGAAGAATTTGTTGTTTCGAATCACAAAATTCTTCAACATCAAATTGTGTCATCATTGGTGTTACCTCCTCATTATCGTGAACTTATTAAAACTTTTTGGTTTTATTCATGGAACCAATTGAAATATATCGATCACATCTTCGATACAATGTCCCTTGATGGGGTTTCACCTACTCGAGTCTTTTCATTCAAGGAAGAAGTTAATAAGACACTGGTTCTTGCTTCCCAAAATACTTCTACTACAAAACTGAATTTTGGTGATGTATTGGCTAAGGTGGTTCCAAACTTGACAATTTATGATGAAGTTTTGGTTTATAAGTGTAATAGTCCCACATTGCTCACAAGAGTGTCCAGAGACTGGGCTATATGTGTAAGCTCAAGCTTAGTAAGTACCGAGGCCTTTTGGGTGGGCTTGTGGTGCCTTCGCCAAGAACAAAACCCCGTACCCGTGTGGGCTTGGGCCTGGGTGGTTAAAGCGGGGACAATATTGGCAACTGCTAAGGCTTGGGGCGTTACAAAGTGGTATCAGAGCCGAGGACGACTCTTCGCTGAGGGTGGGGGATTGTAATAGTCCCACATTGCTCACAAGAGTGTCCAGAGACTGGGCTATATGTGTAAGCTCAAGCTTAGTAAGTACCGAGGCCTTTTGGGTGGGCTTGTGGTGCCTTCGCCAAGAACAAAACTCCGTACCCGTGTGGGCTTGGGCCTGGGTGGTTAAAGCGGGGACAATATCGGCAACTGCTAAGGCTTGGGGCGTTACAATAAGTGTCACGAAGATGAGCGTGGGAAGATAATTCAAGTTATTCTTAGGCGGGAAGAAATAGAGAAAGTGCTGAAGTGGATTAAGAAATTCAAGGTTGATTTTTCCATAAAATATTATGTGGTGTTTGTAGTCTTCTTCATCAAATTAAAAGATGATGGGAGATGTTGCAATTTGTTGGAAGTTCCTTTCCTACATTTATTTTTGCAAGATTCTTTGCACTATGAGATTGAAGCTAGTGATTTCGTCCAAGTGGGTGTCCTTCGACTCCAATGCACCGTTCGTTCGAAGTGGGAATTAAGGATTGCATTGTTGAATCTCACTTGAGGGCGAGTTCGTTCTCGGTCGGGGAGTATGATGGAAACCATCAAGACGGGCCTCACGACCGAACTAGTTAGAGGGCCTCATGGCCGAGTCCATTAGGGTTAGAGTTGAGGAGTTTCCATGTTTTAGTATTTCCTACTAAGTATAGGTTTAGAAGTTTCTATGTTTGAGATATTTAGGAATCCTAGTTTGAGTCTATCTAGAAGTTTCTAAGTTCCTATAAAAGGAAGTCAGGTCTGTCCTTGTTATTCAGATCAGAGAATATTATGAATCAAGTTTATCGTTTTGTTCTTTACTTTATCAGTTTATTTATGTATTTTATCAGTTTATTTACGTATTTTATCATTGTTATAATGATGGATTCCATTACTTTTACGCTTCCGCAACAATCTACATCAGGAGGAGACCATCTATAGCCCTTAACAGCAGGCCTGGTGAGCTGCAAATCAAGATTCCAATTATCAACAAACTCCATATTAAGAATGGACCATTCAATCCTGCATTTCCAAGAAGAAACTTTAATCTTGACCTCATCCACAATCATGTTAACAATCCCTGAGATAGTATTGGTCTTCAGCTGAAAGACCCTTGCATTCCTTTTAAGCCAAATGTGGTATATGAAAGCATTAAATACCAAGCAACCAACTCTAGCCTTCACTGAGGAGCCTCTAAAGTGATCACAGCACCACCTGACCTCTTCCTCAATAGACAGGGAGCAAGGCCTAAAAAAACCCCAGCAGCTTCAAAAGCTGACTCCAGACACCCTGAAAGAAGGTACAACAAAAGAAGAGGTGAGCTGGAGTTTCAGAGCCTGTGGAGCAGATACCACATTTAGCAGGGACAGGAAGGCCCCATTTCCTAAGCCTATCCCTGGTCTTCAACCCATTATGCAGAAATAACCAAGTTATAAAGCAATGCTTAGGAACACAGTTGGAGAACCAAACCAGACTCATCCAAGGGACAATCTGCCCTCTAGGCCTAACAACATTTATAAGTATCCTTCAAGTTGTACACACCTTTGGAGTTGGACTTCCAAACCAATTTATCCACCTCCCCAACAACTAGAGAGACATTGCTCAAAGCAGCAAAAACCTCAGGAAGATCAAATTTCAAGTGATCAGGAACAAACCAAGCACCCTCTCTAATGAAATTAGCAACCTTGATCTCAAGGTGTAAATCAGAATGGTACCTATAAGAATCTGAATACCATTCATAAAGCATCCTAAAAAAGAGTGTCACCACCATCTCCAATAAGGTGGCAAAGAATACCTTGAGCAACTTTCCTGCATCCTAGGATCTTCCTCCAGCACCAGGAGCAGTCTTTAGGAGCTTCCATGAGCCAAAACTGCTTGCTCTTGATGAGATTCAACCTAACCCATCTGACCCAAAGAGTGTTCTTGTTAGAAACCAAATCCCAAATGTGTCTCAAGTTAAAGGCTAGGTTAAGGGCCTCTAGGTTCCTAATACCAAGGCCACCCTCAACCTTAGGCAGGCAAACAATATCCTATCTGATAGTAGCCTTGCTAGGTCCAAGTTCAACTCCTACCCAAAGGAATCTGTTAAATATGTTGTTAATCTCCTTATAGACCCTCTTGGGGAGCACAAAGACTGACATCCAGTATATCAACATGTTATTCAAAACCACATTAATTAAGAGCAGTCTTCCAGCAAAAGTGAGGGACCTAGCCTTCCAAGAATGCACTCTGACCTGCACCTTTTGAATGAAAGGAAGGCAGTCAAAGTATGAAAGTCTAGTAGAAAGGAGGGGAACACCCAAGTATCTGATGGGCAAGTCTCCTTCAATGAACCCAAGGGTAGCCTTGATAACCTCCTTCCCTGCTTCATCAAGTCCAGCAAAAAAGATAAAGCTCTTATGATTGTTAGCAGCCAGCCCAGTACACACAAACAGAAGGTCCAGAACTCTCCTTAGAGCTGAAGCAGACTGATAATCACCTCTCATGAACACCATGAGGTCATCAGCAAAACACAAGTGGGTGACAATGGGATTCCTGCACTTAGGATGCAAATGAAAGTCCCCAGCAACCTGTTCTTTATGAAGGAGCATAGCAAAAACCTCCATTACCATCACAAAGAGGTAAGGGGAGATAGGGCAGCCCTGCCTAAGACCTCTCTTGCCAACAAAACACCCATTCACAGCACCATTAACCACCACTGAAAATTTTGGGGTAGTGACACAGGCTTCAATCCACTAGGAGCCCCATCCTTCCTTCCATACCCCCTAACAATCTCATGAGCAAGCATTATATTGTCTTGGACGGATCTCCCTGAGATAAAAGAAGATTGATTCTCTCCCACCAAAGAACCCACCACACTCTTGAGCCTAATAGTAAGAATCTTGGTGATGGTCTTGTACACCACATTGCAGCATGCTATAGGTCTGAAATCCCCCATAGTATTCACATTAGGGACCTTTGGAACCAGGGTAAGCAAGGTAGCATTCACCTCCCCTAAAAGCTTCCCAAACTTGAAAAAGCTCAGCACAGCTCTAGTGAAGTCATCTCCCACCACTCTCCAGCACCTTTCGAAAAAGAGAGATGAGAACCCATCTGGCCCTGGGGCTTTGTCAGAACCAATGGTGGAGAGAGCAAACACCACCTACTTCCTAGTCACTGGAGTGATCAACCCCTGCAAAACATCACTAAAGATAGAATTAGAAAACTCAAAGGAGCTTAAACCAGAGTCCCCACCCTCATTTGCCTCCTCAAGGCCAAAAAAAGCTTTATAATGGTTAACACACTCATTGACCACCTCCTGTTGGTCCTCAATGACCACACCAACACCATTAGTGATCTTGTGGATGCTATTCCTAGCCCCCCTCTCCTTAATAGTGTTATGAAAGAACTTGGAGTTACCATCCATCTCAGTTAGACATTGCACTCTAGCTTTCAGTCTGAGCATGGAGACCTCAGCCTCAGCCAAATGAGTATAGCTACTCAATACCTGCTTCTCAATCCTTCTCAAGTGAACATCTTGGGGTTGGTCATGAAGAACAGCTTGGACATCCTCCAACTCCTTCCTAGCATCAACAACTTGCTGGGATAAGTTAGAGAAATTGGCAACCTTCCATTGATTAAGCTTGGCCTTAACCTTCTTAAGCTTAGTAACTAGTTGGAACATAGGGGTACCCAACACATCACATTCCCTATCCTCCTCAATCATCTCCATGAACCCAGGCTCATCACACCAACAATTGAAGAATTTAAAAGGTTTCCTACCAATAGTTGGGACCTCAAAGAGGGAAAAAACAGCAGGAGAGTGGTCCACCTGGCCAGGGGGAAGGAAATCAGCTCTAGAATCAGGAAAGAGGTGCAGCCATTCCACATTGATGAGGACCCTGTCAAGCTTAGAAAACACACTAGCAGGACCCTCTTGTCTATTATTCCAAGTAAAGAAGCAACCATAATAGGGGCAATCAAACAGGGCTGAGTCTAGCACACAAGCAGCAAAGTCCTTGTAGTGACAAGGTCTAACAAGGTCTCCCCCTTGTTTGTCATCAGGGGTGAGAATGGAATTAAAATCCCCCAAGAGAGCCCAAGGACAACCAAATCTCCCAACCAGGGACTTGATATCCTCCCATAACTCCTTTCTAAGCCCACAACTATTGTGACCATAGACCATAGCAAGAGAAAAGCATCTGGCATCACCTAGTGTAACTTGGACAGCAATCAGTTGGTCAGAGGAGAATAGCTGTGTTATTGTCAGAAGATTAGGGTCCCAGCCTAACCAAACTCTACCACCACTATGAGCAGCATAGTTATCAAGATATTGCCAATAGGGGTTAAGGGATCTCTGCACCAGCCCCTTCTTATCAAAAGAAACTCTAGTTTCAACTAAACCACACAAACTTAACTTATTCTTTCTCATGAGGTCTGTCACCTCCTTTATTCTAGTGGGGCTATTCAAGCATCTCACATTCCAGCAGCCCAAACTAACCATTTGAAGGGTGAGAGGACTTCCTGGCTTGCACACCCAACTTGGGACCATCACCACTTGATGCAGAAGCTCTCTCCTTATTGGCAAATAAAACAACTACCTTAGCCACACTGTTTGTGTGCTCAATTGCAGATGGTTAAACTTGAGAGCTGCATGGAACTCCAGGAGCCAACAACCCATCTAGAGAACCAGCACCTTCTATACCCTCCATAGACTGGGTAACTAGCCCCTCTTGCTGTCCACCCTCTGATAGGCAGACTCTTTTAGAAGCCTGGTTGGTAAGATCTCCAGTTACACTAGCTGAGTGAACCCCAACATAAGCCTGCTTGCTTTTCCACTTAACCACAGGTGTCCATTCCTCCTCCATTCTGGTGGGATAACCACACATTTGAACAAATGGGGCAACATTAGTACTCTCCATAAGGTTGGCAGGCCTAAGTTCCTTCTCAAAAGCATCATCATTGAGAATAGCAAATCTAGACCCCTGACTAGCTAAACCCTTGGTAACCTCCTTGGCCACAGGGACCCTCTTGATTGACCCCTCAAAAGGTGCATTAGTCTTCCTAGGAATAGGAGGTCTAGCAGGGACATTGCTCACATTAGCATACTGTCGAACAGGAGCACCCCCACTATTCCTACTCTCAGTGGCATTTTGTCGAACAGGAGGACCCCCACCATTCCTTGGGTGCTGATATTGCTTCCTAGGAGGGTTATTAGCTCTCTCCTTGCCAGGTATAAGAGGGCAGCGACCAGAGAAATGACCAAATTCACCACACACAGTGCAAATAGCTGGTTTCCAAGCATAATAAACTCTAATAGTGTTGATCTTAACCTCATCAGTAATCAAACTCACACTGGCTGGAAAGTTACACTTCCTATCCACTTCAACACAAACTCGAGCAAAGGACATGCGAGATTTAGCCTCGGTTGGCCTATCCAACATAATTGGCTTGCCAATCAGACTAGCAATGCGAGCAATACCTTTGGGATTCCAATAAAAAGAGAGAACATCCCACAGACTAATCCAAACAGGTATAGATTCAAGTTTCTGTAGTTCTTTTTCAATAAAAGGTGACCAGGGTTTCACAACAAACAAGTGGTTTAAAATGAAAATAGGTTCATGCTCTAAAGCAGCTTGCCTATCTTCTTCAAGAACAAACTTAATCATGTAAGCAGAGGAGCCATGAATAGTTAGAGATAACTCACCCTGTGGCTTCCATGCCTTCTTGAGAGCAGCAAGCACATTATGGTACGACATTCGACGACCCACAAATGAACCCACAAGCCAATCTTCACATTCCTTCTGCTCAGAAACAAATTCAGAAGTAGAGAACCTCGCAACTGGTTCACCATTCACCATCATTGGTTCAGTAAACTCCAGGGGAGTACTGCTCATAATCTTCTTGCCTCCCATAAACAAGGAAGCCCAATCATCTTTCCAAGAGCCATTACCTGTTGGCAACGACGAGGGATTCTTAGAGGAGAATCGCTCATCGTCCGACTTCTCCTTCCCTTTCGTGTTCTGTTTTGAGGACGACCCATCCCCGAAAGGGTCAGGGACTTCCTCGCCAGAAGCAGGGAGAAGAAACTGTGGCTCCCCTGCCACCGACATGCCTCTCCTAGAGAAACAAACCAGCAGTTAGAAACCAGTCGGAAGGAGACCAACAACAGTAATTCCAAGAAGATCGGAGGAAAAAACAGGTGTCGGCCAACCACCAAGCTGCCAAGAAAACCGGAGAAGAAAGCCGCCGCCAAACCCTAGAAAATCGCCCACCCTAGAGTTTCTCTCTCTTTGAGCCTAAACTATTTAAACCTCAGTACCTATTATTTTCTTTCTTGTAAAATTTATACCTAATTGCGTTATAAACTAATTACGAATTTAGGATGACCAATACTTGTCTTTGTCTTATGTGGTGTTTTTTTTTTTTTGATGAAAATTGGCATTAGCCTTAACTTTATTCATGGATTGGAAAAGAGTTAGTGTTGGGTTTATCTGCCCCCAACTGGCTTACAAACTGGAGTTTGATTAGAGTTCCACACATTACTTTCATTTGATATGAGAGCATCTTTTGCTAAAGTATGAGCCGCGCAGTTAAGATTTCTTGAGCAGTAAGTGAATTCTATATCATGTAGTTTATTGAGTTCGGATAGTATATCAGTCATTATTGGACGAATTCTCCATGGCGTACTCTTCTCGATCGATAGACAACTATTAATCACCACCATCGCATCACCTTCAACAATAGCTGGAAATTTGTTCACTTGTTTCACTAAATTCAATGCCAATTGTGCCGTTTTTGCTTCAGCCTCTAACGAGCAAGATGCCGCAATCTTACTAGTTCCAGCTGCTACAAAATTTCCTTTAGAGTCCCTACACACCACTGCTGCTGCTGCCTTTCCATGAATAAAGGCAGCATCAAAGTTGAATTTCACTCCTCCTGCTTTCGGTGCTTGCCACATCGATGGTGTTTCGTCATTCTTCTCCCTTCTAGTCTGTCTATTAGGGCCATTGTCGGTCTCTTTAAAATCATTGTGCATTAGTTTTGCTGCATGAATAATGCCTCCTATAGACGGTTTTATTCCTTCAAACAACCATTTATTTCTCGCCTTCCATATAAACCACACAGTATAAAGTTTCTCCGTACTTGCATCTTCTTCTCTGCTTCTTTCGATCCATTCACATAGTATATCAATGAAACGCGACTCATCGACAATTCTTATGTCTAAGGAATAAGAAGCCCATATTTCTTTCGCCATTTTGCACCGTTTAAATATATGATCCACATCCTCATCTTCTTCCTGGCACCATGTACATGTTTTTGATATATGGTCACTAAACCCGAGAGTTTTCATTTTTGTGGGCAGTGCATTGTGTAAAATTCTCCATAAGAAAATTTTTACCCTCGGAGCAACCTGTACTTTTTTCCAGAATTTGTGCCATGTTAATCCACTTGATAACTCCATATGGAAAGACGTTGTTGGCTTCGTTCTCTCTATAGATTAATATAGAGATTTGGAAGTGAAAATCCCCTTGTCTGTGTGAACCCAAACAATTCTATCATCAGTACAATTTTGGCTTAATGGTATTTGCAATATGGCACTACTTGACAACTCGTCAAACATCTCCTCAATCATCCGCTTTTTCCATTGCCTATCTTCATCAATCAGCTCACATACCTTCTTAACACGGATCTCCTCTTGGTAATCTTCATTTCGACCTGGTTTAAATCCTCTTAGATTTGGTACCCAAGGATCTTCCCATATGTTTATGTTTTTACCATTCCCAACTGAATAACACATACCTTCCGCTATATTTGATCTCATTTCTAACATACTGCGCCATGTAGAAGTAATTGGTGATTTAGGTTGGTAATTCCAGAAATTTATATTCTTAAGATACTTCGACTTTAAGAGTTGAACCCAGATCGCCTCAGGTTCCATTAGAAATCTCCATACAAGCTTTCCTACTAATGTCTTGTTCACACTCCCCACATCTCTAATTCCAAGGCCACCTACTTCTTGACTAGCTTGAAGTTTCCTCTAATTCAGATGATGCATTTTAAAAGTATCCGTGTTATGTCCCCACCAAAATTTTCTTTGCTTCCGTTCAATTTTATCTATAACCCCCTTTGGTGCAATATTATTCGAAAGAAAATAAATTGGAATGGATGATAACTCACTTTTCAAGAGAACCGTGCGACCCGCGTGTGATAAGGTATTTCTCTTCTAGCCGGCTAACTTCTTATCTATTTTTTGCACAATAAAGTCATATGATGACAACTTGTGTTTTGGCTTTAACAAGTAATTTCCCAAGTATACATCATGTTTTTTCATTTCCTTCACCCCCAAAATATTTAGTACCATTGCCCTTTTGTCCTCATCACTATTAGCACTAAGATGTATAGAGGATTTCTGATAATTAATAAGTTGACCCGAACAAGAAGCATAAGTTGTCCTTTCAATCCAATAATATTTGTTTCGGACGCTTTCCCAAAGAAGAAGAGATCATCGGCGAACATCAAATGGCTAACACTTGGTGCCTGTCTATTCACCTTAAGTCCATTGTACAACCCATTAGTTTCAGCTTGTATAACAAGCTTAGTAAGGGTTTCCGAACATACGATAAATAGATAAGGGCTTAACGGGCACCCTTGTCTCAGTCCTCTCTCGCTATAGAAAAAGCCCTTGGGTCTTCCATTCAATAATACCGAGAAAGATGCAGTAGTAACACAGTTCATAATTAGTCGATGAGTATTGGCAATAATTCCATTTCGAATAAGTACTTCACTTAAAAACTTCCAATCAACCCCGTCATATGCTTTATACATATCAACCTTCAACGCAAAAGCACCATCTTTTGCCATTGTATGTGCCGTAGAGTGGAAAATCTCTTGTGGAACAATAATATTATCAGCTATTTGTCTTCCCGGTACAAAAGCATTCTGTGTTGACGATATCAATTGTCCCAAAAGAGGACGAATTCGATTGGTCGATATTTTGGTAATGACTCGATACAATACGTTACACAAAGAAATAGGTCTATAATCAACAGGGGTTTCTGGATTTGAGACTTTGGGAATAAGAGCAATATGAGTATGATTGAAGTTACTTGGCAATACTCCTTTGTCAAAAATATCTCTGATTTGATTTGAGACTTCATCACCAACAATGTGCCAACATTTCTTATAAAATAATGCAGGAAACCCATCTGGACCCGGTGCTTTGCATGACTTCATCTCTTTTAAAACACCCCATATCTCATCCTTCGACGGAACAACACTAATCATCAAGTTGTTTGTAGATGAAATTGGTCGATTTGTCAATTCAAAGGCATCTGGAAACGGAGTTATCGGTTCTGCTCTGGAGGCCCTGTAAAAATGATCAAGGAAAACATTAGCAATTTTAGTTTGGTCAGCAGACCATGATTGATCTGCCAACTTAACAGCAAGAATACAATTTTTTGTTCGACGATTAAGGACCGAAAGATGGAAAATTTTTGTATTGCGATCATTGTCGTGCACCCAATGCTTCTTCGCTCTTTGCGCCCAAAAGCTCTCTTCCATTCTTCGTAGTTCCATTAGTTTCTTAAGTATTCGGTTTTCCTCCTCCATACCCAACCTTGAAGGTGACTGATTTTGAGCTTCTAATAGTTCTTCCTCAGTTTCCTTAATTCTTTTAAAAATCTGACCCACTTTATCCCTACTCTACACCTTAAGCGTCTTCGCCAATTGAGGTAATTTATGTGTTACCCCTCCTCTTGCTTGCTGCCAAGAATTTTTAATCACTTCCTCGAACTCCTCATGTACTGTCCAATGCGCCTCAAATCTAAAAGGGATACCGCCTTTAATTCTAGGCTTCGATGTGTTAACGATAATAGGTGCATGATCACTGTTAACTCTAAGAAGATGCTTCACTTGTGCATCGGGATACCATACTCTCCAATCTATTCTCACCAACACACGATCTAATCTTTCTATGATATGACTTTGTATTTCTCTCCCATTCGACCAAGTATAGGCTGGTCCCGAATATCCAATATCAATCAACTCACAATCCGTAATCATATTTCTGAATTATTCTGTAGCTTTTTTATTTAACCCTGCACCTCCCCATTTTTCTGCTACACTCGTTACAGCGTTAAAGTCTCCAACTGCACACCATGGTTCCTGCATTTGTGATTTAAATCTTCTCATGAACTCCCAAAATTCTTCTCTATCATTAGCACAAGGAGGCCCATATACACACAACAAATTCCACTTCTGTAGGTTACCTACTTCCTCAATCTTGGAGTGTATATGATTTGGTAAACTAGAAATTATCTCCACCTTTACTTCATCATCCCAGCCACAATCCACCACTACGCCCCAAAGAAGGTACAATATGATATTTCTTATAGTTAAGCTTTTGTATCCAAGTTTCAGATGATACTTGAGATAGTTTAGTTTCAGACAAGAAAACAATGGACGGTTTAATTGTCCGGAGGAATGAATTTACGGACAGAATTGTCGGAGCATTCCCCGCTCCTCGACAATTCCAGCTTTGTACAATCATCGTGTTAGCGGCCTTGAAGGGCTGGTCGCCTCTACCCGTACTTCAGTCAAGTTGTCTGTGTCATTCTTTCCTCTCTTCCTCTCTTCTTCCTCTGAGTTTTCATCAACTAAACTAAGAGAACGACTTCTTTTCTTATTTTTTATCACCTCTGTATTTTCTTTCAACTCTCTCAGCTTTGGTTCCGTCTTCTTCCCTGGTCCCCTTTTGTACTTTTTCTGTATTTTCCCATTATCTTCTTCTCCTCCTCCTCCTCCTCCTCCTCCTCCTTTAAGTGCATTCTTTTTCATTATTCTTTGTTCCATGTTCCCTGTACTGTTTTGTAATTTATTATACTCTCTTAGATTTGGTGACAACTCTATACCAATTTGGCCCTTCCCATTTAACCCAACCACAGTCATTTCATTTGTTGTAAGAGTGGGTATGTTTGCTTCTGCTGTTTGTCCCCCTGCGGTTTCCATCGGGTCATCTTCTGCTCTTTTGTTTGATGATATGATAGGATTTTCTTGATGTGGATTTGGTCCCCCTTCCGTAACTGTTGCAATCCGAGTACGAGGTATATTATTCTCGTCCATAATTGTTTCATATGTGAGAATATGTGTTTTCCTTAATCGTTCCTCCTTAGTTATGGAACGTGCATAATCTTCTGATTCTCTACTACCCGAATGAGGTAACTTTCTCGAATTACTGGATTCTGCTTCCTTTGAATTTGATTTTTCTAGATTCTCTTCGGCCCTTCTCGTCGGAATCCATTTTCGGCTCTCTTCTCTGATTCCTCTTTGCCGGAAATCAATCTTTATAGTATTTCCAAAGTCCGCCTTCATAACATCACTGAATCTTGGTATAAGGAGCTTCTTAGCTTTAGCTTTTATATCTTCCGGCCAATTATCTGATATTTTCTCTCGTATCTTTGCTCTAGTAATACAATCCGCCATTAAGTGCCCAATTTTTCCGCAAAAGTAACAACATCTTATAAGTTTCTCATATTTGATCTGTATTGAACTTTGTCGTTTGTCTGGTAATTCAATAGCTATCTCACTTCTTAGAGCCTTGGTTACATCAATACGAATTCTAATTCGAGCGTACATACCCCACTTAACAGTTTCCTCTTTCTGAATCTCCCTTGTGATGCCAATTAGGTTACCAATCTTGCTTACTGTTTCAATTGTCAAAAACTCAATTGGTAACCCATGAATTTGTATATTGAATTCAGTTTGATCAAATCGGTAATCTGATGGGAGTTTGTTTCTCTCACATCGCTCCCAAATCAATAATTCATCCTGTAAGTACCACGGCGATCCTTCTTCCACTTTCTCTCTATCAATTGTTAATTCAAAAGTAATTAGGTCCATGAAAATCCTTCACCCAAAATTTTCCTACTGGTTTCCAGACTCCTATTAGGGTCATCTTCAATACATTAGTAGTCATCTTCCTTCCTGAGATTAGTTTTATTGCCAAGCTTTTTCTTGCTTCTTCTTCTGAGATTGCATCATCCTCTGATAACTTGAAGATATTTTCATCTTCCTTCCCCATTAAAGCCCCCATTAATACCACCACAGATTCATAGTCATCATTTCTTATCTCTATATCTCTATCCTACCGATCGTCCATCCCTTGTGAATAGAATCCGGCGAGAAGCTTTCCTTATCAAAAAATGGCTCTCTCAACAGAACCCCCTCTCTTAGGTGGTCAATATAAGGGACAAACATATATTTTATGTGGACAAACAATTTCGGACTCGTTACAACTCAATTATATTTGGCTTAGTTTACTAATACTTTATACCAAACGACATTACAAATTAATTATGGATTCATGGTAACCAAGAAATGTCTGTCTTAGGTGGCCAATATATGGACAAACATATATCTTATGTGGAGAATAAATTTCTGGTTCAATCTAACTCAACTATATTTGATTTAGTTGACTTCTATTTAATAGGGGGTTCGGTCTTAAGACGCGCCTGACGAAGTCCGTCTCGCGCCCGTCTTAGACTTCTCATGAACTCCTAACGTGCATGGCAGAATACAAGACGTGCTTGGACTTTCGCTCGAGCCTCTTTGCTTGCCTGAGACCGTCCTGACCAGCAGCTTCTCTCCAATATGTTTTTTATTTGTTGTTTCCCTAATTGTTTAGAATTATTCAAAACGTTGAATTTCTGAATTTGAAATTATAAATTTTTGTTTTTGAAGCCTTTTCAAAACTGAAAGTTTTAAAAACATGTTCATAAAACCTATTTCAAATTTTAATTTTGAAAACAACTTATATAATTTTAAATCTAATTCAAAACTAATCAATTGATATCTGAAACTCATTTTCAGATTTATCAATCTAAACAAACAAGTCAAAATTCAGTCCAAAAGTAGTAAAAAATTAGCTCGTGCAAGAGGCTCTAACGCCATTGTTGGATACTTGAGTCTCCTAATATTATAAGTGGAATCTTAAGCATCTATACGTCTAACACTAGGTTTGTCCGGATCTCATGCATGCAAACTAATGATGAACTAGGTCGGGTTAGTAATATACCTGCATCGCTTTCCCATAGACTGAACTGATCGCTTTTGCTGAAGAACACGAGCTCTAAATTAGAGCTCCACTGCTTGAGACACCCGAACAATCGACTTAATCTTTCGACTTTCAAGCCAGCTAAGACTTTATTCAGATGTTAAGACGAAAAACTGAATCATCTTTAGACTAAATAAGTAGCTGGAGCTTTTTCTCTATTTTTGTCTTCTGCTTGATTTTGCAGAGATGGAATTTTATTGAGAAAATTCATCACTCAATTATGTTCTAATGGGGTCTTGATATAGAGACTCCTAAAGTCAGAATCCTGAATCAAGATTCAATAACGACCACAGAAAAGAAGAAACCCGTAATCCTATTCTTAGTAGAATTTCCAAATGGGACAAAGTGTCATCTGGGACTCTATGTCCTAGTCGATCATGCTCTGGTCTAGGACTTTATAAGGTCGATCTTAGCGAGGCCCGGGTCAGGGGCCCTAGCAATTTTTTGGCACTTTCGCCTGCTTTTTGCTATCTTTGTTCGGGCTTTTCCCAGACTCTTTTGGGGTACTTTTAGGCGCATTTAGTTAGGGCCCTTTCATCTGATTCCCTCTAGTCGTTTAACCCGTTGTAGGATCCGATCGAAGTTAGTCGCGAATCATCCAAGTGATTCGTAAATCACAGTTGGTTTATAACTAAAGATTACGATCCTTAAAACAACCGACTTGATGATTTTCTTCATCATTTATCCTATCTGACAAATTGAGCGCATAGTCATCTTGGTTGAAGGACATTTCCTTTAATGTACTCAAATAAATATTATCCTCTAACAGCGCTAACACATGACTTTCAGCAAGCAAGTATCCTCACAGCGCATGGTCATCTTCGTCGAAGGGCATTTCCTTGCAAGACTTAACTGACTTTAGCATCAAAGTCTCTATTTCGCAGACCCCCCATTCCAGGTCATTATTTATAAAAAAAGAACATTCAAGAGAGATACGATCAATTTTCTAGAAATGCCTAGAAAATCACTTTCCACGACATCAATGGGGATAATAAATCTTTCTGACATAATGCAGAACCACGGGGACCAAGCCTCCATGAGCAATTGATGGAGTCTTTCAATACTTTTTTGTGTTGTCATAACATCTTTACTAACTGTTTGAGTAGTTTTATCAGTCTACATTTGACTAGTATAAAATGAGTAGTAAGTTTTTACCGTGGTGATTCTTTTAACCTCGTATTGTGAATGAATTGTTTCATCAAACTAATCAGTAGTCTATATCGAATTATTAGAGGGCCTACCAAAAATATAGTTGAGTAGTAAATTGGTAAGACGTTTTGCTTATTTATATAATTATTTGACGATCTACTTCAACATTGCACCTAGGGAGTAAGGGTTGTACAATCAGTCGGTAACTGACATTTAAGACCCAACCATAAACCTATCTAAAGGGTAGGTTGCTGGATAATTCAATCGGAATCAATCTGTTTATGGTTTGGTTCAGTTATCGAACCAATATATCAACTCCAAGAGCCTTACAACCGCTAGGTATTTTCCTATTTAATAACTCTATTGTGTCCAAATCATATTCAGATACAAACACTGGTTAGATATAACATGATCACTCTTTGTCAAGTTTTTTTGTACTCAGTTAGAAAGTCTTTAGATTAAATATTCTTTCCCAAGCCAAGCATAAGATTCAGGCACAATATATGTCACCCTAACTATTTAAATGGTCACTTCATGTCTCAAACAATAGCTATAGATGTCAATGATCCAGTAAACAAATCGAATCAAACCGTAGGATAAATACACTAAGAAACAAGTCTTTATGTGTACAAATATAAAAATGTAGCACGCCCAAGTGCTAAGATCAATCAAAGGCCTACAAAAGAGGTCAAAGAATATTTCTATAAAAACTACAATTTCTAGAAGACTAATTTAGTACATGCAGTGGCGGACCGAAGAATTTTTAATTCAGGGGGCACATTTTAGTAGTAGTAAATAAAGATTTAGATGAAAGTGAAAAATATTCATAACACACACACACATATATAGTTGACCGCACTGAGTCTTCGTTTTCTGACACAAAATTAGACTAGAAGCTTCTCAATTTTCAACAATTTAATACCTTCTCAACTTATTCTAATATGAAAATGAAAAATACAAACTCGCAGAAAGAATATGAAATAAAAGTACAAAATCATAAATTAAAAACTAAACCAAGTGAATCCTGGAACATATATTAAATATTGTTAGTTGATTAAAGTGATTAGAGTATGATTGAAAAAAAAAAAGTGTATAATAAACTTCCCATGAAATAAAACTGGGATGAAAGAGTTGTGTTTAGAATAAATATGAACCTATTGATTAAAAAGAACCCACCATGAGCGGATCAAGATTTTAAGTCAATCCTAACTTACCTAAAGTTATTAGAGAGTAAAGTTTGACTTGTCACGTATATGAATTTGTAGAGTATAACTTAAAGCCATTTTTTGGTGAATACACTATCTCTCTATCAATATTCTAACATCAAAATAAGTTAATTCTGGACCTTCACATAAGAATAAATGAGATTCGCGTAAATTTTATAAACGATTAAACCATCATAAAAATACAATAGCAACGCACGAAACAAACCATTTAATGTTTGTTAGTTATATAAAGAAATAATATAGCTCATAAATGATTTTCGGACGAAAATATAACATCAACGAACACACATGAACTCTAATAAAATGGAAGACAAAATTGAGTTAGCAAAGAAAATGGCCAAAAAAAAAATTAGGGTATGGGCCAAAAGTTAAAATAGACAAATACAGAGAACAAACAAGAAAGTAGTTCAAAAAATGAGAATAAAAAAATATATTGTCACTTATTGGATTCCAACATGTGACCATTTGATTGTATAACAAGCTAAGGAACCAGTTAACTAACCCAACCTATATTTTAATATTTACTTAACTTAATAAAATAAATTCACAATTAGAGCCAGGATCCCCAATCCTGGTTCAGCTCTTGAAACCCACTTTTGAGGTGTGGGAGGACGTGCCCCACAAGCCCCTTAGGGAGTCCGCCCCTTAGTACTTGAGCCTATAAACACAAATATGTTGAATGCCCTCGATAATTACCAATTCACCAAAATACTGATGTTAAAATACAAAATACAACAAAAACACCTGTGCCAATACATTTTATAAACACTAAATTTGTATAAAATACACATTCACCACATCAAAACACTCGCAATAAGAAAAAGACGTAATAACACACCAAAATACAAATTTAATACTAATTGTACAATGTACACAGAATAATACTATTCAAATTCATACCAAAAGCATTAGTCTTGTTCAAGAAATGAAATTAAATCAAACTAAAGACTACAAAAATTAAAGGGTAAAACATTAACTAGACATGCCAATTCAGCAAGCACTAGCCTAAAAATACAACTACCCTTCAAATACACCAACATACATACAATCGAAGCACACGAAAGATTAATTTTGTAAACTCATGGAATAACATAAATACAAAAAAAACATAGGAATTATACAACACAACAACGAAAATGTATTGAATAGCTAATTCTAAAATGTACACAAAAATACTATTGCAACATACTATTTTAGTTCGGGCTTTTCGCACTTTCGCCAACCTTTTGCTATCTTAGTTCGGGCTTTTCGCGCACTCTTTTGGGATACTTTTAGAAGATATTGGTTACTTTACTAATTGGACTTAAAAAGTAAACAAGTATCACTTTTAAGCTCGTCTGAAACTTTAGGTACAACACAAGCATACAAGTATCAAGGGAAATCATTTTTTTGACTAAGAGTATTAATATGGGGAACAATTTTCGCACATGCCCCTTACCAGACTCGCCACTGGTTACCGAACCAATATACCTGAACATTGTTGTTCTGTTGGATAACCTCAAGGGTAACTCAAAGAGCCTTACAACCGCTGGGTATTTCCTATTTAACAACTCTATGTACCCAAATCACATTCAGATACAAACACTGGTTACAAATAACATGATCATTCTTTGTCATCTTTTTTGTACTCAGTTAAGAAGCCTCTAAATTAAATATTCTTTCTCATGCCAAGCATAGGATTCAAGCACAATATATGTTACCTTACCTAATTAAGTTGCCACTTCATGTCTCAGACAATAGCTGCTATAGATATCAATGACAGCACTAGGAATCAAACTATATGATATACACTAAGAAACAAGTGTTCATGCGTAGAAATATAAAAATGTAGCACGCCCAAATACTAAATTTAGTATTTACACTCTGATCAATCACAAGCCTATAAAATAGGTCGAAAAATATTTTTATTAAAACTACAATTTCTAAAGGACTAACTCGGTACATGAGCCTGTAAACACAAATATGATGAATGCCCTCGACAATTACAAATTCACAAGAATATATTGATGCAAAAATACAAAATAAAACAAAAACACCGATGCCAATACATTTAGTTTGAGTTGTGTATTGTATATACACAACTCAAACTAAATGATACATTCACCTTATCAAACACTAAATTTGCATTAACTACGCATCCAATAAGAAAACACATAATAGCACACCAAAATACAAACTTAATACTACTTGTACAATGTACACAAAATAATACTATACTATTCAAATACATACAAATGTAATTCATACAAAAGAGCATTAGTCTTGTTCAATAAATGAAATTGAATCAAACTAAAGGCTACAAAAATTAAAGGGTAAAACATTAACTAAAGGCTACAAAAATTAAAGGGTAAAACATTAACTAAAGGCTACAAAAATTAAAGGGTAAAACATGAAGACTAATAACTATTTTATGAATACTAAGTGAAAGTTCATAAATTACCTTTCAATTGTTCTGATGGAACTTTCGACTGAAGGTAAACCTAGCAACAAATTACCTTCCTCAAGTTTAGAAATTCAGAAGATATACCCAATGTTCTGAAACTACAACTTACAACATCATAATTCACTACAGCAAAATTAGTCATGACATGAACATAAAAACATCTGAAATAAAACAAGTTGTTTTACTTGTTTTGCAAAACAACAAAAGCTAAGAATGTGGGTATTTTCCAGGACGACGCGTACAATTAAGGAGCCCCCCGAAAGCTGGCTTTCAGATTGTACCTCAATATATTCCTTAAATAGAAAGTAACTTGAAAGTTACCTTTCAAGTAAATTACAAGTGAAGTTACTGCTTCAGTAAAACTAGAAAACTGGATTTAAGGTTGCATCACGGAAATAAAAATATTTCATGATAAAAGTGTAACAATATCGTAAAGCAGTAAAAGTGAATGAATAATATACCTCAATGTATTCCTCTCTGACCGTTAAAGCAGTTCCTGGGTGTATGCGTTTAATGGTAGCTCATAACAAGAGGATACATTGAGCTCGCATTGTGAATTTGAAACTCAGTTAACAACAGCCTTGTTGTTATCAAATTTGCGGTTGCATAATGGGCTAGGAAACCCTTTCTCCTATAACAAAAAAGTTATGTGAATAGAGAACTAATATTCTAAGACAACAGTGAGCTCAAGCAAGGGAAAGGAGTAACGTTACAGTTTTACTATGAGCATGTTGTAAGTATCTTTTATGATCTCAATTTAGAGTCAGTCAATTGTTTTATCAGAACCGATAACTCGTCGATATAGCTCAATTATTATAAGGCCTACTTCAAATATAGTTGTGGAGTCAATTGGTGAGGGATTTTGCTTATTTGTATGATTATTGGAGAGCTTTGAGACCATTAATGACATCTTGGTAGAATATAAGAGAGCCTATTTAACTAAATAATCTTGGTTCATTATCTGAAATTTTTTCATGGTTAGCACTAGAAACTTATGGACCAAATTAAAAGCAGTCAAGAATGTAAGTTACCCTAACATATTCAGATTTAAGTAGTTCTGACACAAACACTAGTTAGAAATAAGACTCATGAACCTAAGGACCAACTCTAAGAGCCTTTCAACCGCTAGGTATTTCCTAATCAACAACTATATTGTGCCCAAATCATACTCAGACACAACCACAGGTTAAAAATAAGATGGTTCGCACTTAATATGTTCATTACTCAATTAGAAAGCCTCTAGATTAACATCCTTTCCCACGCCAGACATAAGATTCTGGCACAATGTATATTACCTAACTATTTGAGTTGCGACGTCATGTGCTTTCCCAAAACAGTTATAGATATCAATGATCCATTAACAAAATTGAATGAAACAATGGGAAAAATACACAAAACAACCAACTTTCACAAACAAGTATGACGTGTACAAATATAAAATGTAGCACACCCAAATAATAACGACTAATTTGGTAAATGCACCTACAAACACAAATATGCACACTGCACTCGATATTGACCAAGGAACGAAATTTCTCGAAACGTTTTCTAAATTTAGATTAGGTGCACGAACTCATACTTACAACTATTTCCTACATAGTTTCCACCGACATGAGGAAATTTTCGACCGAAAATGTTGGGCATTTCGAAACTTCCACAACATGATGGAAATTTCGATTGATATCATAGAAATCTAGTAAAAAATTTGGAGAAACTAGTACTAGAAACATATCTCTTCCTTCATCTTTTTTATCTTCATAACACTCCTAATATACCTGTGTAATTGGCGATACATTTTCAAACTAACATAGTTTGTTAACTATTAACTATCATAAGTAAGAATGTTATCTTTCAGATGTTATAGCCAAAAAGTTATTCAATTTACCCCCGGACGTAACTGTGTAATTGTTAATGCCCCCTCAAACTAATAGATTATGTTAATTGGTTGGAAACATCATCTTTATGTTCACTATGGTTTAATAATCTTGTTATACATAATCTAAACTATATATTTCCACAAATGTTTCCACTTTTGGACCGAGCGAAATTTCCACCAAAACCGAAATTCTATTCCTTGATAATAACAACAAAATTCACAAAATGCTGATTCTACATTACATATTCACCAAAATACTAATTCTTTTTGCTTGAGTAAAACTACTAATGCTATAAAAGACAACACAACAAAAACATCCGTGCCAATACATTTTACGAACACAAAGAAGCGTACGAACATAAAATGAAGCGTATTTAGTATTGTATATACACCACTCAAACAGTGACACACACAAGATATTAAAATATTAAATTTGTATAAACAACTTAACCAATAAGAAAAATACATAATAGTACACCAAAATACAAATTTATTACATGCTAATTGTACAATGTACACAAAATAATACTATTCTAATCATACAAATATAATTCATACAAAAAGACCATTTATCTTGTTCAGTAAATTGAATTGAATCTACGGTAAATGGCTACAAAAATTAAAGGGCAAAACACTACCTAGACATATGCCAATTCAGCAAATACTAGCCCAAAAACACAACCACCCAAGAAATACACCAACATATATTAAAAGGAAGCACACCAAAGATTATTTTTGTAAACTCATTCAATAACACATATTCAAAACGAAAAAGGCACATAAAAAATATTAATCCCGTACATGCTCTTACAGAGGTAATCGACTAATAAAGAAATATTGAATAGCTATAAACACTACTACACAACCCAATAATAAAAATATAATTTACGCCCACAAGAGACTAACTGTAAAACAATTAACACACCAAATAACTCGATACGTATACTTAACTCAACAATCAAAACACCACTTACACGATAAAACAGTCAAAAATACTAATACCATAGACAAACAATCCAAAATATAAATTTCATATACAAAGCAATTCAAAATACAAATAGTACATACAACTATTAACACAATAATATATGTAAGTACGCGTATAAAGAAAAGTCTGACATACTAACTCTGATCCACATAACCCGAATACTCGGTACAACCACCAAAAGTTACAATTAGAATTAGGACATACACAGGTAATCATACTAAATTTGCACGTGAATACCAAGTAGATATACTAAATGTTTATTTGCGGAATACCAAACCAACAATTACGTGTACTACTCGGCGTGCTAAAAAACATCATCCAACTGTAATGAGCATCAGAAATACTAATCTTGTATAGTATTCAAGTATATATATAAGAACCACACAAAAATACCAAATAAAAACATAATGATACAAAAATACCAATATAACAATACATAGCACATTAAGACTAATAACTAAATACAGGTAACGAAAGCTTAGAGATTAGCTTTCGACAAGATACACCCATCTATATCTGCTCGAAGTTTAAAAATTCAGAAGATGTACCCAATGGTCCGAAACTACCAACATAAAACATCGGAATCACTAGAACTTAATTGGTCATGACATAAACATAAAAAACATCGGAAATAATATAAATTGTTTTACTTGTTTAGCAGAACAACAAAATCTAAGAATGAGAGTATTTTCTAGGACGATGCGTACAATTGTAGTGTTATTTAGGAGCCTCAGGTTTTTGTATGCTGCTCTAGATGATAGTTTCGATTTATCATTTTAATTCATATAAATAGAACAGTAACTTGCAAGTTAGATTTTAAGCAAACCACAAGTGAAGTTACTACTTCGATAAAACTAGAAAGCTGGGTTACTTTAGCATCACAAAAATAAAAATATTTCTTGATAACCATAAGCATATCATAAAGCAGTATAAACGATTGAGTAAAGTACCTCAATATATTCCTTTTTAACCGTTCCACCACGGTCCCGTCACAAACCTTGCATTACGGGTTCTAGCCTTCAGTCTTAAAGCAGTTCCTGCATGCCCACGTATCCATTGGTAATGGGTGTGTGCATTTAACGATAAGTCGATAACAGGAGGATCTTTAGACCTTATATCTATTGTTTCATAGATATATTAAGCTAGCATTGTGAGAATTTCAGTTAACTTCTTACATGTCAATAACAACAACATTGTTATTAGCGAATTTGTGGGTGCATAATGGGCTACAAAACCCTCTCTCTTATAATAAAAAAGTTAGGTGACAACACAACTCCAGATATCTTAAGATCACAGTATGCTCAAGCAAGAAAATGAAACAACATTACCGTTTTATAATCTCTCTTAAGAGAAATAGAAGTTGTTAAGAATGACAACTTTCTCTTGCCAAAGTTATTCTTATATGAATTCAGTAATCTTTCCTCTACTCAACATTTATGGTATAACTCTTTGAAATCCCCCCCCCCCCCTCTTAAAAGTAAATCTATTCATCTAAAAGTTGAATTGTCCCCTGCTATTCTTCATTGGGTTACTTAATCAACCAAGCCACTCTTACGTGCAATGACGAGTTGTATGCCCTAGACTTTAACCACTTTCACGCAAATAACCACTTCGATCCAGAAAATTATCAAATAAATAAAGAATGTATCGCTTCGACCTAGGGGCAAAGTACTTGAGCTACTATTTCTTTTTCTTCCAAAAGTAACCAAAACCACAACCACTAAATTCAGCAAAGACCAATTCCCTTCACCACCCTGACATTATAGATTCTTAAATCACTGCAGACGATAAACTCAACAATGGCACTAGCTCGACTGAGTTGGTCTATATATTACTACTAGGCATGTGTGCCCTATGTCTCAACATACATCAAGAATAGTATTCTTTTATTCTGTTAGATATTTTAAACGTCTTCAAAATTGTTTAATTTATCAAAAATAAGTAATTCCTCAAGAACTTGACGAAGTCAAATTACTTTTTCGACCCTTAAAAAGGTAAAACACCTAATTGAATTTGCAAGGAGTGATTAATTAGCTTTAAGCTCAACAGGGAAAAGGTCTATAAAATCATTAAAAAATCACATAACAAGCATTGATAGCATTACCGAGTGCAAGAAGAAGACAAATTTCAGAAAGAAAATAATTTAAATACAATTACTTGTGTTTCTGAGATGTTGGGGCCCACCTGACGACCCTTCGTAAGGTATGTTACGTACGTCTTTCCATCAAATTATGTATTCGACCACATGTTCGCCTACCATACACATTGAAACAGTTAGGGGAGGTCTACTGCAAGAAGCAGATTCCTCAATAAATCGGATAGAGGAAGCCCAATAAGTGAACGAAAGATAAAACGAATCCTGAAAACCAGAATTATGTCAACAGAAAAAGTCAAGAAAAAACTTCCAAATTTTTACTGAGTTCACCGCTTGCTCTTGCCGGAGTTGTTCATCTAAAAATGTTCAAGTCCTCCGACTATTACATTTGGTTTTGGGGTTAGCTATCCACCAACAAGTCAATCTTTCATGCAACAACTAGGTCCGAGATAAGCAAACATAGAACTATTGGTTGCCATTTTCAGTATGTCTGCTTATGTTTGCTAAATATGTGTGCCCTGTTGCCATTTTCAGTATGTCTGCTCATTTCAAGAAACTATCCGCATAGTACAACATAATCAAGTAAGAACTAAGGTATACGGACCGGTCTATCTATTTCGAGGTGAATTTGAATACCTTGGAGACTCCAGCCACTTCTACAACGTAATCGGAATTGGAAGTAATGAAAGTATGAAACACAATCATATGGTCTTGAAATACTGGAGATGTACCCATTGGTCTGAAACTACCAACATACAACACCAGAAATCACTACAGCTGAATTAGTCATGATATAGAACGTTAAAACATCTAAAATAGAACAAGTATCGACAAATCTGGCCTCTTAGCCTAATGCCAAATTGCATATAAAATTATTCTTTAATTTCACAAGAATTAAATGTGCTCCAAGCTGCTTAACCAATAAGAATGAAATGTATCCTTCTCGAGAAACTGAAGAAGTCAGCTTATGTGGCCGTCTATTCAAACAGTTTTTATTTCCGAGAATTTAGGACCCACCTGAAAGACGATAATTAGTCCACGCCCTCTAGAGGCCCTCGTATTTGTTTCCTTCAGCAACTTACCTAACCACACATGCACCTCTAACAGGCATTCCAAAAATTTAAGGGCAGGTATTAATGTAATAAGCATGTTCCGTTATACAACATCAGCAAGAAGCCGAGGAAAAGAAGAAAGAATACTGAACTCCATAATGATATCTGCAGAACAATTCATGCCAAAACTCAGTGTGTTCTTACAATGACCATGTACTAAGATATTTAGCAGGGTCTCCAGTTTGTCAGAGAGAAATAGAAGATCGTAGCTTGCTATTGTCGAAGTTATTCTTCTAAATTTTGAAATATCGACGCTCCTGAAATCGTAATAGAATCAAGCTATTCATTGGTCGGGTTAACTAATCCAGCAAACCAGTCCTTCAAGCAACAACTATTTATGAGACAACTAAACCTAGTATATCGTGCATGCTCATTTCTAATATATCTGTCTCTGGTTGGCTAAACATGGAAGCATTCTCCTTTAAAAAATATAAAAACCTAAACCAGAATAGGTAAGCTTGTCCACAACAATTTGCTCATAACGAAAGTTTTCTTAATTTATATCTCAAATGGAATATATAACATAATGAATAACTTGAAATGCTTAATGAAAAAGAACCAAGAACATAGTGTGAAATGGGTTAGAATTTAAACTTCACCTGCAAAGCTTTTCCACAACAATTTGCTCCGAACCATCCCTAACTTCGTCCACATTATAACATAACATAATAGAGCAAGGACACGCTTGATGAAAAAGAATCACGAAACTGTATTTATAGTATAAAAAAGTTATAATTTTTAATTTGCCACTTCTTGTAACTCTAGATGCTAAAAGTTTTGCTTCAACAAATTTCTCATTTCAACAAAATATTCGAAACCAGTGAGTTGCTATAGGACATGCTTATAATTAGGTGCTTCCAATATTTGAATGATAATCCCACAATGTTCTTCTATGTTCATATCAATAACTTACCATAATACCATCTGGAACAAAGCAATATAGTTTAGGCTAAGCCGATAGCTTATGATTATGTTTCTTTTTTCTTATTTGCTGGATAATTTTGGGGATCGAAAACTGAAACCGATATATAGATCTTTCAATAAAGTATATGGGACGATTAAACAAGTACCTGGTACTAGAAGAATTAATGATGTTGTCTGAATTCCTTTGCAAACAAATAACCAGAAAACATAATCCAACACATTCCTTCCTCAGTAGGAAGAAAAAGAGTCTCTGAGCTTGGCTTATATCTTCAGAGTTCGATTAATTAAGGGTGCTTCCAACTCTAATTATTAAATATGCATCTCTGAGCATTACATTTACGACGATTTGCTAGTCATTATGACAAAGTATTACCTGATCAGCTCGGAATATATTGCACATTAACCCACATTACTTGGCAACTTGCGGTTATGTAAGCATTAGCTTATTAAATTGCACAACCACAAATGCACATGTTCATGAGCTCCAACGCAAAAATATCAAGAATCAAATTCCTGAAAAACTTTGAATGGGACTTACACTAACAATTTAAAATATTAGTAGCCTCCATACACCGTAAGTGTAGAAGTATAAAGACTAAAGTATACCAATTGCCAGCCATTACTTGTATTCTAAATTATAGTCTGTTTTAGCTCCATCTCAAAAGAATCGACATTATTTGGACCAACTGCCAGCCATTTTCGCAGGAATGTTTGAGAGCCTCAATAACATCAACGACTTTAGAACCTTCAAAAATGCATCTTGGAAGAATATACAATGGCCTATTCAACTAAGTAGTCTTGATTCGTTTGGTTAGCCAACTCAGCATCAAAAACAAATTGTGTGGCATTTAGCACCCGGAACTAAGTATTCCTTCAAATGTACCCGATAGCATCAAGTAAGTTTTAACCCGGATCAATTAGTTAAAATGGTTCCTAAAATGTCTTCAGGAGGCAAAAGTTAAATGGTCTTGGCATTATCATGTAGCTTCCAAGACTCAAGGGCTTCATGAGCCTTCAAGCCACTAGGTGATTCCAAATTAGCAGATTTGTTGTCTCTAAATTGTTAGCTCGACTAAGGCCCTCGAATATTATATTGCCAGCAGTCATATTGTTCATTTTTTTTGTTCAAATTCTTTCCTCGCGCAAAATCAGGAATAAGAATCAGCCGCAATATAGCTTCCTCTCCTTGTTATTTAAATTGTTATCTAATCAAAATCATATGTTCTATAATAAAACAAGTTATTATTTCTCTTTTGCCACTTCATGTAACTCGTGATGGTAGAAGTTATGTTTCAACAAACTTGTCGTCTCATCAAAATATTTGACACCTGTCAGCTGCTACAGAACTTGCTTCAAACAGAGCTCTTCTAATATTTGGTGTCACTAAAATGATAATTTGACCGAGATATAAAACTTGTGATTGCGTTTCTTCTTCCTTATTAGCAGGATAATTTGAGAGAAAGCATACAGGAAAATTAAACAAGTACCTGGTAATAAAAGAATAGCGCTGCCCAAACTCCTTGGCAAATAGAAAACTAGAAAGCTGAATGCCAGTAGTATTAGTGCAAAGAAAACGAGTCCCTCGTATTAAATCCTCAGAGCTTGATTGGACGACGGTTGCTCCCAACCTTAGTTATTAAACAAACATCTTCAAACATCACATGTATCAAGTTCTGCTACTCATTAAACCAACGTATTGCCTGATCAGTTCATAGTGAATGGCACATTAGCTGTTTAATTACAACGTGACATCATCGCATATTCATAAGCTCCAACAGAAAAAAGTCCAGGTAGCTAAGTTTGTATACACCGTTAAGTGATGAACGTGACTTACACTAAAATATCATCAACAAAGTGGGAAAAAAGGAGCACAACTAAATAAAGAATCTCCATACACCATAAGTGTTAAAGTACAACCACAAAAGTAACCCAACTGCCAACCGTTACACAAGAAAATGCGCCTGGAGATTAACGGTTGAAGAAAATGACAAGGAAAAGAATGTGACTCTACAATCTAAATTTCATAAAAGGGCCATCAGTACCATGTGTCCAACTAGCTGCGTTCAGAAATCCCTCAAATAGTTCACCATCATGGTTATTGCTTAAATTAAAAATGACAAGAAAGTACAAATAAAAACAAAAAGCTGCATGGTTCATTCCTTCCAAGTTGTCTACTAACTGGAAAACTTCAAGGTTGACTATCAAATCCAACTATAAGTGTAAGTAATTGTGTTAAACAACAGATCTTGTTTTCTGAAAGTTCTAACGTGTCTTCAGTTAGATATCTGTACAAGTTCAGTTATGCCTTCTGAACATAAGATTTTCAATGCATAGTATGACAGTTCAGTCCTTGACTCCTTGTCATTTATCATCATTCTGAATTCTATTCAAGCATATACTGGAGCCACTTCACTAATATGAATCCTCGTTCTTTAATTTGAACAGAAAGAGAAATCCGAGTAGACAGATGCCTCAGTGTGGTCCTTAATCCATGCATAATTAAAATGAAAAGGAATTAGATGTTTCATGCCAGAAATTCTGATGAGAAAAATGTTAAGCATCAACTGAGATCAAAATTGTCATAATAGTATGACTGTTCCTTTTAACTGATCAAACTTCAAAGCTGATAAAAAAAATTGGCAGACCAATCACTGGTAAACTGAAAAAAAAAACCATCACGAAACTTAGATACCTCAATGGTAGAGTCACTCATTAAAAGTTCTTCTGCGACAAGTTCGAATTCTGATACTGGGTACTCGGACAATCCAAAGCTGATACTGCCTCCATAAAGTATACTGATTTGCCCTCTTACCTTTACAACAGAAAATTTAGAAATAGCAATGTCACTCCTAAAAAAGATAGCACAGACCAATGATACCCAGACCGCAGTTCGCTCCGATATGTGGAGCACGTACAAGTAGGCTACCGTGTGAGCGTGCGGTATGCTGTGGGTATACAGCTTGAGTACTCTATTTTAGGGTCCGAACCATTTTGGACTATTTTTACTAGACAAGAAACACTTCCTATGATTTATGTAAAATAAACACAACTATTATCAGCCATTTTATCACAGTTGAACCTACAATCTTCACTATTTAACCAAACAATCTTTCAGTTAACAACTAGCTTAGCTCATAGATTTTTATAAATAAATTGTGTTAATCAAGGATGGAGATTCCTGTAGGTCAAATTTGGAGTATTGGATCGTGAACCTGCCCAAAAAGGGTATATGGTATCTAATACGCGGCACAGAAAAGGGGGATTGGGGAGTTGAGTATCTGGTAACTCTGACAAGAACTTCACACCATGTATGAGGTGAGGAGATAGAAGATTGTCATGTTTCATTTATGGTTACAACCAAGGTAGCAATTTGAAATATCTTTCACCGAACTCTTCATCTGTTGGGAAACCATCACATTCTAGATTGTCTGTTGTTTTAAACTTTTACGAAACAATAGATAACCTCTACCAATATTTCAATAAGATCGAGATTTTTGTTTAGAACATAAAATCGGAAATTTGGGTGGGATGCATTAACTATTTACCACAGTTAAGGATTGCGTAGGTCAAGGAATATATGAACATAACAAGGACTTCAGCGAATGTTTTGGATGAAGCTAACCCGAGAGAGAACGTCTCTTGAAAACTTGGTATTCTGTATACTTTCTCTTAAATAAGTTATGTTTACTGATCCAAAAGTCTTCAAAACTGGTCGTTCATACATCATCTATTAATCAAGCTGATTTACCTTTTTGATCCTATCAGAGCTTGTAAAGTTTCAAATGACTTGTGACTATAATATCCAATCTATCAGTGCCAAAGAGCAACTGCTCAATTTCAAACTAAAGCAAATTCCCTAATAAATTAATGTTCATATATTTTACGGATGGCCAGCGAGCCAGCCTACCCTCTATCCCCTTTAGAGATCAATCAGTTGTGCCGTTCCATAAGAAATTTGTTGTAGTCCTTTTAGACTCAAAGCAACTACAGCCAAAATCATGTTGGAAGACACAAAAATAGCCGCTATCAGTAGGAACTTTTACCCTTGAAGATGAGTCCTTTGAATGAACTTCCATTTTTCATTCAGCTCCCAGTAATACCACTCTCTATAGACGACAAACCTGAGGGGAACTAATATTCAACAAAAGTTAAGGAAAAGTAACTCCCCAATCGTGATGGTAGCGTCTCATCAAAATATTTGACACCTGTCAGCTGCTACAGAACTTGCTTCAAACAGAGCTCTTCTAATATTTGGTGTCACTAAAATGATAATTCGACCGAGATATATAACTTGTGATTGCGTTTCTTCTTCCTTATTAGCAGGATAATTTGAGAGATTTAAAACCACGAAAAACATGAAGATGTTTCAAGAAAGCATACAGGAAAATTAAACAAGTACCTGGTAATAAAAGAATAGTGCTGCCCTAATTCCTCGGCAAATAGAAAACCAGAAAGCTGAATGCCAGTAGAATCAGTGGAAAGAAAATGAGTCCCTTGGATTAAATCCTTAGAGCTTGATTGGACAACGGTTGCTCCCAACCTTAGTTATTAAACAAGCATCTTCAAACATCACATGTATCAAGTTCTGCTACTCATTAATACAACGTATTGCCTAATCAGTTCATAGCGAATGGCACATTAGATTGTTTAATTACAACGTGACATCATCGCATATTCATAAGCTCCAACAGAAAAAAGTCCAGGTAGCTAAGTTTGTATGCACCATTAAGTGATGAACGAGACTTACACTAAACTATCATCAACAACGTGGGAAAAAAGGAGCACAGCTAAATAAAGAATCTCCATACACCATAAGTGTTAAAGTACCATCACAAAAGTAACCCACCTGCCAACCATTACTTGTATTTAGTTTCTAGTCTGTTTGACTGCATCTCAAAAGAACCCCTCGTCTTTTGGTATCATACCTTGACTTGACGTATGGAGATACCCACAAAAATTAAAAAATATTGTAAATTACTACTTCAAAAGAAATAAGCATCTTCGAACATCACAGATAACCAAAAAACGAAAGCCAAATGCCAATTATCATTTGCAATAAACCAGTGCCAACCTTATTCTCGAGTAAACCCACAAATGTTAGTAATAGGTGATGTCAAAAGAAACTTACTGAAATTACAAAAGTAAGAAAAGAATAAAAAGAAATAAACAAAGTTCGACAAATAGGCAAGTCTCCGCATACGACACAAGAAATTAGTGTAACGACCAAGTAAAGTATTTCCTTGATCAAACTAGAATACATCTCACTGCCGTCATTAATCCCACATAACTTGGTACCTCGTAGCTATACCAATAACCACCTATCATACAATCTCGAAAAAATCCCATTATCATCATGGTTGGGTACACTGTACAGTGACATATGGAGAGACTTGCACTAAATACTTTTGGAACGTTGTCAAAAACAAATATCATAAAAATAAGCATCTCCTTACATCGCAGGTATAATTGTATAACCGCAATGGAAGTATACCAACTGTCAGCCATTATTTGTAATATAAGCAATACTTATACCTCTTTGTCAAACAGAAACATTTTAGGTATCAAACCGTGCTGTATGAAGCTGCTTGCAAGAATTAGAACTAGTATATATAATACTAACACCTGAAACAAAATAATTAATCAAAAGATAAGTATGCCTCCATCCATCTGTTACAAAATAATTAATCATAAGATAAGTATGCCTCCATCCATCTGTTACAAAATGGAGAAGAATTCACTCATTTTGTCACCCCAACTATCCCATGTTTACATACACCATAAATATTAACACCTGAAACAAATATGAAGCTATTACAAAATAAGACAAGTATCTTCTGACATCACAGGTATAAGTTATGACCAAATTTAAAGACCACTTGCCAACCATTCTTTGTAAACAAGCCAATGCCAACCTGAATCTCGATTGCAAAATTTTGGTGATAAAATGTGATGTCAAAAGGCACTCAAATCACGCGAATTTAAGTATTCCCCGAAAAAGAAGCTGATAAGTTTGACATGAAACTTCCTCTGCACCGTAAATGATGTACGAGACTTACACTAGAGGTTTCAAATATCATTAACGTAGGAAAAGAAAAACAGAAATAGAATAAGCGTCTCCATACGCAATAGGTGTGAAAATATAGCCACAAAAGTCAACTGCCAACCATTACTTGTATCTTATTTAGAGCCAACATTCCGAATCCATCCTGAATGAACCGACATTATTTGGTATCATACCTTAACATATGGAGATACTTACAGAAATTACAAAACTATCACCAAAAATGTAAACCAGCTGCCAATCATTATTTGCAATAAACCAACGCCAACCTTAATCTCGGATAGTTGGTAAGTAAAAAATGTGATGCTCAATGGAACTTACTCAAATCACAAAAGAAAAGAAAATAAATATTAAGTACGTCTCCGCACACAATACAAATCAGTGTCATTATCCTCACAGCCATCCCTACTATTATATAAGTGATCACCAGCATTACCAATTACATTCCCAAAAAAAAATATCTCAGGTATCATGGTTGTAACACTGTACTGTGACTAATGCAGAGACTTACACTTAATATTTAAAATATCATAAAATTGAAAAAGGAGAATAAGATAAAATAAGTATCTCCATACGTCATTAGGTGTAAAAGTAAACCAACTGCCAGCCATTACTTTGATAATCTGTCCCAACTCCTTCTCGAATGAACCCACGTAATTTGGTATGATACCTTGACATATGGAGATACTTACAAAAATTAGAAAAGATTTATAAAATATTTCTAAAAATAAAATAAGAATCTTTTTTTTGAAAACTTATAAAATAAGAATCTTTGACCATCACATGTAAACCGAACAAGCCAACTGCCAAACCTCAAGTGAAACCCACAATTGTTTGTAGAAAGTTGTGATGTCAAAAGAAAAGAGAAAAATCTAAGATAAGTTTAACAAATAGGTAAGTCTCCGCATACAACACACAAAATCAGTGTCACATTTCCCACTGCCGTCATTTATCCCAACTATTATATCAACGTCCACAGCACTATAGATCGTATTCCCAAAAAAAAACATGTATTATGGTTGTATACACTGTACGGTGACATATGCAGAAACTTACACTAAAAGCTTTTGTAAATTTGTAAAAAAAATGATAAAAGAGCAAAAATAAGATAATCATAAAATTGAAAAAGGAGAATAAGATAAAATAAGCATCTCCATACGCTGTAGGTGTAAAAGTAAACCAACTGCCAGCCATTTCTTTGATAGTCTGTCTCAAATCCTTCTCGAATGAACCCACATAATAGGTATGATACCTTGACGTATGGAGATGCTTCCAAAAACTAGAAAACATTTATAAAATATTTTTGAAAATAAAATAAGCATCTTCGAACATCACATGTAAACCGAATAAGCTAACTGCCAAACCTCAGTGGAACCCACAATTGTTTGTAGAAAGTTGTGATGTCAAAAGAAAAGAGAAAAAATCTAAGATAAGTTTAACAAATATGTAAGTCTCTGCATACAACACAAAAAATCAGTGCCACATTCCCCACTGCCATCATTTATCCCAACTGTTATATCAATGTCCACAAACACTATAGATCAGTGTCACATTCCCCACTGCCATCGCTTATCCCAACTGTTATATCAACGTCCACAACACTATAGATCGTATTCCCAAAAAAAACCATGTATCATGGTTGTATACACTGTACGGCAACATATGCAGAAACTTAAAACTTCTGTAAACTTGAATAAAGCATATTTATTTTTGGTGGGTATAAAGAACAATGTTGTCCGTTCCCGCCTTTTCAGTTTACGGCAACAGTTTTTTTCCTATCTCTCTGAATTTAGTTTTGGTGGGTATGAAGACACTGCCATCCATACTCTTGAATAAAGCATATTTTTGTAAAAGTTAACGTATTGAGAACTAGGAGTTCTTGAAAGATATACACTTGCTCCATCATAAAAGAAGTTTGATCCACAATATAAAGTGTTATCATTTGTTATTTGTTGTTTCGAATGTGACCTATTGCCATTCTTTTTTTTTTCAGAAACAGATTTAGGGTTTATGTTTAATGCCAATATTGCAAGAGAAATTCAAAAGCAGAGGCATATTTTAAGATTGACTAAAAGAAATTGATGTCTAGGAGGAAAGGGAAGAAAAATACCAGCAATATACACCAACAAATAACCCATCTGACTATCAAGTTCAATACTGGGTCGATTTCCTCACACTGATGTACAAGATTAAGATCGTTGGATCGAGTAAGAAGAAAGTGAAATCAGAGTTCCTCAAAGTCCAGTCATCTAGACTTGAAGATTGGGAATCGTTTGTTTGAACCGTAAAATTTAGGGTTTCGGGTATCATAAAATATTACGAACAAAAGAGTAGATCAAGTAGTAAATACCTTTGCTTGAAGAAAGTTAGGGTTTCCTAATGCCTAGATCCAGAGATCACGATGGTGGACTACCAAGAGAGAGAGAGAGGAAACAATACACTAGGGTCACCGTCATCTTCTGATAAAGATTCTCATTCTTGATCTTTCATTCCCACTTGGTTCGCGAATAAGAAGAGAGACAAAGAGAGAGAGAAACAGTCACAAATATCTCTGATGATCTCCATGGCGGAATCTAGTTGTTTCTCGATTGGGAGTAATGTCTCTCTCTCTCTATCTCTCTCGATTGTTTCTTGATTTCAACAAGGATTTTAACAATGATACCTGAATGAGGATTTGGGAAATTTGGGCCCGCTGACTCAAACTATCTAGTCAGCTTTCCGGTTGTCATATATTTCGTAAAGAAATTGCTAATTTTAGCCTTAAAAATGGGGTCGAATCACCGGTTGAATGATATGGCAGAGTAAGGAAGACCCTCGTGGTCGTACCATACAAAGGGAGGAATGGTTCAACCCATGAAGATTGGTTTCATTAAATTATGAATGTGGTCAGTCTATTTTTCTCTCCAATATATGTAAAATTATTGTAAATACATAGGTTAGGAGTGACAAGAGCAGAACCAATCTAACTAAACTAAACCGACTAATCAGGGTTGATCCAAACTGAATCATTTCAAGTATTTTGAACTACCTGAGTTGAATTTCTACATAGAAGGATATTTTTACATTTTATTTTTTTTTGATGAGAGAGAAGGCTATTTTTACATAGTGGACCATTTGAAATTTCAACATGAAATTAATTGTTTTTGCATCTTCCAGTTTTAATACTTTCACATTAGTATCATTTTGTATAAGACTTTGAAATAAGCAACTTGGTGACATTTGTTTAATTAATTACTTCTTTCATTTTTATTTTGTTGAAAGAAGTTGTTTATTTCATAGTCTTAGACAAAACGATACTAATGTGAAAGTATTCTTTTGGCTTGATTTTGGTGGTGGACCGCAACGGCTCAAAATCCGAGCACGTGCTAACGTTCACAATTCCTAGTTCAGAGAATTGTTTTTTTAGGTAGAAAAATTAATAGGGAAATTTTAAAGGCAATGTGTTTTTCGGTTAAAGACAATGTATTTTGCTCTCAAGACTTGGTCAAAACAAGTTGACCACGTGGCATTAGAGGCAATGCCACCTCTTTCTTTTCTGTCAAAGATCTCCCTCGACTTCCAGTAGACAACCTAACTTCAAAAAAGTTTCTCTCTGTTCTTCATCCTCCTTCTTTGTTGATAAACTCCGACTGGTTTATATGGGAAGAGAAGTTCTTTATGAAGGTTTCTTTTTTTTTGTCTTATAAGCATGAATCGAAGAAGATCTTGTTGATATGATAAATTGTGCCTCACTCATTTCTCTGTAAAATCTAATAATGTTGTTGATATGATTCTTATATTTACCCGTTTTACAGAAATCACCAATGATGTCCTCAAGATTGGTCGAGCTTAGAATCTCTATTGATCTTATGTATTTATGTGGGGTAATCCCAAAGCTTCCATGGAAGAATTTGTATCCCCATCCACCAAACCATGGTTACCCATAAGCTACTCCATAAAGAAGACGAAGATGCATTGATCTCTTCCATGATACGTCTTCAACTATAATTCTCCGTTTCCTGAGACAAATAAACATACCTAGAAACTAAACTCCTTTAAGTGATAGCAGAAAGGTTGAAGACACCATTTGACCGAAACAAATAAGCATACCTAGAAATTAATCTCGTTTGAGTGATAGCATAAAGGTTTAAGAATACACCATTTTCACCCGCTGAGTTTTACTTGCTTAAGGGTACCAATTCTGGTTTAAAATTAGACTTTGAAAACTTTTTTTTTTTTTTTGCAAAGGTAAGCGGGATTTTAAGGGGCCCCCCTAAACAAAAAACCGAGGTCTCTTACAAGCAAAACCAACAAAACAAAAAGCAAGAGCAAACCAACAAAACAACAAAAATCAAGCAGCCTTGGGCCAATGTCTTCGAAGTCTGATAACACCACCACAGTCCTCCTTCAGAATGGACACTAATTCTAAAGGCAGGTTCGAAATATCCAGGATCACCGTGCCCATGACTCCGGTGAAAAAGGCTCCTTCCTTTCGCCTGCCGACAGTTTGACGTCGTTAGGTCAAATTCTGATTTAGGCATTGCCTCTTGAACACACATTGCCTTTAACCAAAATACAGATTGCCTTTCGCGAGATTGCCTATAACAACTTCGAGCATTGCCTTTAAAATCTCCGAAATTAATACAATCATAATAACTAAAGATCGATGTTTTAGGGAAACAAAAAAAGTTTCTGGAAAGACGGTGAAACACCAAAAATATTTCACCAAACGCCCCATACTAGTAACCGGCCAGATATAAAATTGAGAATAGAAATAGGGGAAGAGAGAGGAGGGTTAATCATTTTCATTATTAGTTGAAGAGTAATTGAAATTTACAGTTTCATCAATTGGTTCATCAATGAAAGGCCTTGCTATTGATGTTGTTCTCTCTATATCTTTCCATGCTTAAGCTAAACTTGATGAAACATTCCAAATCTCAGAATCAACAAGCTCTATTTTAAAATCATCTTCTTTAAAACTTTTTTTGAAATAAAGGGAAAAAGATGGTTTTCAATTGAACTAATTGTTGATGGGTTTGATTCTTTGTCCTTGTCAAGAATCCGGGATAGGTTTGAGCAAAAGTTACATGTTGTTTAAGAAATCGGAGACTTGGGTATAAATAATGGGAGGATGATTCTTCCTCTAAAAATGAATCCAGCCATGGAATTACAATATTAGCAGAAAATTTCAGTTATGCAAAACGTCGAACAGTTCATGTCCAAAAAATTTTCTCTTTGTTTTACACTAAAACTTCATCACTGAATATCTGCGTTGAGACTTGGAAAAGATGATAGATGAACAAAAGAAGAAGAACAACCAGATAAACCCATTGAAGAACTACCCGATGAAATTTCAGGAGAAAGGGCTTGTTTGGTACATCAACTTCATCTCAATTCCCTATTACATATATGCTAATAGGGAAGGTCAGAGAAGAGAGAGAAGAGAAGAGAGAGAAGAGAAGAGAGAAAAGAGAGAGAAGAAGAGTTAATGGTCGCCGGAGTTAGTATCGGTGGTGTTGTCGAAGTTAATGGTTGTCTGAGTTATGGTGGTGGGAGGGGAAGATGGAGAAAGAAGAAAAAAGAATACAATAAAAGTGGATAGTGGTTGGAGGAAATAGAAAAAAATTGTTTCCACCCAAAACTTTGTACCCCGGATAATTTTTTTTATTTCCCCAAATCACCCACCTAACTAAAAAAAACCTGTATTTTTTCTATTAATCAGAAGTTGCCACAATATTCTAAGTAAGGCCAGCGCCTTGGGGAAATCAATATAGTTTCCGGGGAAATAGGTGAAAATCCAAAAAACCATAAACCAAACACACCCTAAGCGTTGCCAGCAAAATGTCGCCGACCGGAAGTGTCTGACGACGGTCGGCGACTTCTTATCTCTTCTCTCTCTCTTTCTCTTACCCCTCCCTCCTCTCTCTATCTCCCTTCTCTCTCTCTCTCTTTCTTCTCGCTCTCTTCTGTCCCTCTCTAAATCTGGCGAAGGAGAGGAACTCCTTCTTCGGATTTCTGGTTTCCAGACGACATGACGAGATCTGGTCTCGGCTGGTTCCAGATGAGATCTCATCTGGTTTGGTTTCCAGACGAAACCAGATCGGTTTCGTCTGGAAACTAGGGTTTCGGCGAAGGGGTTCCTCCCCTTCGCCGGAGATATAGAGAGATGAGAGAGAGAGCTGAGAGATGAGAGAGAGAGCTGAGAGATGAGAGAGAGAGAGCTGAGAGATGAGAGAGGGATCTGAGAGAGAAGAGAGAAGAGAGAGAGAAGAGAGAAGAAAAAGGCAAGAGAGAGGAAAAAGAGAAGAGATGGAGAAGTGAGAGGCTCGCACGTCTTTGGTAGTCTCGCCGGAATTTACGATGAAGGTCGCCGGAATTCATGGTGAAAGTGGGAGAGGAAGAGAAGGGAAGAAGCTAAAAATAATAAGTGTTAGTAAACAAAAACTTTTTGTTTCCACCCAAAACTTTTTGCCCCGGAAACTTCGCTTATTTCCCCAAAACACTGACCCTAAGTAATGATACATAAAGTTTGAAATAATACGAGTAATTACTAATAAGGTTATTTTCAAATTTTCTCTAAAAAACCTTAGAAATTTTAGGTTTTCTTATTCTCGATTCTTGTTCTTCCAATCTTCAAGTCTTCGAGTCTTCCACTTCTTCAAGGATTAGAAATAGAGAGAGAAATCTTGAGACAAATTATCTTCGTGAGTAATCAAAAGCTTTGGATCAAGAACATTCTATAGTGCAAATTCTAGAGAGAGAAGAAGAAGGTGAGGGTCTTAATGGAAGCAAGACATTAATCATGTTGTGTTTTGTCTTTAATGAATCCCCAAATCTATTCAGCTATCATCCATGTCTTAACTAGAGCTAAATTATATATACAAGCAAGGTGTTTGATGAAAGACTTCATCCAAAATCTCCAGAAGAATAAAAAATCTTGCCAGATTGCTTCATTGACTTTTAATACAGTTAACTGATGAGTCCTTTAGAACTAAATTATTTGTCTTCAAATTTCATGTGTTAGTCGCTAAGTTTGGAGAAATTAATTATGTTAAATAGTTTTTGCAAGCAAGGTTCGTTTTGCAGTCAAGCAATTTATCAGAGGCATGAAGAAGATAACCAAATTTACAAGGACTTGATGTGTAAATAGCTTACCCACTTGGTGACTACAGTTAATGAATAGGGAGATTTTAAAGCCCCCTCGTTCTTCTTAAAAGCCCCGCGCATGGCTCCATTGACTTAGTAAAATGCCTTTGACTTAGCTTGGTTAAAAGCCCTTAATTGAATGGGTGAAACAAACCCCCTTTAAAGCTGTATTTCACCCACGTTAGGAATTTAGTTGTGAAAATTATAAATCTTCCCAAAACCCAAATCCCTAGACATTCCTCTTCTTCCTCTTCTTTCACCAGAATTGTCAAAACATCACCGGTGACCATTATCAACGGGGAAAGTTCATCGAAATTGTGCAGCAATCTCACATTATTGTTGCACTAATATCTGAAGCTATAAAGTATACTCATTGTTGAATACAACCATGGATGAATCAACTGTTGGGTTTTATACCCTTATACTAATGTCAATGGCAGAAATAAGACATCTAATGTTTACATTAGTATTCCCAGGATTACATGCATAAGCCCATAATAATACTAAGCAAAACTAGAAGATGAATACCTTATTCGCTAATTTTTCCCTCGAACCTTTCCAATTGCTTTTGAGAAGACCAAGAGCTTCAAACGTAGCTCCTCTACTTGGGACACGAGCAATCAACTTGATCTCCCACCTTGTTGTTAGCTAGCACACCAATGGTGGTTGGAAGAAGAACACCTTTCTTCTTTGACTAGATAGATAGTATTGGGAATTAGCTCACTTTCTCCTCTCTACTTGATGTGGTAGAGTAAGAAATCTTAGAGAGAAATTCCACACCTTATTCTCTGCCCTAAGAGTGTTATATAGAACCCTAATGAGAATACACCTCCTCAAAGGTTTCCTAAAACACCCTTTAGAATAAGATTTAGGGAAATTGTCGAAAATAACAACAATTGATATTTTCTCATAAGGAGGGGGTGTCCAAACACCACGAAATTTTGCATACATATTTCTGTATATATCAGAAATCTCCCCTCAAAAATTCATCCCAATCCGAGCCCTAGAAGTGCCTGAATCGACCTAGGCCCAAAAACCCTGTTTTTGGCCTTTTTGTACTATCTTTGCCTAATTCCTTTTTAGGCCTATGAGATATGTTTATGGGACACTCCCATGATTATATCTCACTCCCACTAGTCATATCCTTGATGAAATTGTCACTCTTAAGTGTAACCCGTTGTAGGATCCGATCGAAGTTAGCCGCGAATTACGAAGTAATTCGACGATCGTAGTTGGTCTCTAGCTTAAACTCTACGATCCCTAAATCAATCGGACTTGATGACTTTCTACATTAATTGTCCTATCCGACAAATTGTTCGCATTGTCACCATAGTCGAACGACATCTCTTTCAGACTTCCACTTGGACTTAGAACAAGTGCAATGCTCGATTCCCGTGTCAATTAGTATCCCATCTGATACGTCACGTCATTCAGACTTTCTTGATATCCTTACTGTAAAAGACAAACGATTAACTCCTAATCCTTTTGAGCGTGGCCCCAGATTTTCAGTTGCTACTCATCAAGTGGCCTTGAGACACTTTATACCTAATGTGATTAGGATGACACAATCCATTCTTGCACTCCCACTTAACTTCATGTCTATCCTATCCTTTCCAGTATCCGCCTTTATAACTCCTTTTACGGCGCGGCGTTTAACGAAACCAAAGTCGGACATTCCTTACATAAGATGAGTGGAGCACTCATGTTTTTAGGAATCTCTCCAATTGTCTTTTATGAGAAGTATTTTGACGTTTCATCATGAGTGATGTACTTCTCATATCGAGGGTTATCCAATGTATAACCTTTTACACACCTACGTAGTTGAATTGAATACTCCTATTCTATAACCCATAAAACTGCGCTATATCATCGACATCCCGTGCTAGTCTTCCTTAATCGTTGTTGTCCATGCAACGACCTGGACTAGGGAGATGATAATAAATATTCCAAGTTCACTTTATAGGGTTTCATTCATCAGATCACGTATCTGACAAACCTATTCGGAATGCTTTATTATCTGTGGACTGTCGTTTAAGTACTAAACCAAACTTAGACGACTGTGAAACAATTAACTTTATTTCCGATAACGAGAGTTTGTAAATTTGAGTCTCTTCCGTAAAACTCATTTTTACCCGCTCAATTTACTTGTCAAGGTCTATTCTAAATGTACTTCATGCCTTTAGACTTGTGCATGAGTCTCATACTTTGTCTTAGGTGACAGTTTAGTTTGACTACCGATGTAGTCCGTTTTAAACTTTGCTAATTATCAATTTATTTGAAGATTGCTATCTTCAACCTTGATAATTTCTAGTAACCTTTACTAAAGTTAAGGCTTTTAACTCTCATGTAGTATTTGCAACAGTTCCCGGTCTAAACACTTTTAGCCTACTTTCCTTCCATTTCTGGAAGTTTGCTACGATGACTTGTTTCAACTCTTGTACTACTTCATCCTTTAGCCTTCTAGGATGTTTTAAGTAGTGTTTCGGTTTCTCAATCCGAATTTTGGATGTCTAAATGCTAATCATGTCCAACATGATTGACTTTATGTTTTCAAACATAAGTGTCTGTCTCATGCGTGTTTGCTCATCGGTGTCTTTTCAGACTGCGGGTTTTGCAACGCCCTTTGTCATGAGTTTTTGGGTTGAAATTCTTTTAGACTTTTTGAGTATTAGATTTTCGGTTTTGGATCTCAAGCGTCTCAGCGTACTGAGTCTTTCTAATCCTATCATCTTTCATGATCTACGCTTATAGACCTTTGAATGCCCAAAATGGCATTTTATCCTTGTGTGTGGTCCTTTTATTGAGTCAGTACGTTTACCGTTACACAACATCTTATGTCTTACTCAATCTTTTGTATGTACTCTGCATACAGACCCGGAAGGTTTGTTGCTCCCACTTACCTTCTTGAAGTACGTGATTCAAGAATTTCTTCATTCCTCAGGGATCAAAACCATTTTGATTGCCTTTACGAATCGAAGATTTTGACTCTTGCGTGCTTTAATCCGTCGATGGATTCTTATAGCATGCGTATGGACATAACTAGACTGGGGAAATCCAATTCCTTTTGTCTAGTTTCGAGAAACTCGAATGTTTCCATTCTTCTCAGTTTCTATTCTAGAAAACTAATTTAGGTCTTCCATTGACTTAAATTATCAAGCTACATGTCTTGATGAGATATGGATTCCATGATGATTTTTGGTTTCTAGCCAAAATCTAGAGTCAGTTTCCGTCTCTGCGCAGGTCTTTTATCTCTTCAGAAATAACCTTTATCTTCTGAATCTTTGAGATTTTACTTTTGACCTTTTAGGGCTTTTGAACAACAATTTGGAATATTCTCAACTACTTCGAGATTTTTCCTTTAGAGACACTTTCAACTACTTTGAGAGTTCTGCTGCGAATTACATTCGCTTTTGTGCGGTAGGTTTTAAGATCCAATCTCCACCTTTTCCTTTTTCCGAGGAACCGCGGTTTTACTGTCTTTTAGCAGTTTTGTTGCTCTTGGTCGAACTTAATCGGCCTGTACAATTTTCATGATTGTTATTCATGACTCTTCATGATTTTTCTCATGATCGAATTAATTCGACTTGTACTTTTCTCCCACTTATTCTTGTAATAATTAGTACTTTTCTCCCAGAATACTAGTTATGCTAATTATTATAAGAATACTATCATGAGCAACAAACACTTTTGTTCTCTTGATTGGTTGTGGAAAAAGCCCAAATTTCTTCTAAAGAAATTGCGTCAGACTTTAGCTAAATTTTGTAACGCTTTTGCAAGCTTAGCTGTTGGACGGATTTTCGCTAAATTTGTGGGAAGCTATGTCTAGACTTAGTGGATTTTGGAGGATAGGGTTTGATTCGTGTTATTTCATCTTTATCCCTTTTGGACATTCCAAATTTGGATAGATTAGAAATACACCAACAATCAACCATCTTTTTCTGACTCAAGACCTTCTTTCTTGTCAGTCGATTCATTGCTTCTTTAAGCATTCTTGGTTATTTTGGACATACCGTCCTCATCCTTTTGTGATTTGGTTGAACCTGTTTATGAGAGTCATAAGTCTCTTTGCAGGTTTAACCAAGTTTAGAATCTTTTGGTATGTATTGTTAAATTAGCACTTTATAACATCTCAATATAGAAATAAACTTCTTTATTGATTCTCCATAATACTTAGTACAGAGACGATGTTAAAAACTAGAAAAACACTTAATCTAGATTAGTGCCTAAAGTAGACTCCGATCCCTTTCAGCATCCTCAAGAAGGTTATGAACCACATTATAGATATCCTGATAGATCATCTTACATGCATTATAGTAGAGAGTCTTATGCTCCAAATGTGTCCCAACCTCAATGGGATAACATTGAAACTAATGACTCTTACATGCATTATAACGAAGAGTTTTATGCTTCACACGTATCTCAACCTCAATGGGATAACGGTGAAACTGTTAACTCTTCCTCTTTATTGCACGAAACTATGAGTATGCTAGCTAGGAGTAATGGAGTCTTATACGCCACACGTGTCTCAACCTCAATGGGGGTAACGGTGTAACTGTTGACTCTCCATCTTTAGCATCATCTTCGTTGGCCGAAACTATAAGTATGTTAAGGAGGATTAATGAAGAGTCTTATGCTTTAAACGTGTCTCAACATCAATGGGATAACGTTGGAACTGTTGACTCTCCATCTTTAGCATCATCTTCGTTGGCCGAAACTATGAGTGATCTTCAAAAGAGTGGTCAGACTTTAGAAGAAAAGACTGACAATATGTGCAGAACTATACAAGAAACGCTCAAGAGGAGAACTAGTATTATAGAAGAGGATTTCCAGGATAATATAGAGTACAATACACAACACCCTGTGTATGATGATGAGGTTACAATTTTAGAGGACTATAGTTCTCCCGAAAACATCGTTATTATGCCCAAAATCTCAGAAACGGTGGAGCCCAATATTGAAATATCCTCTCAGTGTGCTGAGTTTGAAATCCCTTCAGATCAAAATGAAGAGGTTGCTAGAGTTGAAGATGATGAGAAGCCGAAACTCCCAACTGAGGATGATGAATCTTGGTTGACCAATTTGCTAAATGAGAACATTGACTCGCCTGACCTAGGCGAAGATTTAGAGTTCTTTAGGGACACCGATGATAACATGATAAAAGAAATTATAGAACGACTGTCTAACTCGACTTCTAAGGACTGTGAGTCTGATAGCAGGGTTTCTCCATTGAAGGAACCTAAAGTACCTGTTTTAGAGAACCCTAGTTTAAGTCCGGGTGTCATTGATAGTCCTCTGGATTGCTTTGTATTTTGTCCCTCAAAACCATGTGTAGATTTTGAAGCACTCACTCCCTCTCTCGATCATCCATATGAAGACCCATTCTATCCGGTCTGTACTCTCTCTAGTGCGGTGTCAAACTTAACGACCTTATTGTCGTCTAAGTTTGGGGATTGCCCTACTTTCTTGATAGTCTCACTTACGCTATCACCAATTCACAAAAATGTGAGACTATCGTTCACTGAAAATATTGTGTTTTGGGTGGACCCACAGATGTATCGATTATTGGTTTACAGTTAGTCACGTATCCGTAATCCAGTAGGTATAAATTCTTTCTATTTTTTCGAGTCATCTGTTTTGTCTGGATGAAGACGTTAAACTTAGCGCTTTCTGGGAGGCAACCCACGGTTAGGACGTTGGAATCAGGTAATATCTTTCCTTTCATCCTGTTATTTTTTGCATAGTCTTCAGAACATCGAGGACAATGTTTGGTTTAAGTTTGGGGATAGGGGATTGAAATTTTTGCTAAGTCCTTATTTCAAAAATTCAAAAGGGTTTAAAAATTTTCAAAATTTTTAAATTTTTGGACTGAAAAAGTGCTAGTTGTTTTTGTTTGTTAATGGTCATAGAGTCTAGTTGGTTGTACTGTGCTTTTACTAAAGGTTGTTTCACGAATTTCGAGTCTTGAGGTTGTCTGTGCACTAGCCATGTGAGTGTTAGATAGGTGAAGAGTTGACTTTTCTGAGAGAACTTAATCGATCATTAGTGGAGACTTAACCTATGTGAGATTTTGAGCCTTTCTTGTTGTTTTCAATGATCTCTTCTGAGCTAATTCCGAGTAGAGTGAAGAGCTACTCAACCTCGCAATTTCGAAAGAAGAACTCATTTGATCTCTTGAGTTCAAATTCTCTAACCACTAGGGATGTCATCGGGAAGGGAAGTTTACTCTTGTAGTCTGAGAAACTTGAAACCAGTGTCAACTAGAGGAAGATAGAAAATTTCATCCATCATTTAGAACCCTGAGAATACGACATGAAGCAAAAGGAAGAGAATATTACCAAGGAAAGTGTTAAGAAAGAAGTATTTGTATTTTGAGTGTTATTACCAAAAGTGCAAAGAAAAAAAAAAGAAAAAGAAAAAAAGAAAAAGAAAAATCAAAGAAAAAAAAAGTGTATCGACCTCTAAGAAACATTGTTAGATAGTTGATCCGGTGAGAAGAGTTGGTAAGCTTCCCCATTCCGTATTAGTGGTTGTTTCCTTCCTATGAGATCAGTCGTTCACAAAAATTATAAGTCTGTCTTTTTCATGTGTTCAGTTTTCCTTCATATTCATACTAACACATAGAGTGAACCATTTTTTGAGTTGCTTTAATTTTTGAGTGTATGACTGTGAGGCAGTAGTCAAGGGGAAATGTATTGAGAAGGTAATCAAGGTCTTGTCTTTTCGGAACCGAGATGATACTCATATTGGCTAGTCACGTGCACTTTGGGTCTAGATTACTAGTGAAGGGAGTTTTAGCATTTGTGTGGTTTGGTTAACTTGGATTTCATTTCTATTAACTTTCGAAAATCTACCGGATAAACAGTTTTAGTCCATGTCACATGTAGACCCTTCTGAATTTTCGAATTTTGTGGGGATATTCACTGGAAACCCTCACGAGACAAAACTCGTCCTCCAGGGCAACTTGGAGGTTTAACGGCTTGTTGCACGTGCTAAGTGCAATCGTGATTCCCTACGAAAGTGGTGAACTGGGCTTAGTTTTATTTTTCTGTTTTGCTCGAGGACTAGCAAAATCTAAGTTTGGGGATGTTTGATGAGTCATGAAAATGTCTCATCTGAATATCTTAATTTGGACCAGTTAGTCCAATTCGAGCAGTTACTCTGATGAATTGTGTGTTACTTTTGTCCAGGTGTCTTTTACAGAATTGTGCGCGAAAGACAGATAAAACCGGGAGAAAGACGAATCCAACGGCGAAGAGGGTCTTTTACAGAATTCGAGCAGTTACTTGAGTCATGGGCATTTCGATCATTTAGAGATGAGGGTGTTCAGGAAAATTTAGTACTCGGTTGGAAAATAGAGTCCAAGACGAATCCAACGGCGAAGACGGAACTCGAATGGGAGTCTGGATGAGAAAGTTGTAGCAAGTCAAAGTTTTGGTCAAGTCACTTGACCAAAGTGCATCATGGAACACTCAGGTACACGTGGCGAAAATCTAACGTCCAAGGGTAAACTTTCGGTACTGTTTTCGGGTCTAGTGGCATGAAATTGGGATGGCAAGTGAAGAAGGATCTGGTACTGTCATGCATGCAGAGTTCGGTACTCCCGCCATGATCTCGCGGTCTGATGTTCTGGCAGCGGCACGTGGGATCATCAAAACTTGTGCTGTAATATTTCTCACACCATTGCGACGCGTAAAATCAACCCGTTGTGACTGCAAACGTCGGGTCCCACAGAGGATCATTGATTCGTCCACAATAGCTCACTTTCTTTCCCTCTTTCTCTCTTATCTCCTCAAATCTTGGGAAGATATTAGCAACCATAATATATACCTGTAGAGAGAGAAAGAGAAAGCTGGAAATCCCAACGATATACAGAGATGGAAAGTGATAGAGATGGATTTTCGGCTGAATAGGAAGGAAGATCGGCTGGAAGATTTTGAAGAGAAAGTGGGATTCGATTGAGAGGGCTCGGTTGAAGATATATAAAGTAGAGAGAGACGGAGATTTTCTTCCTTTCTTTCTTTGACAGAGATGATTTCATTATATAGAAAGAAGATAAGGATTCGGTTGGAGATTATTTAGAAAGAGATTTTTAGAGAAATGGGGAGTTATTTTTCTAGTCAGAGAGAGAGATATCATCTCGGCTAAAGAACTAAATTTTTTTTTTAAATTAATCAGCAGGCAAAGGGAGCCAGACCCAAAACAACAGAGTTCAATACAAAAGGCCTAGCCTATACCCTTAGGAGGGAACATACCCTCACAAGAACCAAAAAACAAGCCCGCAACAGTCTCAACAAAAGAAACCATACCAAAAAGACAAATAAACAAACACCAGTACAAAAAGACAAAATAAGACTTCATTTAGTTCTTTTCCTAATAACACCCCTTCTGTCTTCCTCAAGAATCTGCAGCAGCTCAGGTTCAACATCTTCCGGCCATAAGACCTCTTCATCACCAACATGCCTATGCTTAGAAAGCCAATCAGCAACCTGGTTGACTTCTCTAAACACATGATGCACATTGCACATAACAAACTTAGCCATAAGAACTTTGATTCTCCTGATCAGGAAACTAACAGCCCAAGGGTGCTCAAGAGAATCTACAGTAAGAATAGAGCAAGCTATCATGGAATCTGTTGCTAGCACCACCTTAGGCAAAGACAGCATGTTTGCCATCCTCAACCCAGCTTCAATACCCTGAAGCTCATGAAAGAGTACTGATTTAGAGCAGCTCTACCCCTCACGGCAACCAGCACCTCCCCCAAATGATTCCTCAACACACCACCATAGCCAGCATCATCCACACCAAAGGACCCATCTGAGTTAATAAGAACACTGCCCTCATCAGGTCCATGCCATTTACAATCCACCACCAGGGGAGCTACAAGATGTGCCTCAATGTTCCACTCATTAGCGACAAGCCTGCCTCTGGCTGAATCAACAAATTTAACATGAACAGATTGAGCTTTCATTCTCACCTCCTCAATTATTTGGTGCAACACCTCCTGCTTGCTCCTAGCTGAATCTGAGTGAACCCTTTTGTTTCTCTCCCACCAAATATGATAAATGTAGCCATTGAAAGCCAATTTGCCTATAAGGCCAATACCATCCTTTCCCTTAAACATAGAGACACACCAATCAACTTCCTTAGACCAATCACCTCTAGAAGCTTTAACAAGGCCTAACATTGAAAGCAACTTGTTCCAGATGAATAAAGAAAAGTCACACTGAAAGAAGAGATGCATTTCATCTTCACTAGCTTTCTCACACAAAACACACATAGGGTCCACTTCAATTCCCCAAAAGAGGAGCTTACATTTGGTAATAAGACCACCTCTCAACACCACCCAAGTTATAAAGCTGTGCATGGAGATGTTGTGCGAAAACCAAACCATACTATGCCAAGGAACCACCATTTTGCTCTGCCTTAAAGCCTCATAGGTGCTCTTGAGAGTGAATATACCCTTTTCATTAGCTTTCCAGACTCTCCTGTCCTCACAATCCTCCTCAATGGGAATTTCATGCAATCTAGATGCTATAGGACCCAGCTGGTCATAAGTATGGCTAGGTAAAGACCAAGAACCATTAGCAATACAAGCACTAACAGTGGCTCTAGCATTAAGCTTGCTGTCATATCTCCAGGCCACATCAAAATGCTCATCCAAAAACCCCATTGGATTCCAGTAATCAAACCAGAAGCTGGTCTGTTGCCCATTGCCTATAACATGAAAAGCAAACCTCACACCATAATCCCTATATTGAATCAACCTTCTCCAAATCCATGAAGCATTATTAGAAATATTCATAAGCCAAAAGTTTCTCTTTTTAATAAGATTAACTTGGACCCACTCCACCCACAAGGTCTGCTTCTGACAGAAAATGTCCCAAATGTGTCTGAGGCAGCAAGCAATGTTTAGTGTCACAAGACTTCTCATACCCAGCCCACCTTCTGCATAAGGAGAACAAATACTGCTCCAACCAACAACAACCTTTTTCACCCCCAAGTCTGGCCCAGACCATAAGAACTTGCTAAATAACTTCTCCAACTCCCTCAAAACTCTTTTAGGAAGATCAAAAACACTGAGCCAAAAGTAGACCATACTCTGAAGAATAGATTGCACAATTACCATTCTGCCAGCATAAGAGAGAAACCTAGTCTTCCATGATTGGATTCTGGCCAGAACTCTATCAATAAGAGGTAAGCAATCAGAGTACTTCAATCTGGTAGAAATAAAAGGAACCCCAAGATATCTAACAGGGCGAGAGGCACTCTCAAAACCCAGCACATCCTGAAACAGCTGCACATCAATATCAGATAACCCAGCAGAGAATATGGAACTTTTCCTAGGGTTTACTCTCAAGCCAGTACAGTCATAGAAGGAAAGAACTAACTTCATCTCCTACAAAAAGAAAAAACAGGGAGCAGGGGAGGAGGCATCTGATCTTTAGGGGTTGAGTTAGGATTAATTTTTCTGGTTCTCTTCTCTGGTAATTAAAGATAGATTTTAGAGAGAGAAGAAGAACCAGACTATTGCAATAAACAGAAACAGGGACTGCAACATAGGCTTTTTTTTTCTTAATTTCCTTTGTGATTTTTAAGAGAGTTAGAGAGAGAGCGATTCCGTAAAAACAGAGAGTTTCTTGTCTTGTTATTTTATGGGAAGAGAGAGATAGAGAGAGGATTGTAAAGAGAGAAGCAGAAAGAGACAAAGAGATTTTAGAGAGATTCAGAGTGAAACAGAGAAAAGAGATGGAGAGATTCGTAGAGATAGTGATTTTTATCTAATATAATCTCATTCTTCAAAGTTTGATTCTCTGGTTTGAAATAGAATAGAAAAGTAGAAAGAGAGAAACAGTAGAGAGATAGAGAAAAATGCTTGGAAAATAATTTCCCCAGAGAGAAAATATTTCCGAGAAGACGAGAAAGTTATTTTCCTTAAGGGTGCGTTTGGCTGCCAGTGGAAAATCAGTGAGAAAAACTTTATCCTTCTTCCATTTTCTCACTTATATTTCATGTTTAGTTCAATCTAATTTCATGAATAGCTAACTCTCTCTATTTGGGGTTTTACTATGAAACCATATTTGACCTTTTAGAAACATATTTTTGATCGATTGATTCTCTCGATTGTAGTTCGATTTGTTTTAATTCGTCAAATCGATTTTCTTTTCATTGTTTATACTTTTAAATTTGATATATCATGCTTAGGTTAGATTCTTTGATGATATATGCTTATTGATTGATAAACAATAGTTTAGAGATTTATTTTTCGAAATAAACAATAACATTGTTATACTGTATCGGTTTCAAACGAAGACATCTCCCGGAATTAGGATAGTTCATTATCCGAAATTCTGAGTTATAGGAAAGGAGAATTGATTAGATATTGATTCCGAAAGTGATTTTATTGTGTGGATTCTAAAATCTTAGACTTCTCCCCCATTGATTCATATACCATTTTTTATTCGTTTTAATATTTTTAATATCTTTAATCACCAAAACCAAATCAAAACGAAAAACCGTACTAATTGTAAGTTTTAGAATAGATTTGACTAGTCTCTGCGGATCGACCCCGACTTACCGGGAAATTACAACTTGACACCCGTGCACTTGCGGGTGTAGATCTATTTAGGAAACTTTTTAGGCCCATCAATCACTAACGATACTCTATCTTCAAGCTTCATCACTCCGGAAGTTCTTCTAAAGTCTCTGTTACGTCCCACTTCTCCATTACCCAGAATCTCCGATCGAGACGACCTCTCGACCTGCTCAAGGAGACCAATCCGATCAACTATCCCGTAGAGTTGAAGCTCCGACCACTCTACGAGTTGAGCCACCCTCCAACGATACAACACAATGACACCCTCAGCATTCCACTAGTTTATATTTATCTTGTTTATAGTTTACTGACTTGACCGTCGGAGCGCCTTTGGCAAGACACCATCCCGGTGTCCCCAAGACTTCACGGGTTTACTCGTTTTTATCTGTCTATAGGTCCAACCAGAACTTCATCTGTCTCGAGGTCTAGATCCTAATGTTGTCGGTGTCCCACCAATCGACCTTCTGTTAATTGTGTGATTTGCAACCGTCCACAAGGACAGGAAGGTAATTCAGATATGAAATGGTCTAGTTCACCTGTTTAAGTGTCACAGACTAACTTAGATCAAAACGAAAAAGGACAAAGATAAATGGCGGGTTTTGAAATGAATAAGCAATAAACGAAGAAAAACAAGTAAGACTAAATTAAATAAGGGATATTTAGTGTTTGGGTAAAAGAAAAGTACCGGCATTAGCATTTGGGTCAAGAGTTTGTCCATTATAGGGTTTGGGTCACAGACTAATCGTTGACCCAATTGACTAAAGACAGTAGTTAACAACCGTTAGTCTGTGACCCAAATACTAATGCCGGTACGTTACGTTGACCCTAGCATCAAATATCTCAGAAGTACATTGTAATGTCAAAATAAAAGCATATTGATCGATCTATACGAACTATAATATATTTCAAAACCATAAATGTTCATTGAATTCAATATGTCGATCGTTGAGGTAACATGCTTTATCCTACACTTAATGCGTGTCCTCAAATCGTTGCGTCTTTCCGATGCGAAAATTGTTGTACCAGCGAGTCGCAATATCAAAAAATTTCCCTACAAATTTTTTAGACCTCATGAAGGTCTGCGAACAGATCTAGATCTGGTGAAGAGGAGAGGTTTTTTTAAAAAAAAAAAATTAAAAAGAGGAGACATAAATTTTTTTTTATATTTTTAATATTTGAAGGTCACCGGCCGAAAAATTGGTCGGTCGACGACTTTCACTGGTGAAGACGATGAGGTGGCGAGAATATGAGGTAGTAGAGAGAGGTAATGAGATGAGGGAGAGAGAAATGATGACTGGTTAACGGAGTTAAAACGATAACCGAAAAAGGGGGTCATCTCGGTATTTTTGATTAAGTAGGGGGCTAGGCATAGGGGTGGGAATTGGTGAAGGATATATTCCCTCGGTCCGAAGGAATGGTATCCTTCTAACGGATGTCCTTTTCGATCAAGATGACAATGCGTACGATTTGGCGAATAGGATCATAATCACCTTATTTGGAAGATCATTAGTCCGGTCGAATTAGGGGTCGTAATGCTTAGCTAGAAGCCAACTACGATCGTCGGATAACTTCGGAAATCTGCAGCTAACATAGACCCGATCCTACAAGGGTTACACATAAGAGTGATGGTTTGAACGGAGAGATATTGACTAGATATAAAGTGGCAAATAAGTGGATTGGATCCATTATTTGAGGCCAAAAAGAGTTCGGAAGAGTCCAAACAAGTGTACATAACCCCGGGCTAAAAAGGGAGCCTGGGGGTGCCCATAAAGGGGTCGGCCATGTGATGGCCGACCTTAGGAAGGAGCCGGCCAGCACATGGCCGGTTAGACCCCTTGTGTGGGCCGGCCATAAAGCGCATAGAGGCTTATATTGGCCGGCCACACATAAACCCTTTTAGGGTTTCATATGGGACACAAAAAGATATGTCTTGAAGGAGATATTTTAGGAATCCTACTTTGGGTCAAATACCTTCTCTATGGTCCTTAGAAATAGACCTCCTTAAGACATAATTATGGACGAAAATCAAGAGACAATTCAAGAGAGCTTTTAGAGAGAAAAGCCAAAAGAGAGAAAAGGAGTTTTCTCGATTATCTAGTCTAGAAGAAGGTGTTCTTCATCTTAACCTTCAAGAGAGTTCTAGCTAACTCGAAGGAGGGAGTTCAAGTCATACACTCGGTGTCTCGAGTAGAGGAATTACAATTGGAGTTCTTGATCTTTCGAATCTTGTCGGAAGTTTGTTCGTGGGAAAGCGATTAAAGGTAATCATCTTTTCATATCTAGTTCATTGATTAGTTCATGTATAATTAGATCATGGGAGTCTAGTGTTAACATTAGATGTTTGAGGTTCCGCAATAAACACTAGAAAAGGTGTGTTAGACACATACGTAACCCTACAGTGGCATCACGAGCCGGTTACATGAAACTATCTTTGACTAGACGAATAAGATTCGAGCTTTAATGACTAGAAAACACCATTGTTTAAATAAAGATTTGAACATAAAAATCAGGGTTTTTGATGTAGATTCAATAGCCTAATACACTAAAACTTTAGTTTTTTCAAAAAGGTTTTCGAAAACTAGTTTTAGGGTTTTGAAATTTAGCAAAAAAGGGTCAAAAACAGTGAAAAACAACAGCTGGACCATGAAGGAACAACAGAAAAATCAAGGGACAATATTTAGTTTATTTAGTGATTGGGGAATTATGGCTAGCAAATTATTGTTATACTGCAAAGGCTAATGTGTAAGGGTGAGTTATATTGAGTCGGCGAGATATTTTGATATTGAGATTATATTGATAGAGGCAGGCTTTGTTAGTAGAAGTATTTGGGGTTCTCAAATTTTTGTAGAATGATTCTGGAGGGTTGGTTTTTCTATAACTTGTATAGATGTTATAGCGGTCTTCTATCTTTATTTTTCTCATCTTATCGACAACAACTATATTTTCTTTGGGATTATAATGTCAACGCCAACATTGACTTGTATATATTATAGATGTCTTCATTCTTTATTTTCTTATGTTATCGAGGCAACTGTATTTTCTTATATTATCGAGAATGGTATTTTCTGTGAGGATGTGGGATCAACAACAGTTTATACTTATAGATAGATTATAGAGGCCTTCGTTCTTTGTTTTCTCGTATCGAGGATTGTTATAGAATATTCTTGGGTCGTGTGGTAAGATGGAAATTCAGTTTCACTGGTTAGTTGTTTGATATTTTAGGATATGCTTCAGAATATGAGTTTGATGTGGGAAGAAGAAACATATGTGTCAGATTATTCCATGGTTGCGCATATTAGTGTTTACCTCTCATTTTCATTTCATGGTATTATAAATTTTGTAGAAGAATTCGGAGGATATAAAGGGTTGGATCTAGTTTGTTTATAGAGTTTAGCCAGATTGGTTTTTTTAGATGCAGTGAGTTTGTGACTTCAGAAATGATATAGTTTTTTTCTCAAGATCAGAGTTGGTAGATAGAAATAAGGAGCAGAATAAAAGAGGTTGGTTAGTTGACTTTTTAGCATATAGTCAGATTTATAACATCTCAGTCACTGGTGAAAATGGGATCGACAGATTACTTATCAAGGGTTCATTGCATTATCTAGTGAATTGTCAGATTCCTCAGCTTTCAGTGTGGACTACTTCGGATAAGAATTCGAGAGTTATTCTGAATGGTGGAGTTATCTAGAGGGGTGCCAGATTGAATTTTATATCCATTTCTCAATAGGTGTTTTATGAGAATAAGTTATTAAGATATTAGAGTATATATAATCTATCTTTTGTTCGAACTGACACAGTATTGTGGTGCATGTATTTTCATGTGACAGTGCTTTCTCACAACAAGAACAACACTCAGTTTATTCTCGTCAGAATGGTGTCATTTGAGTTTTGTTTGGGAGCTTGTGGTTGTCAGCATTTATAAAGTTGAGTTGTAGATCTTCTCGGTTCAAATTGGTAGAAGGGAGAAGGGAGTCTTGTTGATCATCGACAATGTCTCCTCAGTGCTACGGAGAACTCTCTTCTTATGCAGAGTGTCATGATGGAATAGTTCGGGAGATTCCTACTTCGGTGAGTATCACTAGGAATATCAGAAACCTTTCAAATTTACAAGTTATAGAAGATTGGGTTGGCGTCGGAACAACTTGTTCTCTTGGTTCGAGTCTTGTGACGGATTGTGTTGATATTGGCTTTCATTATTTACTCTCTTCGAATTTCGATGACGAAATTCCAATTCAGGGGGGTAGTATTGTAGTGCCCTGACCTTCGAGTCGGAGAATCAGACGAGTTAGAGCGTCAAGCAGGGTAGTGGTTTACTTTTTATTTTGTTTTGGATACTTATTTTAGTTGATTCGGGCAGCTCATCCGATAGTTCTCGAAAAATAATGAATTTTGGCTAGTCACGCGTAAAGATCGGACATAGTTTTGCAATCTCCTATTTCCGATAATTTTCTTCGTAATCGAATTAATTTGGGTCATGTAGTTTCTTCATGGTTAGTTGTGGGATGAAAAAGAAAAGAAGAAAAAAAGCTAAGTTGGGGTCATAAAGAAACAAATGGTGCTACAGTGTGGTGAGACTTTCTTCTGAAGTATGTATAAATGGAGGACTTAAAATAGATTAAATATAATGGCCACTTCATAAGGCGACAAGTGGCACCCCATTTGCTTCAAGAATGAATTTACGCCCACTTCCTTCCTTTTCACCGTGCATGTATGGGACGAGGTGTTATAGGAGTTACTTGAATTTAAGTGTGGACCCCACTTCCTATTAACCCTTTAAATCCAATTCTCTGGTTTGAGAAACAAATTCAATTTCAACCGTGAGCAGTGAAAAGCGATTAGTTTTGGCCGTGAAAGTGTCTCAATTTCAGTCGTCGATTTCTTTGCGCTCGGTTATCGGAATTCGATGAAATTTGTTCCAGGTAATTCAATTCGACTTGTTCTACATATCTATCCGTTTAGAATTTTCAATTTCGTCCGTATTTGGTGGTTATTTGATGGTTATTTCGATAACTGTATAGTTGTACTAATTTCATTTGGGATCAAAATTTGGAGCTATTTAGACGATTATTATTCAATTTCTTCGAATGATTTGTGTTCAGAAACATGTTTAGGAGATTGTAGACTATTTCGGGGTGTCCAAATATAGACGAGGTGCTGCCGAATTATTTTAGTGCTCGAATTTCATATTTGGATCAGTTTTATAATGAATTGGAATAAAGATAGTTACCCAAACTTTGTCGTATTTAACATAAATGGATAGGTTGAGTTATGGATTTGTAACATTGAGTTCATTTTATGATTTGATAGTTCAAGATCCATAGTATTTGGTTCGTTATATAATTTGTCAGCTTATGGGATATCGGAAATGTAAAATAGAGTTTGTGAGAAGTTTTTTTTTTTTGCATTGATAAGCTGGGAAGGGCCCAGACCCAAAGAAAGACAAGCTACAAAAGCAACAAAGCAAAAACAAAACAACAAAAACCAGGCATTAAAGCCAACATTTCCTCAATCTGATTCTACCATTTTTATCATCCTTAAGAATTTAGGTCAGGCCCTCAGGGAGGCAAGACACATCAAACTCAATAACACCAGCAGGCCTGAGCTTAGAAAGGAGATCAGCAGCCTGATTAAGCTCTCTCACAACATGATGAACACTGCATTGCGGGAACCCACCCCAAAGCTGCTGGATTTGCACCCAAAGATGCCACACATCCAAAGGAGGCAGCTTATGCTTATCTGCTAGCAAAGAATACACAACCATGGAGTCTGTTGCAAGAACAATTCTAGAACAGTTATGCTTAAGGGCCAAAAGAAACCAAAGGTGGGGACACCTTGTAATTCATGAAAGAGAACAGACTTCATAGGAGAGCTCAGATTGAGTTTGTGAGAAGTTGGTTGGTTGATTTGTTTGTAATTCAGTTATTCGATGCGACGTCTTAGTGAACTGTATAGTGCCAATAGGACATTCCTAGTATAGTTTCATTCATTTGATGCATTCTTGATTTGCAAGAAGACTCTTGACAGTTATGTAACTGTTAAATGACCGTTTTTGCCCTTTCATATTTCAGTAGGACTAATGAACTGCAATATGGAGCTCGAGGAGAGCCGGAGCTTAACCAGGAGCACCATTGGAGGCGAGAAGAGGTAGGATCATATGAATCTTACTTGGAGCACGGGTATTCCCCGTTTCACCATTATATATATAGTCATTTTCTTCTTTTTATAGTTCTCTACTTTAATTTATGATATGATATGGTATGATATGAATGTATGTGGTGTGCTCTGTGTTATGGATGTTTCTCTTTTCAAAACAAATTGGTTTTTCTGAAAAAAATAATCAAAGGAGGCAGAATCGCTTCATCTGTGTGATCGTTTTGTGTGAATTGTAAACACGTGGTGGCGGAATCGCTTGAGCTGCGTGTATAACATGGAGGCGGAATCGCTTGATCCGTGTTACGTGTATTGATTGTTTGACGTCGGGCATTGGTTGGTCCCCTTGTTTATATTTCTGTTATGGATTAGCCATGAATTCATGTTAAGGGTTACACTCGGTGCGTGTGGCCAGCCGTTTGGTAACGACCATTCTTGTTTACCCGGAATGGGGTCCGAGAGAGATTGGGAGTTGGGGTATTCCGACCCTTGGAGTGATTAGGGGACTGACCAATGCCATGTTTGTTTATTTATTCTGCTAAGCCACTGGTGAATGTGGTTTGAATTCTGTAATGACTTGTGTTTGATACTTACAATGTTTCACCGAATTGAAAGAGGGTGTTAACCCAAGT